>NC_052066.1:168256600-168557850 GCF_015852505.1 Tachyglossus aculeatus | reverse complement strand
CTTATCTGGAGTAGACAAGACCCTATGAAAACCTAGGTGTGTAGAACAAATCCTGAATAGCTCCATCATTTGTCCTAAATAGGTTCAGCAAACTGCAGGTTTTTCAGTAACTGTGAATCCAAGCTTTCCAGCCTGGAGCAAGAAAGCTTTGAGAGTCTGTGCATGTGTGTGCTTGAATGTGTGCAGTGCCCTGCTGAGAGTCACTCAAGCATGTGATCTTCCCCACACTAGAGAGGACAGTATTGTTTTGCAATCGGAGTTATAACATTGTCTTCCCTTTTTTCCCTCTCTGTTTTCTTCTTCCCTCTATCCCTTTCTCCAAGGCCTCTCACACCTCATGATGAGTGAACAAGGTAGGTTCGGTATTGACTTCTCCCTCCCGCCTCCTCGCCAATTACCTGCTTTTCCCGGTCCCATTGACCACCGCTGCTGGTGGGTCCCGGCGTCTTCCTGCTCTGGCAGTTTCCAAGGCAGGGGGGCTGCTTGGATTCATGGATGATTTCTCATGGCATTACTGACATCCCGCCCACCTTCTTACACTCCCTCAGCCTACCTCCCCCACGTCACTGTTTTACTTTTCCGTTTTTCATGACCATTTGTCAAGTTGGGGGCTGGTCTTTGGGTGCCTTGGAGTGACACCTCGAAGGATATGTGAAGTGAAGCATGATGGTGATAATGGGGGTGAATGGTAATGAAAATAAATTTGGAAGTAAAGGAAGTGTCACCCTCATTTCAGGTCGAAGATGGGGGTAGACCTTTTCAAATCCTCTCCTTTTCCTGGCCCTTTCTTCCCTCCCTCCACTTGACTCCCTGAGTGTAATGGCTTTCAGCTCTGCCTGATACTGTATCATCCTTGTGTCTTTTTTTTTTAATGTATGAGCAAAACCATTGCAAAACCATGCGAATGTTCTCATGGCCTGATTCTAACTCATTATATGCCCCGAAGAAAACGGCATAGAGAGGTCTGTAAATTCAGCTCCTGCAACTTAAAATATTCAAATATGCATGGAATGAAATGTGCAAGAAATTCAGCTCAGCTAAGCCCAGGGTGGTCTGTGAATGGACTGTTCTTTTTACACATTAGCAAATTAAATTAGAGTTCAAGAACTAAACCTGATTTACACACGGTTTTTCTTCTGGCTATCGCTACGTTTTTTTCTGGGACTGAGTACTGACTGGATGGGTCGGTTGGTGCTTTTCTGACGCAAGGCAAAATGTGGACCCTGGAGAATGGTGTTTTCCCTTTTATTGGTTAACAGAGGCACCAAGGGACCATTTAGCAAGAGGCGTTCTCTGTGGCAAGAGCACATAAGAAGCAGAGGAACTGCATGTGTTTCGTTCTCTGTTGCCGCATTTAGGTTGATGGCATTGAGGTTTCTAGGTACAGTGATCACTCAAGGCAACCTGGATTGATATAACTGGAGCTCTGTACCAGGCTTGAGAGAGATGCAGAGTGTTTCCTAGCCCAGAAAGCATTCAAATGAAGACACAAAAGTCAGAAAACCAGAAGCCTCACCAGGGTATGCAGTAGCCCAGAGGGATGGGATCTTTCTGCTTTTGCTTAGAAGAAGAGACTATAACAAGTAGTCATCACTGAAAATTGCAAGCCAGTAGTAGAGAATTTGGAATTGAATAAGACTGCTTTCTAAGAGAAAATAATGTTCCTCAGAGAGCTATACCAGATGAAAGTCTTGGGAGGGCAGGCCTGACAATTATATCCTTGGAGCTTGAAATCAAGTTACACCGGCCTCAGAGCTGGACTTAGGATTTGATAGGTTGGTTAGTTGTTCAGTCTTCCCTTGTACTCCCCGTTAGTGAACTGAGGCCGGACTATTGGGTCATTTTCCTTCTGGACCAGGTCCCAGAAATGGGAAGAAGGCTTTGTTTGACATCTTTTTGCATCGCCGTGAATCCTCTACGGCTCCTGCTCCTCACCCTAGACTCCTGGGACGGGAGGATGTGATGATGCTAGAGCAGAAGGGAAGTCAGTCCCAATATCAGTATGCAAATTGCCTTGACCAAACCCCATGGTGCTTGTCACCTTTTAGCATGAGTCCAAGCACATGTGTACATTTGCAAATTCCACCCCACCACCGCGCGCGCGAACACCCCCACACCCCCACACACTCACACACACCCACACACCCCCACACACCCACCCACACACCCATCCATACACACACACACACACACACACACACACACCCACACGGGATAAGCTCACATCCAGTAAATGAGGCCTTCACCTGGGCACCATTTCAACAATGAAAAATGCTGATGCTGGAGTCTGAAGCACATATTTCCCTGCAAAGAGTTTGGAAAATGGCGAATGCAGAGTTCTTTTGGATTGTCGGTATTATTAAGCCCTTAAGTTGCAAATTGCAATTTAATCAGCTTTAAGACCCTGCTTTGGCTTCCATCCTCATTCTTAGTCATTTCCCATCAATCTGTCCATTACTGCTCATGACAAATCTGGTCTTTGACACAGTTCTACACCTTCCCCTCTCCATCCTCCTGAAATAAAAATGTTGGTTTCTTTTGTACTAACTTCCCAGCATTTTACTCTGTTGTCCATAAATGTGTGCATAGCTGTGTGCATTCCTGTTGTAGACATTACATGAGCACATATAGGCATAAGCATACATTCAGTAATTATGCCCCCTATTTGGGTGTGGAAAACAGCAAAATTCTTCAAGACTTTTCTCCCCTCCCCACTATTCTGAATTTGGCTTGCATTTGCTTGTAAGTATGATTGTACAGTCAATTGTTTCCCAATTAGCCATCTGCCTGTGAGTTGGGGAAGAAAAGCAACAGCTATAAAGGACTTAAACAAGGCAGTAAGTGTGAACAGTGTTGTCAGCCTCTCTGTTCATTCATTGTTTAAGCCTCCAGCTGTGCATTTGTTTTTGTTGTGATTTCAGAGTGTGTTGCTGTGTTACCTTCTATCCCTGCTTTATGTGTGCATTGTGTTTCCTCCTGGGTGTGCTAATTGTCCTGATGTTTTGTTGTGTTATCCTTCCTCTTCCTGCTCTTTTCTCTCTGCCCCCTCCGTGGTGGACACCTTGCTTCCTCAACTTAATCGGAACCTCCACTTCATTTCTCTAGGTAGAAGTAAAGGTAGAGATCGCTTCATTTTATTATTATCAATATTGATCTGCTTTTTAAAATATTCATGTCTCTGTGGGGGATTGTCAATTCTGTTGAATGTAATCCAGATCAGAACTTAATGCTTTTAACAACAGCAGCAGCAAAAAGATGAATCCTCTCGTCTGCCGTTAATGTGCTCTGGATTTATAGCAGGCGATGTGATGTTCCGGAAGTCATTTTGTCTCCTGTTACAACCCAGCGGTGAAAGTGCCTTCTCCATTCCTAGCGAGAAGTGGGCCATGTAGGTGGCAAATACTCTGTGGTTTAGTTTCAGAGGCTGGTGGGACAGAAGTGCTTTTCCTGTCTACAAGAGGGAATTCTCAGACTGCAGAGCAGCAGGACCAGGATGGGGTGGGAATTTTGATTGGTTTCTGCTGATGAGGAGGGGTGAGGGGATGCTTATGGATGGAATTGGATACACTGGATTTCCCCAGGGAAGGCCGTGTTTGCCTTCAGTGTGTGTTTCTTCTGCTTTGGCTTCTCACACTCTGCTTGGGTCAAGCCACCGCTCCCCACCCAAGGAGGGCTGGAATTATGTAGGAAAATCATGCCATCCTGGGAGGTGTGGAAGGGGAAAAAAGAAATAATGTTCACTTTTTAAGCTTGGCAAGGCTGTCTTCTGCAAATCAGAAGAGGAGAAAAATGAGAGGAATGAGCAGCCACACTTGCTGTCCTGACAAGTCTTTGAGCAATTCACACCTCATGGATGCTCTGGCTCTCACAGACAGTCATCCCTCCCTAATCAAAATTATCCAGGGGCAGAGGTCTGGAGCCTGCTGAGGTGCTCAGACTGGATTTGTTGTTTTGGAGTGGAGCGCCAATGGAAGGAGAGATTAATAGATAAATGGTAAATATTTATCTGATTACAGTTCACTCTTACCTCTTTCTGGCTCTCTTCCTCCAACTAAGCAAAGGCACTTAAAGCTTTTCTCGAATACAGCCTTGAACAAACCCTAGCCAGTAACAGAGCATGAAAAGACTGAATTCAACCCTGCTTGTGTGGAACCACGTGAAGACCTGTGGTTTTAGAAGGCCACGAAGTGGCTCACAGTATAATCATCTTGGCCTTTTCTTGATTTCTCAAGGTGCTGTAAAGATGTTTTTCCTGCGTTGATCCATTTAACTGCTAATGCCAATGGTCCCAGGTTATTTGATTTGCAGACTATTAATGGTAGTGATCAAATAGTTCTTTTATTTGAAGTGCTATTTGTGAAAGCAAACTGAGCAGTTTTGCTTGTATGAGGAGCTTGGCTGGAGGAGGAGGACAGGGTTCCTGGGAATTTAGTGGGGTGAATTGTTTGGGGTGGTTCGGGATGAAGTGAGCCTAGCTTTGGAAAATGGCTGCTGTGGCTTTGTGGTTCAGTTTTCATTCATGTTTCTTGTGATGAACTTTCACTAAGTGTTTGGGCTCATTGCCTATAGAGCTATAATGCATATTTGTTGGTCAAGTAGACAGAATATTTTGAATGGTTTGGATTCAACAGTGTGGAAGTGAGTCCTCTAATTAAGAAATACCTTCTGGGAAAAATATTTTGCCGTTGAAGCAGACTCTGAATAAATAGCTCCACTGCCCCAACATACTTCCTCTCAAGGTAAGGCATGTGCTTGCCTCAAAGAAGAGACATTATAATATGCAGTGGAAGGAAATGGGTGATTCTTTCAGGGATGGATGCAACTGGTGGACTCTGCTTCCAACTGGACAGACTTCAAATAGCATCCAAAATCTAAGAAACAGTTACACAAACATCGCAGTATGCAGATGACTGTTTCTGGAGGCACATATCCAAGAAGACATGCAAACGATTGTAATCCGCTTCATCCCATCAGCCAGGCATTACGGGTTGATGATATGTCTAAGGGGAACTGAGTTGATGTCTCAGCCTACACCAGGGCAACCATGTCTACAACTAAAAATCTCTCTTGGCAAACCCGAGCTAGTTGCTGTTCCAGAATCCTAATATGTAGACAACGCAGTGGCTGACAACGCAACCTTAGACAAGGAATCACAGAGATCAGCACATCCTTTGGGAGACCATCCCAATAGAGAGGCAGCAGCACGGTATTTGGCTCCTGACCAAACTGGTGGTTTGGTCTGAGCTTCTCTCCAATTGTCTCTATTGTTGTGAGACCTGAACTCTCTACAGGTACCATGTCTGACATCCCATGCAGACTCACCAGAGTTACTTATGGGCTAGAATCGAAATCAAATGACAAGACAAGACCACAAATAATCAAGTCAGTGTTCACGCCCTGCGATGGCCGACTTCAACCCAACTCTACTGGGTAGGCTACAGGTGGGGAATGGATGACTATAGGATGCCCACAAAGCTGCTGGTTGGTGAGCTGGCACCAAGAAATGGGAAGAGAGAACATAGAAGAAGTTTTGTGGGTACAGTATAACAAAGCCTCAGATGATGCATCCCAGCTGAAAACTGAAAGTCAGTTTCCTCTGATAGACCAGAATGTCACCCTGCAATCAAGAAAGTACTGGCCTTTTTGGAGGAGAAACTTCATAGAATCATAAAAAATGGGGGCAAAAGCCTAAACAGCGGTAGGTGCAGCCAACAAAAACAGGACAGCACAGCACAAGAAACTTTGTGTGGTCATAGTGTTAAGAGAACCGTGAGTTCCTCATTAGCCCTTTCGGCCACTCACACATTCATAGGTGAAATTCCCTGTTGATAGCATCCTTTTTGATTGTGAAGAACAAATACATATATGATTCTTCCAACATCCTTCCTGATCAGTTCAACACATTATGGTTCTTTTTCATTCCTAAGTTGCTCAAGTACACAAATGCTTCCGAATATGATGTTATGTTGAGTGAAAAGGTTTGGCAGTGTTTCATACTATTGACTCTATTATATTTCTCCAACAAAGTAGAAGGGTTAGAGACAGTTTATCTTGAATAGAAGAGGAGGGAAGCCATTGTTTTGGAGTACTGGGAAAACTGAATAGGTCTGAATCTTTGCACACCTTTGGCAATTAAAGAATGTTATTAGTTGTGGCCCTTCTACCCTGGATTGGCTCTAGGGGAGGCTCTCTGGGTATCATGTACATTTGGAGTGTCCCCCAAACTCTGATGATTCAGTTTTTCCACTTTCATGTAACTTTCTCCTTCCCCAGGGCTGTCTTTGAACCACCTCTCACTCCTGGGTCTTCTCCGTGCTTGGTGTACATGTACGTGTGGATGTGTGGTTGGAGGTGATGGGAAGTGAGGGCTGATTGCACTGGAATAGAAGTGGTAGGGTAGGAAAGAATGTTTGCCATTCCTTCTCATTGGACCTGTAGAGAAAAAGACATTCCAGTGAGATTCTGATGGTCTAAGGTATTTAACTTGAGTGTCAAAAGTTAATCTGGTGGAGAAAGGAATAATTGACTGCACAATTCAAGGAGGAATAGGGTAATGGGAAAAGGACTAGGAAAATAGGACCCAGTGTGTCCTGGAAGAAGCTCAACATATAAAATATAATCATGCGCTTTCTAAGAAATGGTAATAATAATAATAATAAGGGCATTTATTAAGCACTTAACTATGTGCAAAGCACTGTTCTAAGCGCTGGGGAGGTTACAAGGTGATCAGGTTGTCCCAAGTGGGGCTCACAGTATTAATCCCCATTTTACAGATGAGGTAACTGAGGCACAGAGAAGTTAAGTGACTTGCCCAAAGTCACACAGCTGACAGTTGGCGGAGCCGGGATTTGAACCCATGACCTCTGACTCCAAAGCCCGTGCTCTTTCCACTGAGCCACACGCCTCTAAAGTTAGACCTTCCATTGCCAGGCCTATTAAACTGTTATTCCATGACATGTGCCAGCCTTTTTCTTTCTTTTCAGAACTCCTTTTAGAGGTATTTTCAGTTATGCAGGTGCCTTTGCTTTTGGATTTTTTCTTTAGGTTGTTTTGTATTACTAGCATTTTAGTCTGGTTCATTCTTAAGTTTTTGATGTCATGAGTTGTTGCTGAGCATGGCAGGAGTTTGGGTGCTGGGTTGGTCTTGAGTAGGAGAGGTAAGTTGGGGTGTGAATAACGTGGTTCCTTCCAACCTCAAGCTATGATTGGAGTGACTTAAAGAGGGTGCTGTGGACCTAGTCTGCGTTGCCATATAATGGGTTATTGCTAATTCTGCCACTATGAGTAATGGTATCCCTGTAGTAGAAAGAGCATGGGCTTGAGAGTCAGAAGACCTGAGTTCTAATCCCAACTCTGCCAATTTCTCTGACAAATGCTAGCTGTGCGACACTGGGCAAGACATCTCGGTGCCTCAGTTTCCTCAACTGTAAAATGGGGATTCAATATCTGTTCTCCCTCCCACTTGAGACTATAAGCCCCATGCGGGATAGGGACTGTGTCTGACCTGACTTGTAATAATAATAATAATGATGGTATTTGTTATGCACTCACTATGTGCCAAGCACTGTTCTAAGCACTGGGGTTGATCCAAGGTAATCAGGTTGTCCCACGTGGTGCTCACAGTTTTAACCCCCATTTTACAAATGCGGTAACATGCACAGAGAAGTTAAGTGACTTGCCCAAAGTCACAGAGCTGATAAGTGGCGGAGCCAGAATTAAAACCCATGACCTTTGACTCCCAAGCCTGTGCTCTTTCCACTAAGCCTTGCTGCTTCTCAGTGTGTACCTAATCCAGCATTTAGGACAGTGTTTGATACATAGTAAGGGCTTAACAAGTACCATAAAGCAAACAAACAAACATTTCCCCAATCATTGCACTGGGACCCTGCCTGTAACATGAGATGATGGGTTGTGATGGTGCTGTTGATGACTGGCTCCCAGGAAGGTGGGGGTTGACAAAGGGGGTTGATTGTCCACTTCCCTCCCCACCCTCACCTTTGTCCATAAGAGTTTCTGCTGATGCCTGCTGTGGTGTTCAAGAACCCAATTCTGCTCTGAGCTCCCAAGTCCCTCTCTGTTGGGCACCCAGATCACTGGCTCATCAGGAGGACAAAAGCTCCTCCACCAGAACTGTTTAGAATACTGTGGAAGCACCCAGTTATTTGGAACATTCTGTGAGGAGGTCAGCTTCTCTGCCGATAGTGTGAGAGCTCTGTTTTCCCCACCAAGAGAAGAGGGAGGCAGCAAAATCTCCTGAGGGAATAATGACCGGAAGTCAGACAGATGGAGTTTACTGTGGGTTGTGATGTGTGGAGTCTTCTGTTTGCTTTTTTTATGGCATTTGTTAAGACTTACTATGTGTCAAGCACTTTTCTAAACTCTGGGGGAAATAGAAGATAATCAGGCTGGACACAGTACCTGTCCCATTCAGGGCTCATAGTCTGAGGGAGAACAGGTATCAAAACCCCAGTGTAGAGTTGAGGAAACTGAGACCCAGAGAACTTGTGATTTACCCAAAGTCACACAGCAGACAAGTGGTGGAGCCAAGATTAGAAACCAGTTCCTTAGGCTCCCAGGTTTGTGTTCATTCGTTTCACTGTCACACTGCTGCCCATTCTCTTCCTGAGGTCTCACTAGAAGAAATTGGCATGTGGAAAATGTACGTCTCTTTCTCTACCTTAGATATATCCAGGGCAAAGAATAAGTAGTAGTAATCTGGTCATTAATCTGGGGGTCAACTTCCAATAAACATCCTTTCCCAGCCTTTTCTCTGAACCTAGCACAAAACATCTGACTTGTGTTAATCTAGTCCTCAAGCATGGCTTCTGGGGCCTCCACAGAACTCTTAATAGCATCCTGGAAGAAATTTCAATCCCATGTCTGGATTTAATGGTCCTCAATACAGGGTGGCTGATATTGGTCCTGAATTGGGGTTATGGAGCTAAATGGTCCCAACTTCTAACTACCGAGGAAATAGCTTCAGGAGAGTCTAATACTCTCCAATTCAATTTATCTAGTTGATCAATCAGTAATATATATTTCTTTGTGCAGAGAGCTTGTGTGAGTAAAATAGAATAAGTAGAAATTGTCACTGTTTTCAAGGAGTTCACAACTACAACCCAGTGTGGTAGATAAGATTTCCAATCATTTTTTCCCTTCCAGAACAGCCTATTCAGCTAAACTAGAAATGGACAGTTGAAGCAGTCTTGGACAGAATCTGCGTTGCTCGATACAGTTATGAAATGATTCAAAAGAGTGACTTAAAGAGTTTGTATTCCATTTCTGTTAGTGTCACTCCAAGGCCTTGAGAGCCCTGTAAATAAGTAGTGGCTCTGTAGCCAAGGGTTTATGCAAATTCTTAAATGAAATGCCAGCAACTAATTATGAAAATAAACTCATTTGTGTGCTATAAATATCTAATGATAATAAAATAGCAACAACATTACATTTCCATCTCCTGCCTCATCTGCTTCTCACCCAGTGTAGATTTGTCCTCTTAATGGTCTCAAATCGCTTCACTTTTTAAGTGGCATGTTTTCCATCGTTTTTGTTTTTTTTTCCTAACACTTTGAAAGTCTGAAGGGAAAAGAGTTTTATTTTTAAAGTAAAGTAAATTGCCTGATTGTAGCAGCTCTGTGATTTTGGTGATTGTATCCTTTTAAGTGGTGCTTTGAAAATATTATTTTTTTCCTCTCTCTGGTTTGGAAATGGCAGTTCACTGGGCACTGAGGACATTTTAGTGAAGTTGCTTCTTTGAGCACATTTAATTATATCTTCCAATGTAAATTTTTCAGTTTTATAGCAATTTACTATTGGAGTATTTTAATTTATTTCTAATTGGTAATACATAAGATGGTGGGCTCTGCAAATTTGAAAGGAATTCATTCATTCATTCATTCAATAGTATTTATTGAGTGCTTACTGTGTGCAGAGCACTGTACTAAGCCCTTGGGAAGTACAAGTTGGCAACATACAGAGACGGTCCCTACCCAACAGCAGGCTCACAGTCTAGAACGGGGAGACAGACAACAAAACAAAACATATTAACAAAATAAAATAAATAGAATAGTAAATAAGTACTAGTAAAATAAATAGAGTAATAAATCTGTACAAACATATACACAGGTGCTGTGGGGAGGGGAAGGAGGTAGGGCGGGGGGGATGGGGAGGGGGAGAGGAAGGAGGGGGCACAGTCTGGGAAGGCCTCCTGGAGGAATTGATCGTCATCATCATCAATTAACATTTCTTGAGTCCTTTAGTGGTTCATAGCACAATACTAGATGTTATAAAACAGATTCTCTCCCCTTTGCTGGAACTGAACCAGTAATCTACAGTTATATATTCACCAGTTTTGCCTGTAGAGTTAACATAGGTGTAAACATACTCTATGATCTGTGATGAGCACAGTATCTCTATTTCTTTTTAGTGGCATTTGTTAAGCACTTACTATGTGCCAGGCACTCTGTATAGGTATATGTATGTATGTACGTATGGATATATATGTATATATCCTGTATATATGTATATATGTTTGTACATATTTATTACTCTATTTATTTTACTTGTACATATCTATTTTATTTATTTTATTTTGTTAGTACGTTTGGTTTTGTTCTCTGTCTATCCCTTCTAGACTGTGAGCCCACTGTTGGGAAGGGACTGTCTCTATATGTTGCCAACTTGTACTTCCCAAGCACTTAGTACAGTGCTCTGCACACAGTAAGCGCTCAATAAATACAATTGATTAATTGATTGATAGTAAGTGCTGGCATAGAGGTAAGATAATCAGTTTTAACACAGTCATTGTCCCACATGGGGCTCCCAATCTTAATTCTCAAATTGCAAATGAGCTAACCAAGGCTCAGACAAGTTAAGTGACTTGGACAAGGTCACCCAGCAGACAATTGGTGGAGCAAGAATAAGAACTCAGGTCCTCTGACTATAAGGCATGCGTTCTTCCCACTAGACCTTGGGGAATCCCACTTTGCCTTTTCATTCATAAGAGTACAGAGGAATGCCGGCAGCCACTATTTATATATGAGCTATCATTTTCCATTTAAAAACAATGGTATTGATGGCAATTACCTATCTTCTTGAGGTCCAGGTTAATTTCATTATATGAGTCAATTTTGAAAAGTCAACTGTAGTATTTCAAAAACAACAGACATAGGCAATATATGTGTCTTCTGATTCATGTAACAGCTACATTCATAGTCTGAAAAATGGATTCCTTCACAGCTTTTTCCTATTTGTCTGCTAATTTTAGGAATAATATCACACTTTGAAATCATTGATCCTGAGTTTCTGTTTCATAGTTTTTTTTGGGTGGCTGTTGAGTCAAGCAAGTGGGTGGTGTTTGAAAGTCAGTTCCATTGTCCTTGAGCTACCTGGGCCTGGACAAAATATTTTGTTTTCTCCCTCCCACTTGGACTGTGAGCTTCATATGTGATGGCGACTGTGTCTGACCTGATTATCTTGTAACTACTGCAGCACTTACTACCATGCTTGACACATAGCAATCAATCAATTGATCATATGCATTGAACACTTGCTAGGTATAGAGCATTGTACTAAGTGCTTTGGAGAGTACGGTATAACAGAGGTGGTAGACAAGTTCCCTGCTCATAATGAGTTTACAGTCTAGAGAGGGAGACAGATATTAATATAAATAAATAGTTCATAGTAAGCGCTTACCAAGAACTATTTTCATCATCCATAGGAAGGACCTGTCAAGATGCACAATTAGGAGAAAAAAGGTTTTCAATATTTCATTGCATTTGTTTTCAATAAATACTTGATTTCTTTTACTGAACAGGGTAGTTTTCTAAGCAGTAGCTATGTGACTTCAGATTGCTTTAATTTTCATTAAGAAGGATTATCCTTGTGAGAGTTGGAGTCATTGTGGTTTACACTGTGTGCAAATAGAGGTAGAAATATTGCCCTCTTGTGAGGTATTGTTGTGTGTTGTTTTGATGAGGCTCAGGATTCATCCAGCATAAAGAGAATATCTAATTGAATTTTTTTAAGGCATTCGGTGGCTACTAGAACTGCAGAGGTAGAGAAATAGACCATATGCTTGGTAAAATGCAGACTAAGAGCACTTGTGATGGACGTCTGATTTTAAAAGTGCTGTATCTTTCATTGAAATTTACATGTAAAGTAAGGGCAAATGCAGTGACATGAAAGCTAATGCAACTTGCACATCTTGACATAATAACAATCAGAAGAAACCTGAGATCCCAGATGGCGGCTTGGCCTTTGCCATCCTTTTAATAAGCTACTAACTGCTAATTATTTCACTCTTTTGGGCAAGTTAATTTACTGTTGACTCTTAAAGAAATACTGCTCTTTTTCACGCAAAGCAGGGAGCCTTTTCATTTGAATCAGTTTGAAGTGCTTTTGTGCGGATGGGATCCGGAAACAAGTAACAAGGCTGTAAAGCTTGGAGGAAGAAAATGTTGCTAAATAAACACATTTTCATTTGCAAAGGTAGAACTTTTTCGGTTGGGGTCTCTGATTTAGTGTGTGGAGCATGTGATCAAGAGGCCAGTAAGGGGGGAAAGCTGATTATAAAGGCCTTCTAAGAGAAAAAGAACAGCTGCCTTTTAAATGGACGCTAATTCTGACAGCTTATGCTGTTTTGTGAATGTGTGATTTTCTGTGATAACATTTGGGAGGAGTGATGGTGTAATAGCTTATTTCCCAGGCTTCATGGTAATGCAGCACAGTGATGATAATGTCATCAGGAACTGAAATAGAACCATGTCACACCAAACAGCCCTGCAAAATGTGAATTCTGTTTAGGAGAAGATACATGTTGTCCGCCTTCAGACTCAGACTCATGGTGGCCTTTCAGTAGAACGATGTTCACGTTACTGCTTCTAGGAGATTATTAAATGAGCAGCATGTTTACTGGTCTCAAAGCATCGGGGACAAGCATTCTGGAAAAAAAAAACTTGTTTGCAACCCTCAATTTGACAGTCAAAATATTTACTTAAAGGTTAACTAATAAACATGCCATACGAATGGATGAAAAATCATGATTAAAATGACAGTGGCCTAGCCTGATAGGATTCATCCAAAAATAAACTCTCTAGTCTTTAAGAACAATTTCTTGCTCCAAACCCCATGCCCATCAAGTCAGAGTTCTTAACCTAGCCTCTCAAAGCAGTGAACAAGTCTTAATCAACTGGGTGGTGAGACTACGCATATAGAAAACACATCTTATTGGCATTGGTGTTCCTTCTAAATCACAAAGCTGTTGCTTTATATTTGTAGTAGCTTGATTTTTATGGCCTACTCCAGTGTGTAGTGACTTGTAGTGTCTTGGGCAGTTCCCTGTAGAAACAGGGAACTAATTGCCTGCTTGAAATTTCTGCTTGTAATTAAAGATAGGGAGTTTTGAAGCAAATTTTTTTAAAAGCACATTTCTTTGCCCGGATGTCTCTCGATTTTAGAAAACCCCAAAGGAACACAGTCAGTGATGGTAGAATTTCTATGAGGAATTTGAATGGATTTCACTCAAGATCCATTTAGTCACATTTTGTGTTTTGATTAGGGAACAGCTTATTTTGGAAGGACTGGTTTCAATAGGGAAATTACTGCTTCCTGATAGTAGTAAAATGTGCAGCCCAGATGTTAAAACAACTGCAGCATTAGAGGCACTAGACTCTAGTTAAATGCTTACAGAGCCAAAATAATAATAATAATAATGATAGCATTTGTTAAGTGCTTACTATGTGCAAAGCACTGTTCTAAGCACTGGGGGGATACAAGGTGATCAAGTTCATTCATTCATTCATTCAATCATATTTATTGAGCACTTACTGTGTGCAGAGCACTGTACTAAGTGCTTGGGAAGTACAAGTTGGCAACATATAGAGACGGTCCTTACCCAACAGCGGGCTCACAGTCTAGAAGGGGGAGAGACAAGTTGGACACATGAACAGGAGTCAATGCTGCTGTCCCTGGATTCTGTTTTGGAGGATTTTAGGGTCACCAAAATAATTTACAAGATTTCTGTTCACAATTATTCAGCGTGGCTCAGTGGAAAGAGCACAGGCTTTGGAGTCAGAGGTCATGGCTTCGAATCCCAGCTCCGCCAACTGTCAGCTGTGTGGCTTTGGGAAAGTCACTTAACCTCTCTGTGCCTCAGTTCCCTCATCTGTAAAATGGGGATTAAGACTGTGAGCCCCACGGGGGACAACCTGATCACCTTGTAACCACCCCAGCGCTTAGAACAGTGCTTTGCACATAGTATGCGCTTAATAAATGCCATTAAAATTATTCGTTATTTGATATTTATTATTGATTGCTGTTATCATCATTGAATATTTGTTCAGTTTGCTTTTACCCCACAGGCTTACCCACAGGTATAATCTTTTAATATCCTCGAAATTCAAGTAGCTCCTGGTTTTGCCGCCATCTCTGTTGCTCCTGCCACTCCCTCACCCCGCCAGAATTCTGGCAGATAGGCGGCAGGTGCAGTGGTGAGGAGGTGATGGTGGCAATGGAGGTGGGAGTAGAGGCTTGTGAAAATTTTTACAAATTGGAGAATTTTGGAAGGCAAAATCCAACAGAAACAGTGTGGCCTAGTGGTTAGAGCACGGGCCTGGCAGTCAGAAGAACCTGGGTTTTAATGCCGGCTCCGTCACTTGTCTGCTGGGTGACCTTGGACAAGTCACTTCACTTCTCTGGGCCTCAATTACCTCCTCTGTAAAACGAGGATTAAGACTGTGAGCCCTGTGTGGGACAGGGACTGTGTCTGACCTTTTCAAGTGGTATCTACCCCAAGTTGTCCCCTTTGAGGCTCACAGTCTTAATCCCCATTTTACAGATGAGGTAACTGAGGCTCAGAGAAATTAAGTGACTTGCCCAAGGTCACACAGCAGACATGTGGCGGAGCCAGAATTAGAACCCATGACCTCTGACTCCAAAGTCCGTGCTCTTTGAGCCATGCTGCTTCTCATTCATATCTATATCTGTATCTCATATCTCATATCTGTATCTAAATAGATACAGTGTGTCTGTGGGTATGTAGGGGGAAACAGTTCCCTGGATAATGACCTGCTTAATTTTAAAGAGCTGATAGCAGAATTTAGGGGAAATTGTAGTGGACCTGATTCAGTCCTTCTTTTCCCAAAATTTGGACTGCTTGAATGTCCCTCCAAATATTCTTCTTCTCATCTCTGTGTTTAGGATCCAGGGGTATGAACTATTCTGGGTTTATCGTATAAAACAAACTCAAACGGCAAGGTCAATGCTTTTCAGACCTATGAATTTAGATAGAAAATTCATGCCTAGGTGTTGGACTGGTTTATAGACTCCCATTTCATTTGCTTTAGATCAGTATATCCCTGTAGGAGTTTGTTGGCTTGTCTCCTTATGTGTCAGTCCTTAGGCCGAAGAAAAAGTTCCAGAGCTCTGGTTGTGCCCAAAAGACTGACAGGGTATAGGACCACGGACAGAGCTCTTCTGTCGTAAGAAATCATAGAAATCCTAAGAAAGAACATTCTGGATATTCATAGAAATCTAAGAAAGAATATTCAGGATATTCACCACAGGAAGTACTTTGCCTTCCTATGGATTCTTGTGCTCGTTTTTGAGACCTAAGATGAACTTAGTCACTTTCTTCTCTGTGGTGAATGCCACTCCACATTTTTTTTTACCCTCGCAAAGGGCACACTGACATGAAAGAAAAATAAACATTTAGTTCAAAGTTCTTGAAGAAATGTGCTGATTTTCTTCTGAATATCTTGTGAGCCTTCTTACCAGGAGCAGAACCTTCTGTAGATCATAGGTTGGATAATAAGCTCATTATTAAGCAGCATGGCCTAGTAGAAAGAAGGTGGGCCTGGGGGGACCCCCTCCTTTTTTTCCTTGTCCTCCTCCACTTTCTCCTACACCATCCACCTTCTCCTAACCCTAAATTCCCTCTCCTCCCCAGCCTCCCTCTCTTCCTTCTTTTATCCTTTCCCCTTCCCTTCTTTTCCTCAGGAACAGACCACTTGGCAATAATTTTTATCTCTTCAAAATTCTCCCAAAGAGCAATGCTAATGAACAGTAGTGTATGAAAAAGCCCTTACATTTTTCAGCCACCCTTTCACGTGTCAGATGTGAGTAGGCAGTTAGGACTTGCTTTCAAAGGTTTTCCCAAGACTGTCCCACAAGGCATGTAGTTGCAGCTTCATCTCAAGAAGAACCTTAGTGAAAGAATTTCTTGAGTAATTCTGGCTCCACCACTTTTCTGCTGTGTGACCTTGGGCAAGTCACAACTTCTCTGTGCTTCAGTTACTTCATCTGCAAAATGGAGATTTATTCCTCTTCCCTCTAACTTATGCTGTGAGACCCATGTGTCCAACCTGATTATCTTGTATCTGTCCCAGTGCTTAGTACAGTGCCTGGCTCACAGTAAGCACTTAACAAGTACCATTAAAAAATTAATAACACCTCGTTTCAGATGGGGAGTGCATGAGTCTCTTATTAATGTCGGAGATATCAGGATCCTAGATTCATCAGCTGGTGTGTCTATGCAAAGTGATGTGTCTGCCCCAAGACCTACTTTTCAGGTTTCCACTAAATTGTTCCATGTCACCAGTTATTACAGTACTGAGCATCATTAATTGCTTTGTTAAATGTTTGTATCTTTCTGAAGTGATATTGCAACTCCAGGCCAACCCTTGAACATGTTTCCTTTCACCGAAAACAGTGTTAAACATTTATAACAGAGTGATGATAATATGTCCAGGGGTACGTTAATCTTATACAAGAAGGATATTCACTGCGGATTGTTCTCTTATTTTGTAAATGTAGCTTGAATAGTATTTTAACTTCTGTTCCAATTTCACAAATAGTTTACTTTAAATTTAAGGGATTTTTTTAACTATAAAGGGAAATTCTTCTCCCAGGTAAGATCGGAGTTATTTTGAAGCCATGATTGCCATTAAAAAAATAATAATTTTCTCCTTCAGGTATTTGCCGTTTGTCTTGTGGGTTAAGTTTAGTGCTTTTCCATCAGACAACTTTGGTAGATGTTGATCAGTGCATGAAATCAGTTCCTAAATGGTTGCAAAATTGCCTTCCTTCAGACTGTTTTGATCACAAGGGCTTTCAAGTGTCAAAGTCATTTGGAGAACTAGATAGATAAAATGCATGAGCACTGAGCTTTTTCCAGGAGAGAATAAATAAATGTATTTTCTACTGTGTGCTCAGTCTTTAATAGTGATTTGTTAAAAGGAAAAAAGAAAGGCAATGATATTAAATATTTACAAGAGTGATTTAGTTGTATAATCTTGTGTGGTGCATCCCTATTTAATAGTGAAATCAGCTACTGTTGAAGTAAATATCTATTAAACTAAAAGTGCTGTGAAGGTCACTCCCTATATAATGTCAAGGCAATTTTTAGAGAATAATGATTTTTGTCAGTTTTCTGGGACTCCTTTTCTTTCCTCTTCTTTTTCCCCCAAAATAACCAGAGAGAATTTCCCTCATAGATTCTCTTTTCCCTGGAAATGAGCTGATTCCTTCCCTTTTACTGATTTCTCCCCTGGACCATCAATTTACTGTTTATTTTAGTTGTCTAAGAAAAATCTCAATTCTTTCTGGGCAGCGGTTTGCCTTTAAATGGTATTTGTTAAGCATTTATTATGTACCAGGCCCTATTCTAAGTACTGGGATAATCAGGTTGGAGACAGTCCCTGTCCCACAGAGTGCTCACAGTTTTAATCCCCATTTTACATATGAGGCAATTTAGGCACAGAGAAGTCAAGAGTGTTGCCAGTGTCACACAGCAGACAAGTGATGGAGCGGGAATTAGAACCCATGTCCTAATTTGCATAACCTCTTCTTCCGTGGACCCCATCCTTTTTTTCCTTGTCCTCATTCACCTTCCCCTGCACCATCCACCTCTCCTCCCCACCCTCCCTCTCTTCTCTTTCTCCTCCCTCCTCCCCTTCTTTTCTTTAGGAACAGACCACTTGGCAATTATTTTTAATTTTTAATTTTATCCTTTCAAAATTCTCCAAAAGAGCAATGCTTATGAATGGTTGTGTGTGAAAAAGCATTTCTATTTTCAGCCACCCTCTCAGGTGTCAAATGTGAATAGGCAGTTAGGACTTGCTTTCAGAGGTTTTCCCAAGACTGTCCAACAAGGCATGTGGGTGCAGCTTCACCTCAAGAAGGAACCTTAGTGAAAGAATTTTTTGAGTCAAAACTCAGCTGGGAGCCCCTGAGGAATAGATGAATTTATCCAGTGTTAAAGTGGGATGGGAGAGGACACCGAGCCCATTGATTTTTCAGATTTCAGCTTCATTCCTCTACTCTCAATCAGTCATATTTATTGAGCCCTTACTATGTGCAGAGCACTGAACTAAGCACTTGAAGCATTTGAATTAGTGGACATGTTCCCTGGCCATAAAGAGCTTATAGTCTAGAAGGATCCATGAGATTCTACAGAAACTGAGACATTGTTTGGGATCCACTTTCTAGATAAGAAGTCTGCTTCAACACAGGGGCTGGAAAATGCATGGTTATTTGCAATCCAGAGGTCACCCTGATCTGCTGCATTGCTATGGACAATGAAGTTGCCACTGGACAGAAAACTGATGACAAATCTGTGAGCCAGGCGGGTGGAATTGTATTCCTAAATTTGCTTTGTTGCAACAACTGAAATTAGGGAAAGGTACAACAGGGACTTGGGTGTGCATTGCTTCCCAGAGAAGCAGAGCTGCAGGCCAAACTGCAAGCTAGCAGCAAGTCTAGCTATAACTAGACTGTAAGCTCACTATGGGCAGGGAACATATTGCACTTTCCCAAACACTTAGAACAGTGCTCTGGCCAGAGTAAGCACTCAGTAAATACCATTGGTTGATTTCAATTAGAAATGTGTGATCTTTGGTTCTGGACACCAACCATCTCTGTTGAACTGGGAGTTCTACAGTTCTTTAAGTGCTCAACTGGTGCACAGTTCTTTAAGCACTCAATAAATACGATTGAATGAATGAATGAATTGGTACCAATGATTGATATTTTTTTCTTTCCCTAATCCTCTGAATGCACTGTGAATGTCAGAGGCTTTATCTCCTTCTCCCCAAATAAACCCAGACCTCCTCAGTTGATAGCAAAAGCCTTTATTTTGTGTTCATCAACAGAGATATAGACAAATACATGATCCTATATTAAATAGACGGCCGATCGAGTTCTCAGAAGTAGATTTCCAAAGACCCTGTGCCCCTCAGACCACTACGCTTCAGCCTTCCTTGAGCTCTTTGAGGTCTTCTGTGGATTTGACAAGTAACCCTTGGCTAGCTTCACTTGCCAAGTCATTTTCTTCCTCGATTAAATATAGTCAGCTGACAAACTGAGTTATTTTTGGTTGAACACAGGTATTACTAAAGGAAGCTCATTTAAAATCTTTGATTTTTATATTGTCTTCTCCCTACAATATGCAAAGAGGGTAAATCCATGATTTACTCACATGTTCTTTTTTTCTCCTCTCTTTCCCCATTTTTAATTGAATCCTTTATCCATTATGGGAGAGTCAGGATGAGCAGAGCTTCTGGAATGGATTTCTCTGCTTGGTTAATTCAGGCCTTATGACTTCCCTTTCTTCTGTTTTATCTGCCTGTTTTTGTGTCTTTGTATGAGAGCCTATGATTAGTATTGAGTTCCTTCCAGAATGCCAGCAATTATCTCCCAGGTGGAGGGATTAAGCAAGAGAAGGGAGAATTGCACTGGGATTAGAATAAAGGTTCTTTTTTTTCTCTCGTATAAATATAGACACAGTAGGCAGTAGTGGGATTTTGTGGAGTTGGGGAGGAGGAGAGTGTGGAGGAAAGAGCCTGTCTTTCTTGAACTCCCAAGGGGAGGAAAGGGGAAACTCCAGTCCAGGAAAGCTATCGGCTCTAATCATATGGGGATGTTGGGTCCTAGAGGGACTACTAGCTAGTGTACTGCCTCCTATTTGCAGTAACTTGGCCACGGATGGCTGCCGGCCTTTTCATCTAGGTCACTTCTGGGCAACCTCTCATCTGAGGAAGCATGGTGAAAAACTGTGGTAATGCTTCATCTGATCTTCCCACTACCCTGCAAGCCTGAATTGGAGGACACCTTTTCTGCTTCCTAGGCATGAGACTTTGGATTGCCTTAAGGAGGGCAGGTCTGTGATGTTTTCCTGAGAAGTACCTCTTCCCTCCCTCCCTCCTTCCAGCCAGTCCACCACTCTTCCCACCTTCAAAACATTACAAAGGTCACACCTCCACCAAGAGGCCTTCTCTGATTCATCCCTCTTTTCACCGACTCCCTCTCCATACTGCATCATTCATTCATTCATTCAATCATATTTATTGAGCACTTACTGTGTGCAGAGCACTGTACTAAGTGCTTGGAAAGTACAATTCGGCAACAGAGATAATCCCTACCCAACAGTGGATTTACAGACTCACATTTATTGAGTGCTTTCTATGTGCAAAACTTACTTTGTACATCATCTCAATACTTGGATCTGTGACCTTAAGACATTTGATATTTACTCCATCCTCGATGCCACAGAACTTCAAATTTCATATCTTCAAATTACATAAGTCATTTATATTAATGTCGGTCTCCCCCTCTAGATTGTAAGCTTGTTGTGGGCAGGGAATGTGTCTACCAACTCTGTTATATTGTACTCTCCCAAGGGCATAGTACACTGCTCTGCATATAGTAAGTTCTCAGTAAGTATCGTTGATGATGATGTAATGGAAAGAGCACAGGGCTGGGAATCCATGGACCTGGGTTCTCACCCTGGCTCTGTCTCTTACTTGCAGTGCGACAATGGACAAGATACTCAGCTTCGCTGTGCCTTAGTTTCCTCATCTGTAAAATGGGGATTGAAAACCTGTTCCTTCTCCATCTTAGACCATAAATCCTATGTGAAGCAGGGATTGTCTGATTTTCCTCTATCTACCCCCAGTGCATGGCAGATAGCACTTCATAAAGGCCACTGTTTAAAATAATTATGATTATTTGCAGTAAGCAAAGCAAGTTTCTGCTTTGAGTCATTGGGTTCTCAAATTGGGCCAGTCTAGAAATTTCACAACTTTCCTTCTCCTGACATAGATCTGCTGACAGGGTGGTCCTTTTCAGAGAGGGTTACAGATCCCCATGTATGACACTGACCATTAGAATGGAATACACGTGGAGAGGCAGGGGTAGGGGGTAATTGGGAAGCAGTGCAGCCTAGTGGAAAGAGCACAAGTCTGGGAGTCAGAGGACCTGTGTTCTAACCCCAGCTCCACCACTCACCTGCTGTATGGCCTTGGGAAAGTCATTTAACTGCTCTGCGCCTCAGTTTTCTCAACTGTAAAATAGGAATTCTGTACCCATTCTCCCTCCTACTTAGAATTAGTGTTCTATGTGAGACCTGATTATCCTTTATCTACCCCAGTGCTTAGTACAGTGCTTGGCATCTAGTGAGTGCTTAACAAATACCACAATTATTATGATTACATTGCTGCTACATTAGCTCAGGGCTTGTTGCAGAGAGTATCTAGTCCGGTGCGTTGAAACAGTCAGGGAAAAAAAATCCTGCTATAATTGCCCAATTGCTTGCTTCAACCTTTGTCTGCTGATAATTGCTCCTATTGAGTTGATTACTCTTACCTAGATCTCTGTGTGTTGGATTGTGTCACCTGATGTGGATTGCTATTGATGGATAGCTGAGTGAGGCAGCCCTCTATTCTCAAGTGTGTTTTTACCACCAAAGCTCTCAGTAAATGTCTTTCTCGTTCAAATGCCTTGCCATGTTCCCTGATTCTTTCTTGAAACCTCCCCTTAATCAGCTGCTGTACCTTAGCACACTGACCTAATTCTGAAATCATATAGCTTCACTTGGCTTTTTTGGCTTTGGGAACCTCTTTATTGTACTTCCCAAATGCTTAGTACAGTGCTCTGCACACAGTAAGTGCTCAATAAATATGATTGAATGAATGAATGAATGAAATCTTCTGCAGGAGAGTTTGGCACTGAGCTCACCTACATATTTCCATGGGATCTGGTATTAAGTGCATACTGTGTGCAGAGCACTGTACTAAGCTCTTGGGAGACTACAATACAACAGAATTGGTACACACATTCCCTGCCCACAATGAGCTTACAGTCTAGGAGGGAAAGGTAGACATAAATATGAATAATAATTTCTAATCACCATGAATGATGACATTTAATGAGTGTTTACTATGTGCAGAACACTGTGCTAAATGCTTGGGAGAGTACAGTGCGAAAGAATTGGCAGATACATTTCCTGCCCATAATGAGCTTACAGACTGGAGGGGGGGACAGATATTAATATAAATAAGTAATTGATGGATATACACATAAGTACTGAGGGTGGGACAAATTTCAAAAGCCCAAAGATCACCAATCCAAGTACATACATGACATAGATGGGAAAGAAGCCAGGGAAAAGGGGACTATTCAGCATGAGGAAGGTTGCTTGAAGGAAATGTGAGCCAAATTTGGCATTTGGCATTTAATTCCCAAATCTTCATTAGCAAAATTTTTTCCTTGTCTGTGAGACCATCAGGACTGCATCTCTTTGGCACATCAGGATACCAGGGTCCAGAGAGAAGGAGAAACTTTCTCCGGGTAAGATAGTGATTGTGTGAGGATTTGAATTTATTTGAAGTCCAATGAAAGAGCTGACAGCCCCGCCACTCCGTGGTTTTCCTCTGAAAGATAATTAAAAGGAGGGATCCTGTCTACACTTAAAATACCCTTTCTGTTCCTTAAAAAGTATAAATAATTATCTCTAATCATCACCTCAAAACATTTATTAAGTTCTACATGCCAATATATGGCACATATATTGTCCATCTGTTCTTTTTTTACCAAATTGTACACCACATTACTTTCTCAATTAATCAGTGGTGTTTCATCAGTTCATTCATTCAGTTGTATTTATTGAGTGCTTACTGTTTGCAAAGCACTGTACTAAGTGGTTGGGAGAGTACAATACAGCGACAGACATATTCCTTGCCCACAACGAGCTTACAGTATAGAGGGGGAGACAGACATTAATATAAATGAATGAATTACAGATACATACTTTATTGAGTGCTTACGATGTGCAATGCACTGTACTAAGTGCTTGGAAAAGTACAATGTAATAGAGTTAACATACCCGTTCCCCTCCTACAATGAGCTTACAGTCTACAGGGTGGTGATTTGGGCATCTTTTCTGTGGGTTCTGTGAGAAGGGCTATTTTACAATCCCCACATGTGCCAGGAATGAACATGTTTCTAGATGACAACGAAGACTTCATCCATGATTTCATGAGGGTAATCCAAAAGGCTTGGTGTTGGACACGTTCCCTGCCAAGCATGGCCTCATCTCAAGTAGAGCTTTGGTTGATTTTATTTTTTTCCCCTTACTCTAGGTTCTGCTGAACCTTTTTATTTCCCTTCCTTTCTGCCCTCCATCCTCCTCCCACCTAACCTTTCTATTTCCTGCTTGAGCAAAACTCCCACAAGTCACCTGCCCGATGTAAATCATAATACTCAGGAGAACACTCTTGTGAAATACGATCTGTTTTTGTTGGTCGGAAAGCAGGAGAGTTGGCTTTCAATTTACTGGCGGGTTTTATTTGGTCAGTTTGGAGGTGTTCAGGGGGGAGGGAGAGAATAACCCAACCACCATGGGAGGAATAAAAGTGAATCTACAGTCTCTTATTACGTGATTAGCCGGCTGTCTCTGTATTGGCTAATGTATTTATTACATGGCCCAGCTCAGCTTTCAGTCAGGAAATGGCCAGGGTTCAGGTGTTTACCTGGTGTCTTCGGGGATGTTGTATAAACAGCTGTAAACAGAGCTAGTTATTCAATCCCCTCATAAAAAGGTTAAATTGCAGGTCTCAGGTCCTCCCCAGGGCCCGATGCAGAAGCAGGAAAGAGAGTCAGAGAGAGGCAAGTGAAGGCGGGGCTGTTGTGGTAACCGGGTGGCTGTTGCAGTTACCAGTTTGATCTGATACATTTTAAATTCAGATCTGAACTCAGCCTGCACAGGGAGAGACATAGGCTGGAAATGAATGATTTATTCCCTCACAAGAGGCTGGTGAGCATGTGGTGAGTTTTAATCACCTATCTCCAGGAGCCTCCCCGAACCCATAGATAGACTTAGGAGGGATCTGCCCTCATTTGCTCTTGGGCAAACATCTTGGTCTCTGCTAGTGTGTCTGGAAAACCCTGAGAATAATCCATATAAGGTTCCTCGGAGCTGTTGTTAATAGTAAAAATTAGAATGCTGCATTTACAGACCAAGTGTCCTCTGGGAACTGAAAATGCTTCCTATGGACTTTTTCATTCATTCATTCGTATTTATTGATTCAATTAATATTGAATTGTATTCAATTCAATCGTATTTATTCAATTATTCAAGTATTCAAGCATATTTATTGAGCACTAACTGTGTGCAGAGCACTGTACTAAGTGCTTTGGGAAGTACAAGTCGACAACATATAGAGACGGTCCCTACCCAACAACGGGCTCATAGTCTAGAAGGGGGAGACAGACAAGAAGACAAAACAAGTGGCAGTGTTCCCCCATGGTTCCAAGGAAGGGAAGTCACTTCACTTTTCTGGGCCTCAGTTACCTCATCTGTAAAATGAGAATAAGAGTGTGAGCCCAGTGTGGGACTGGAGTGCCCAACCTGATTTCCTCATATCAACCACAGTGCTTAATACAGTGTCTGGAACATAGCAAGTGCTTAACAAATGCCAAAGTTAATGGGCTTTAACCCTAACGTTCTTCCATGAGGAAACTCACTGTTTTGACTTAGAGCCAAATGGAGCACCCCAAGCTGTCACTTTTGGATTTGCCACATTCCTGAACTGATCTTCTGGTTCTGGATTGGGCCCAAGTAGAATTGAGTTTATCTGAGCCAGGATGGGAGTAGAAGAGGGCGCTACCTGTGTCAGAAGTGGCTCTAGTGCATCCAGTTTAACTTATGTCATCCCAGACACAGAAAAGACTGGAGGGTCATTCTGGGGGTCGCTACCCTCCAGGGTCTGGGGCATTTATCACATAGTAAACGCTCAATAAATACGATTGATGATGATGATGATTTATCAGTGGAACTATACATAACCATGGTCCAACTGACTCCAGTCTCACTGACTATCAGCCCCAAGTCAAAGGAGAGTTAACATATGCTCTCTAAGTTTCTTGGGATGGGGGCTGATCCCGGAATGGTCTTGATCTCTTGGGACCACTGCCGATGCAGAGGCTCTCTTCTCAGAGTGTTCGGTTCTACACTGAACTCCAGGAACCTAACTCATTGCATTTCATTCAGAATGATGCCTCAGAAGCATCTGAGGCCAGACCAGATCACGTGACTGCCCAAGGGCACAGTGTCAGGAGAAAAACCTTCCAACCCTGCCATTCAAGTGCCTCCTCTCTTTGCATATATGACACAACTGTTATCTCCACTAATTAGCAATTGTAAATGGTTTGCCTATTTAAAATTCCACCCCAAGGCCAATTATTAGATTTCTTATTCCTACTATTACCAAAATATTCCTGAGACAGATTTAGTGTCAAGTGCTTTGTGTGACTAAGCCATGAGTTCTCATTTGTAAATGAGGGCAAAAGGCCCCAGCCCCACAGCACTTATGTAAGTACCCTTAACTCATTTTAATGGCCATCTCCCCTTTCAAACTGTGAGCTCCTTGTGGGGAGGAATCATGCCTACCCACTCTACTGCATTGTTCCCTCCCAGGTGCTTAGTACAGTGTTCAGCACACAGAAAGTGCTCAAATGCTGTTGATTTTCCTTCCTTTGACCACTCCTGGGTTGATGTCCCTTGAGGGGACTGACCCACACAGTTTAGGAAGGGGGATAATCAGAGAGGATGGGTGGTCTGCCTGGGCCCACCCCTAACCAAAGCCTTCAGCACTGGACACCTTGCAAATTGAAGTGGATCATATTTGAAGGGTGGAGAGGAGGATTTATGGAGAGTTGCCTTTCTTCTCCACCTAACTGTACTCATTAAGAGCCAAGAAGAATATGTGTGGGACGGGGAACTGAATATAGTTGTAGGGATCAAAGAATTGGGAGGTCTGTAAGCCCTAACTAGGGTAAAGGCCCAGATCATTAATTGGGGAGGTAATGAGTGGGGAGCAGGAGGACAAAGGGAACCTTGGTTGGGGCTGTGATGATTGGTTGGAATTTGGGGGAAGAGAGTTCTGCCAGCATGTGTTCCCAGTTGGGGGCCAACATGTCCCTCCAGGCTTGCCCTCCCTGAAACTCCTCAAGGACAACTCTACCCAGCCCTACAGGTTGATGGTTCAGAACGTGCAGACACAAGAAGGAGTTCCTGATACCCAACTGACATGCCTTCAGTGTTAACATCCGTGATGATAGAATGCTTTCCCCACGCCCCAAACTTCAATTGGCCAGGCAGCAGGTGTGATGTAGAGTGAGGAGAATGGGGATAGAAGTAACCAGTGTTTACAGTGATAACAGGAGGCCAGATGCCAGCGGAAGAGGATCAAAGAAAGCGCACAGGCCTCACAGTCAGAGGACCTGGGTTGTTATCCCGGCTCCACCACTTGGCCTGCTATGTGAACATGTGACCTTCAGCAAGTCAGTTAATTCCTCGGGGCCTCACTTTCCTCATCCTTAAAATGGGGAAAAATGCCTGATTTTTTTTTTTAGGTTTTTGTTAAGCGCTTATCATCTGCCAGGCTCTGTACTAAGCGCTGGGGTAGATACAAACTAATCAGGTAAGACACCATCCCTGTTCCCCCATGGGACTCACAGTCTTAACCTCCATTTTACACATGAAGTAGTTGAGGCATAGAGAAGTTAAGTGACTTGCCCAAGGTCACATAGCAGACAAGTGGCAGAGCCGGTATTAGAACCTAGGTCCTTCTGACACCCAGGCCTGTATTCCATCTACTAGGCCATGCTGCTTGCTTCTCATGATCTCTCTCTCCCGTTTAGACTGTGAGAACACCAACTCTCCCCTGAATTTCCTCCCTGTACAATGAAGTCCTAGAATTTAGAGCTCTCATCTGGAACTGGAAATTACCATCGAAGTTGGACTTTTACTAAATAAAATCAGTGTCAGAGTGGGGAAAATATTTGGACAAATGAGGCATACCAGGAGACTTAGGGTGTCTGAGTTCCACTGTGCAGAGAGGCCTGGGAATGGGGAAGGTGTTTGAAAGAGCAACGGAGAAAAACTAGATTGAAAAGCAAAAGACTAGAACCATTTCCACTATAAAACAATGATGAGGCAGCCTGCTCCCATAAATCTAACTTCATTCTCCAGGAAAATAATGAAACAGAGTTAAGAGGAAAAACAAACTGTGAATACCTAAGGGGATAACAGAGCAAACAACAGCAAATGGCAGGAATGTATAAAAAGAACAAATCTTGTCAGGCAATCTTGATCACTTTTTTATAATCAAATCACAGATTTAGTGGATGGGAAGCAGGCAGTGGATGTACTATATCTAGATTTTAGTGGCATATTTGAAGTCGAGTGCCAGAAGATCTTGCCTGAGAAATGAATTCTGGCGGGTATGTCCAGAAGCACCGTTGCTCAGGCTGAGTGTTGGCGCCCAGCGATGGGAAAGAAGGGCTGATGACAAACGGTGGGAGCCGTGATGTGGTGAAAGATCTCAGAGGGTTCTAGGGGCTCAGGATGTGAGATCCAATTTTGCCATCATTGCCTTGAAAGGGTGACTGAGCCACCCAGAAATGGAATTCCCATAATTCGCACACATACCCTGCTTACCGGAACGTGATTACAAATAATTCAATAGTAAAGCGGTAATACTAAGTGGTCTGGCGACTTCTGGACATTTTTGGGCAGGAAGAAGGGAATCAATCTTGAATATTCATTCATTCAACCATATTTATTGAGTGCTTACTGTGTACAGACCACTCTAACAAGTGCTTGGGAAAGTACAATATAGCAATGAACAGACACATTTCCTGCCCACAACACACTTACCACAGTCTTGACAAATGCATCTCAGACCCCTTTGTGTCTGTCGATGGGGAACAATCCAATATGTGACTTTTTGCTGGAATGGGGACCCTTGGGAGAAATGAAGACTTATACGCACTTAGAAGTGCATCCCTTAAGAACTTTGATACTCATTCCCAGTCACTCTTACCCTCCCACACAGCACTTACATATATATCCTAATACTGTGCTGTTTCCCCTGTTTGTAATTTATTTTAACGTCTGCCTTCCCCCACTAAATTGTAAACTCCCTGAGGGCAGGGACCATGCCTACCAACTCTTCTGAATTGTACTCTCCCAAGTGCTGTGAGCCCGTTGGGTAGGGATTGTCTCTATTTGTTGTCAAATTGTACTTTCCAAGTGCTTAGTACAGTGGTCTGCACACAGTAAGTGCTCAATAAATACAGTTGAATGAATGAATACTCAATAAATATGGTTGAGTGATTAGAACGTATTCTAGGTGGTGATTCAGAATCATTGTGACTTTCCCCTTGCCTTCTAATGGATAAAGACTTGTGTGTTATAAATTGGTTAATCACTAAATATAAAAATGTACAGGAATTTCTCCATTCCTGTGCTTTTTTATCTTTTCATCACTTGTGGATCAGATCAGTGTGAAGATGTTTGGGATTGGCTTTGTTTCCTATTCTTCTAGTAGTGATCTTGTGAGAAGCTAATATGGAACGTCAGTTTAGTTGAGAAGGCTTCTAAAAGAAGGTAAAGTTGTAAAGAGGAAGAGGACGGGTGACCCATTGCCACTGAGCTCTCTTCAGCATAGCATGTTCCAGCTTGGGCACCTCTGGGATCCACAGCATGACAGATTGTAGGCATTTTGAGAGAAACTATCAGTTTGATTGACAGTTTGAGAGAGTGATTGATGAGGAAATATTGAACAGCGAAACATGTTCAACTCAGCCAGGACTGGGAGTGAAATAAGCGCCATGTGAGATTGAAAAGGGATGAGTAAAGCTTCCTCTGGGAGAAAGAGGGTCATTGGTAGAAGCAAATTTCAAGTGACTTCTGGATATTTAGTTTCAGTCACTGCCACGTCTTCTTAAAGCAAACCTATGTTTTGAGTCCTTTTACTGTGTAGCTGTACAAATCATGAGGGAGAGTCTTTCACTGGGTCATTAGAAAATGGCTAAGATGTGATCTCCCTGGGATTATCCAGTTGCTGAAAATATTGTCATTATGTTGCACCTTATTTTCTCACAGGAGCCACTTCTCTAAGAGTTATCATCCCAGTGGAATTAAACTGATTCCAGCTGTCCATCCTCCTTTTGGTGGTGTTTTAAGAAAGTAATCTTTTGAGATTTCCTCCAATGGATTTCTTTTATTTCCCACTGTGGAATGAATCAAACAGTAAAAAGGATTCTCTGTCTGTCTGTTAACTGCAACTGGCTGATTTATCACAATGGCATCATAACTGAGACCTGGGCAAAAGCCCATCCTTCCTAGCTTTGTATTTTTTTTTTCTCTCCCATCTCCTGCCTGCTTCCACCCCCACCCTCCCACTTACCTAATTACCCTCCTGGAATGGAGGCTTCTACCGCCTTTTGGCTTCATTAAGGGCTTTCATTTTCATTAAGAGCTTTGCACTAATGGACTGTTATAAAACGCACAGTTGTTTCTCGTGGGCACCGCCAAATTACTCTCATTCCACTGATGGTTTTATTCCCCAGACCAAAAAATAAATAAAATAAAATAAAGGCCAACTCCAAACAGTGTGAGCTATCCAAATAGGATACCTGCTTTGGTTTCCTTAAGTTCTCTCCTGAGAGTGGGAAGGGAAACCTGGGCAAATGAGGCCTAAAGTTGTGGTGTATCTTGTGTTTGCAGGAAGCAGGCTGGAGATGTTGCAGTCTAGGGGCACGAATACCACTTGCTTGTATATTTCCTTCTCTCCACTTACACAGACCCTGACACTGTAAGCACCTGCCCCATTCAGATCTTCTTTTTCAATATCACAGCTGGGCAGTGGGTGTTTTAGGCAAAGGAGAAAAAGGAAGGGAGAGGGTAGCTAAAATAATTATCCGCAACATGTCCTCCTACCCCTAGCCTGGGGCAAGAGTTTAAGGACAGGGAGGGCCTGGATTCTGCATTTTCACCACTAGTTTCTCTCTAAAAGGTTTGGCATTCCAAATTCCAGCAGGGATGAGAAAGGGGAAAAATACTGGTCAGCACATAATCAGATCATGTGGTATGCAATGCATAAATCATAGTTTCAGTACGTTGTACACATGGTTCATATTTATACTGCCCCAATTAATGTCAAAACTAATTTATAGGGTTAAGTTATGGTGTGTTTCAGGAAACTCCATTTTTACTTAGCCAGTACATTCTGTAAGAGGAGGTACATGTGTTAAGTTTTGTGTGTTTTTGACAGGGCACCAAGCATATGATTGAGAATAAAACCTATTATAAAGTTGTTAGAGTAGGTATAGGGTGGGCCTGAAATCGTGAAGTTTGACTGTAAGCTCCATGTCAGACAGGGGCTGTGTCTGACTTGATAAACTTGTATCTACCTCTGAGATTAGACCAGTGTTTGTCAATTTGAGAAGCAGCGTGGCTTAGTGGAAAGATCACGGGCTTGTGAGTCAGAGGTCATGATTTCTAATCCTGACTCCGCCACTTGTCAGTTGTGTGACTTTGGGCAAGTCACTTAACTTCTCTGTGCCTCAGTTATCTCATCTGTAAAATGGGGATTAAGATTGTGAGCTCCACTTGAGACAATCTGATAATCTTGTATCTACCCCAGTGTTTAGAACAGTGCTTGGCACATGTAAGTGCTTAACAAATACCATCATCATCACCTAGTAAGCACTTAATTAAGACTGTGAGCACCGCCCCCCCCCCCCCCCCCGGTTCCATGGGACAACCTGATCACCTTGTAACCTTCCCAGCACTTAGAACAGTGCTTTGCACATAATAAGTGCTTAGTAAATGCATCATCATTATTATTATCATTATTAATGCCATAATAATGATAGTCATAATTACTATCAATAATAATTATTGTCAATATGAATTTCAAACTCCAAATATAAGATTTCAAAATACATCCAAGTCTGCTTTAACACAAGTTTTCACTACATGATATGGATGTTACTGAAGAATGAGGGAATGTTCTTGCCAATATGAATCTTTTCTTATTCTGTGCTTGTTGTGGGCTGGGAAGGTGTCTACCAACTCTGGTTTATTGTACTCTTCTAAGCACTTAGTACAAGTACAAGTAAGCACTTAATAAATATTACTGACTGATTGACTGATAACATGATCCATAATTTGGAACAGGTAGATTGGGAGGAGGAAGTAAAGGTGGTGTGCCTGCTTGTGGCTTCAGTCAAGGTCTTGTCTTATTCTGTCAAGTCGTCTCCGACCCACAGCAATTCCACAGACACATCTCTCCCAGAACTTCCCACCTCTATCTGCAATTGTTCTGGTAGTGTATCCTTAGAGTTTTCTTGGTAAAAATACAGAAGTGGTTTACCACTGCCTCCTTCCACGCACAGTAGACCTGAATCTCTACCCTTGACTCTCTCCCATGCCTCTGCTGCCCAGCACAGGTGAGTCTTGACTTATTGTAGATTTCCTTCCACTTGCTAGCCACTGCCCAAGCTGGGGATGAAATGGGCATGCCCCTGCTTGACTCTTCCTCCAGTAGTCAAGACTGGTAGTCTACCGGAAACTATTCAGGTACGATCCTGAAAGGAGAAAGTCCAGGTGGATGTTCCTAATTCTTCCCAGTCTCTAACTCAGTCTTATTGTACCTTATCTTAGAGGAGCTTGTACTTCTTTATGTTTTTGCACTTTTGCAGAATTTGATTCAGGAAAATAAAAATGTCCTGCTGTGTGACCTTGGGCCAGTCACTTAACATCTCTATGCCTCAGATTCCTCATCTGTAAAATGGGAATAAGATACCTTTCTCCCTCCTACTTAGACTTTGAGCTTTGCGTTGGTCAGGGACTGCCTGACTTGATTGATTTATATTTAACAAAGCTTTTAGTGTAATGCTTGGCACATAGTAAGCCCTTAAGATATATCCTTATTATTCTACTAATGATGTAAAGCATTTTTTAGTGAATGTAGTAATGATATTGGAAGTTGTACTGAAAGATGTCCCTCGAGCTGGAATCTTTGAACGATCTTCCCACCAACCCAGTTGAATCAATGGTTACTATAATGTGCTTTTCCCATAACATAAGATTTTTCAGGAGCTATTATAGGACAGCTCCATGTATAGGATAATATATTTAAAATCAGAAATTAGGCAAAAGGGTGGAGCAAGACAGGGAGGCTGATTATTACTATTATGATGATGATTATTACTACCATTAATAATAAAAATAATGGTAATAATGTATTCATTAAGTACTTACTATGTGCCAAACACTGTTCTAAGTATTGGAGTAAATTCAAGGTTATCTGTTTGGACCCTGTCCCCATCCTCCATGGGGCTCACAGTTTAGTTAGGAGGGAGTAGGATTTATTCCCCATTTACAGATGAGGAAATTGAGGTACAGAGCTGTTAAGTGACTTCCCAAGGTCACATAGCAGACAAGTGGCAGAGTCAGGATTAGAAGTGGTTGCCACTTCTTCACCCATGTCAGTTCAAGGCAAGTGGAAATACCATTTTGGGAGAAGCAGCATTGCCTAATGGATAGAGCACAGGTTTGGGAGTCAGAAGGACCTGGGTTCTAATCCCAGATTTGCCACTTTGATGTGTAACCTTAAGGAAATCACTTAACTTCTCAGTGCCTCAGTTGCCTCATCTGTAAAATGGGGATTAAGACTATGAGCCTATGTGGGACATGGATTGTGTCCAACCTGATTAGCTTGTATCTATCACAGTGCTTAGTACAGTGCCTGGCACATACCATTAAAAAATACCTCTCATGTGCTACCTTAGTGGTTGGGGCAGTGACCAGAGAGTTTTGCATTTGTCCACTAGGTTAGCAGTAGTGAATTCCCTGGAAGTGATAGAATTTCTCCACTGAAATTGTCTCCAACTCTATCACCAGTTGATGGACTTTAAAATATTGTTTCTATTCAGTGTTGTAATTTGATGTGCTCCTATTTGTTACAACAGTGCTAGGGGGCTACATGGTGGGTGGGCCCTGTGGCTTGAGTAGCCCCTTGATATGGCTAAATCCTCCCAGATGAATGTGTGCAGGTTGGTGCTGGTTGAAGACTCACTTGAGCTGCATTCCCAGATTTGTGGTTTCATGACCTCAGTGATGCCAGACAGAGCGGGCCTTCTCTGCCATTCTGTCATATGCAGTCACCCACTAATGTTTTGGATTTAATGGGTTCAGAATCCATTTCTCATTATTTTTGTTTTTTAAACTAAAACCTTTGGGCTAGGATTTGCGACTGCAGTTCAGCAATAGACCAATATCTTAGATCTCTGATCTTGGAAGAAGCATCTCAGAGTCTTATTTTCATCATGAAATTCACAGCAGACTCCTTCTTTTTATCATCTCCATATCCTACTTCTGTTTATAATTTTGGTGTTTGTGAAGAGCTTCCTATGGTTTTTTTATGGTATTTGTTGAGCGCTTAGGCTGTGTCAGACACTGTTCTAAGTGCTGGGGTAGATACAAGGTAATTGGATTGGATAAGAACTAATCAGGTTGTGCCAACAACTGAACTAATTGTTGGGGTCAACAAAAGATAATCAGGTCAGGCATGTCCCTGTCCCTAAGGGGCTTTTCAGTCTAAGGAGGATCGAGTACAGGTATACTATTCCCATTTTACAAATGAGGAAACAAAAGCACAGAGAAATTAAATGATTTGCCCAAGATCACAAAGCAGCCAAGTAAGAGAACAGGGATTAGAACACAGTCCCCTGATTCCCAGGCCCATACTCTCTGCAATAGGCCACACTTGACTGTAGCTCACAAATTCAATAGTCTATAGGTTCTCTTGAAACCCAAATGGTAAGGGAATAGAAAGGAAAGGCCAAGTAAATATAATTCCTTTAAAGCCTGTTACCAGATTTCCATTTGACCTGTCCTGATTTCTTTTAGGCCCTGAATCTGGGATTAATTGCTTAACCTAAACTTCCTTGTCATGAGGTTTCAACTTAACACTGCTTGGAATTCTGGCTAAGAAGGCAGACACAATAATAATAATAATAATAATAATAATAATAATAATAATAATAATAATAATAAAACAATAATAGAGTCTCCACATGAGGACTAAGGACAGTTGCCTTGTTGATGTCTTATACTTTGGAGTCAAGTCCGACCTATAGCGACGCTGTGGGCACATCTCTCCCAGAATACCTCACCTCCATCTGCAATCATTCTGGTAGTGTATCCATAGAGTTTTCTTGGTAAAAATATGAAAGTGATTTACCATTTCCTCCTTCCGCGAGGTAAACCTGAGTCTCTGCTCTCTCCCTTGCCGCTGCTGCTCAGCACGGTTGTGTTTTGACTTGTAGCGAATTGTCTTCCACTCTACCACTACTCTAACCTCTGGCCTTTGGCACATCTACTTTCAAAGCAAACTCTTTTCCCCCGAGCTGCTGAACTCAGTGACCCTTGCAAGGGGCCTTCGCTGTTTGTGGAGAGCGAGTGGCTTCTCAGTATTGAACGGCTTCCAGATGTTTCCTTCCCTGCCCTTGGGAGGCTGATAAAGCCAAATGCCACTGGGCCAGACAAAAAAGAGGTAATGTTAGAGCAGAGGTGTTTGCCTGATTGTGTGCTGGCCATGCTCTTTGACCCACTTGACAGCTCTGGAGATGTTCTGTTCCCTTGAGCCTCCCTAGAGAGGAGTAGCCCTTTGCTTATAAAACCCTCCACCGGTTTTTCTCCATTTTCCGTTCTCCCCAGCTAAGCCTGGCTCTCTGGAAGGAGTAAGAGAAAGCAGTCCACCCTGATTGTAGTAGGGTGGGGTGAATGTTCCTCACCAAAATTAAATGAAAGTCGGTTCTTGGTGAGTCATTCGTTCATTCATTCATTCCCCAGTGCTCACCTGCCACCCATCCCACCTTCTCATTCTGCTCGACTTTTGCCATTTCCCCCGAGCCTCTCAACCCTGACCTACAGGACCTTGTTCTTCCTTCAGTATTTCCCCTTTGCTTGTACCCCTCCAGGAATCAATCAATCAGTGGTTTGTAGTGAGTGCTTCATGCAGAGCACTATGATAAGCGCTGAACAGAGCACAGTACAGTTGGTAGGTAGATAGGAACAACTTGAACACAAAATACGGTATGACCCTCGTACAATAGGGTGATTCTGCCTGGTCCCAGGCATCCAATGATTTGATTGCCTGACACCTACCAGTGGCTTTGGTCTTTATAATTTATCCGAGCAAGGAAACAACAGATGCCGCTATCAAATCATTCTCCCTACACCCCCGAACTCTAGCTAAATTCCTGGCATCAGCAGTGTTCAGACAGCAAGACTCACCAGGTTGATGGAAGGATCTGGCTTCATTTGTTTCACTGACTAGATAGGAGTGCACTGAGGCTTTCAATACTTAGGTAAATTATCATCCAATATCAGGTCCCAGCATATCCGTTCTGAACCATCACCACCCTCACTCATCACTAGGGTTTACATCTGTTTTGAGAGCAGGAAAAACTGCTGCTCCTTATGTACCTGCTGACACTTCATGGGAAACCTTTGCAAAACACTTGGTTTAGATTGAATTCTGCCCCTTTGTCATCCATCTTCTCTCCCTTGCCCTTTATATTACAAATGGACATTTGCATGAAAAACAGATTGTGTAACTCTTCTCTTGCCTTGGGCAGTAAAAGGTGGGGAGACTCTGGTCTGGTCCTAATGGCAAGGACAAAGGAAACAGATGATTATTTTGCACAGAACAACCAGGCATTGCTGCCATTTCTAATAAGAAAAATGTCTGCTAGACTGTAAGCTCTGTGCCTACCAACTCTATTGTATCGCTATTGTATTCTCTTAAGCACTTACTATAATTCTCTGCACACAAGAAAGGCTTAATACATACTATTGATTAATTGATTTGGAATAAAGCTCCACAGTGTGGCTTGAATCACTAGGTTTTGCCTGGGGTACTTTTCTCCGTTCCTGAAGAGTGACCAAATGATCAGGAAGGTTGAGCAACTTCAGTGGGATAGGAAAAGATCTGAGCTCTTGAGTTTTGAAAGACAGAGACTGAGAAAGGACAAGCTTGAAGGTGGCAGTGATAATTATCATTGTGGTATTTAAGTGCTTACTATATGTCAGGTACTGTACTAAACTCTGTGGTAGACACAAGATAATCTGGTTCCACACAGGGCTCACAGTTGAACTGGAAGAACAAGTATTGACTGAATCCCCATTTTGCAGATGAGGGAACTGAGGCATGGAGAAGTGAAGTGACTTGCCCAAGGTCACACTGCAGGTAAGTGGTTGAACTGGAATTAGAACCCGGGTCCTCTGACTCCCAGGCTTTTTCTCCTTCCTCTAGGCCACACTGCATTATGTGGATGGGCCTTGTATTTGAACAAGACACTGATTGGTGAATTTACCTATGAGTATCTTTGTGACTCTAAAAGCCCTTGCAGGACTCAGAGTCCTGGCCATATGGTATACTGTTTTTTGGCACCGCGGTTATGAAGCTAACCAGACGCTGTTGAATAAAATTCCAGATTTGATCCAAGATGAGTGGATTAGAGAAGCAGCATGGCTCAGTGGAAAGAGCACAGGCTTTGGAGTCAGAGGTCATGGGTTCAAATCCTGCCTCTGCCAATTGTCAGCTATGTGACTTTGAGCAAGTCACTTAACTTCTCTGTGCATCAGTTACCTCATCTGCAAAATGGGGATTAAGACTGTGAGCCCCCAGTGGGACAACCTGATCATCTTGTAACCTCCCCAGCACTTAGAACAGTGCTTTGCACATAGTAAGTGCTTAATAAATGTCATTATTATTATTGTTATTATTATGAGTGCACAACTAATTGCACGTTGTTATATCTTGAGGTATAGGCCCATTTTTCATCTGCAACCTCTACTGCCTTGTCAGCATGTGGCTACAATCGGTGTATGCCTACAGAAGCATCATGGCCTAGTGGAAGTGGACAGGATTGGTTGTAAGGGGAATTGGGTTCTAATCCTGGCTCCGCCATAGAATAATAATGATAATATTATTATTATTATTCTTACCCCAAAAGTGCTTAATAAATACCATTGATTGATTGGCTGTCAAGGAAAGCAGCTGTCACAGGGTTAGTCCAAACATTCTGCTGCCACTGTTAGAGGCAGAAGTTTGGGTTGAATCAATCAATCATTTTTATTGAGGGCTTACTGTGTGCAGAGCACTGTACTAAGCGCTTGGGAAGTAAAAGTTGGCAACATATAGAGACAGTCCCTACCCAACAGTGGGCTCACAGTCTAAAAGCTGGACTTGGACTTGAATGGACTTGTAACCTCTTGGGTCATACTCTATGATCCTGTTTTTAGCCTACTTCATTTGTCTAGACAGCAGTCTGTCCAGGCGGCATTGACAGATATTAGATGGGGGTGAATTTGAGAGCAGATTTGGGAACAGAGCTGAGTTTTTAAAGGAGCAGTTCATCTCAGAAACATTTCCAGGTAGGGCCTTCAGCATGCAGACCAAATTCATTTGAAAGCATTTTTCCCTTTGTTAGAACTTTTCAAAGCAAGCCATGAAAGTAAAAAAAAATGGTTCCTTGGCATTCTCTATTTCTTGGAGAATGAGGCAGGAGGGATCAATCACATTTATTGAGTAGTTACTATGTGCAGAGCACTGTAATAAGTGTTTGGGAGGATACAGTATAACAGGGTTGGAAGACACATTCTCTGTCCACAACAAACTCACCATCTAGAGGGGTAGGTGGACATTAATATAAATAAATAAATTATGGATAAGGACATAAGTTATGTCGGGCTGAGGGAGGGTGAATAAAGGGAGAAATAAAGGAAGGACTCACAGGTCTAGAAGTAGATGACCTGGAGAGACAGGAAAAGTATTTAGGACTTTTTTTAATGGCATTTGCTGAGCATTTACTATGTGCCAGTCACTGTGCTAAGCACTGGGGTAGATACAAGATAATCAAGTTGGACACAATCCATGTCCCACCTGGGGCTTACAGTCTTCATTCCCATTTTACAGATCAGATAACTGAGAGACAGAGTAGTTGTTACTTGCCCAATGTCGCATAGCAAACAAGTGGCAGAATCAGGAATAGAACCCAGGTCCTGTAACTCCCAGGCCTGTGCTCTTTACAGTAGGCCTTGCTGCTTTAATTTCACCATCTTTTACTTTAAGTACATATCCTGTTTTATTAAGTTCTGATTTTCCCTCTCCTTCCAGGAAGGGCCCTGTTTTGCATGTGCCTTCCCCAAACTCCTCACATCATCATCCAGAATTCTTACTTCCCACTTTGTGTCCTCCCATGAGATCCCAGGAATGACTGGATTAGGACAAGCAGTGGTCTGAACCCATGTGAACATTTATTTTCTTTCTGAGTTTTTTCAGATGTTAAAATTGCACCCTTTCTCAAAAGCCTCATCATAAATAAGATTTAAATTATATAATTAATTGAAATACTTTAAATAACCAGCAGCAAAGTAATAATCTCCATGTTATCATGATACTCCTTTTGGATTAGCAAGCTTCAAAAGATAAATTTGAGTCAGTCATTCAAGTCAGTCAGTCAGTCAATCATATCTATTGAGTCTTTACTTTATGCAGTGCACTGTACTAAGCACTTGGGAGAGTATAATATGACAATATATTGTCCCCGCCCACAGTGAGATTATGGTCTAGAGGGCAATTAACTAATTGAAGGGACACTAATCAGTGCCATTTGGACCAAGACATAGTCCAAGTGAATCTGAAGGCTTCGATCCCTCCCCCTACCCAGCCTCCAGCCCAACCCCTGCCCATCCTGTTTCACCTCCCCTTGTGCCAGGAGTGAATTGTGGTTCCTGAAAAGTGGGGCTGACCTGAAGTGACTCATGCGTGAATACTGCCTCGGTGATGGGTGAGAATACACTTCGGAACTTTTTCCATATATAATTAATGGAATCTATTGAGCACTTATTATTTGCAGAACTCTGTTCTAGACATTTGGAGAGGATTGGACATCAGGAGAAGCAGCGTGGCTCAGTGGAAAGAGCACGGGCTTTGGAGTCAGAGGTCATGGGTTCAAATCCCAGCTCTGCCAATTGTCAGCTGTGTGACTTTGGGCAAGTCACTTAACTTCTCTGTGCCTCAGTTACCTCAACTGTAAAATGGGGATTAAAACTGTGAGGCCCCTGTGGGACAACCTGATCACCTTGTAACTTCCCCAGCGCTTAGAACAGTGCTTTGCATAATAATGATGGCTTAATAAATGCCACCATTATTATTATTATTTGGCAGAGAACAATATAGTAGAGTTGCTAGATACAATCTCTGCCCACAAATCTTAAAATGATCCTGATCACAATCATCATTGTGATATTTGTCAAGCACTTACAATACACCAAACACTGTAGTAAGCACTGGAGTGAATATTAAGATATCGGGTCAGGCACAGTCTCTGTCCCTCATGACAATCACAGTTTAAGAAGGGGAAAGAACAGGTATTGAATCCCCATTTTACAGATGAGGAAACTGAGGTATATTAAAGTTGTGATTTGCCCAAGGCCACCTAGCAGAATAATGGCAGAACTGGGATTAGAATCCAGGTCCCCTGACTCCCAAGCCCGGGAGCGCTTTTCCCCCTAAGCCATGCTGCTTGGCTCATTTACAGCCTTTTCAGTCACGAGAGTGTTTTCCATCAGCAAACAAGAGTTGGCTCCCAAACTACATATGTCATGTGGACAGTGGAACACTCCTAAAGGATGAAGGGGAGTTAGCTCAATGCTGGTGCTTGGGCATGGTTTTAGCCTAATGTAAATATTTCGTGGTACCAGAAACATTAGTGCCGGTAACTTGCTTAATGAGCATGTGAAACAGCAGGTTTTCAAGGCTGCTGTGTGAGGGAAGAGGAGAGAGCAGTGAGACGGGAAAACGCTTCTAAAATAACCACTCCGTGAGGAGATGTTGAAGCTGGAGGAGGGATGTGGGAAGGCGGGGGAGTTTAGAGGGAAAAGGATCCTTCCCCAAATTAGGAATCTCAGACTTCATTTCTAGGGAAAGTCAGAGTTGAGATTCAGGACTGGGTTACAGAGGAGGAGGAGGAGGTTGGGACTGTTCAAGTGCAGCACTCTGGTTGCAATTCTCTCTATCGCATGGCATATTAGATATAGCATGGGCCTGGGAGTCAAAAGGTCATGACTTCTAATTCTGACTCTGCCTCTTGTCTGCTGTGTGACCTTGGGCCAGTCACTTCCCTTCTGTGTGCCTAAATCACCTCATCTGTAAAATGGGGATTGAGACTGTGAGCCCCCACCTTCCTCTCCCCGTCCTCCCCCTCCCCATCACCCCACCTTACCTCCCTTCCCTCCCCACAGCACTTGTATGTATATATGTTTGTACATATTTATTACTCTATTTATTTTATTTGTACATATTTATTCTATTTATTTTATTTTGTTAATATGTTTTGTTTTGTTGTCTTTCTCCCCCTTCTAGACTGTGAGCCCGCTGTTGGGTAGGGACCGTCTCTATATGTTGCCAACTTGTACTTCCCAAGCGCTTAGTACAGTGCTCTGCACACAGTAAGGACTCAATAAATACGATTGAATGAATGAATGACAGGGATTGGGTCCAACTCGGTTCGCTTGCATCCACCCCAGAGCTTAGTACAGTGCCCGACACATAGTAAGTGCTTAATAAATGCCATCATTATTATCAGAGCCTTCCAACTCTCTCTGCTTAAGAAATGGCAAACTCAAAGGAAATTGCACAAAACAGCCGCTAACTTGGCAAGCCAAAATCTTGCTCCCATCAGGCCCCAGAATGCATGCTAAGGGAACCTGTTGTCTTTTCTTGGGGATTCCAGCCTTCCCCATCTGGCCTTTCCGCAAGACCTGAGATGAGGGGCAGGTCCAGCCTGGAAGTTGGGAGGAATCCTCTTAAGTTCAATCAGGACAGGGGTTAGGGGAGAGAACTAGGAGATTTAATCCCTAGGTGGGGATTGGGACAGGCATCGTTCCCCTTCATATCTGCCAAACTGCAGCCCTCTTCATTTTCATAGTCCTTCTGAAATCATATCTTCTACAGGAGATTAATTTCTAATCTCTCCACTTTAAATGCCCCAGTTGCCTCCTCAGCATTTTCATGCCACCTGAGCAACTGTGTACTCCCAACCTTCTGTAGCACTCAATAATAATTGTGGCATTCAAGTGCTTACTATGGGCAAATACAATACGATCAGATTGGCCCCAGTCCCTGTCCCATGTGGAGCTCAGAATCCAAGGGGGAGTGAGAACAGGCATTCCCATTTTATAGATGAGGAAGGTGAGGCACAAAGAAGTTCAGTGATTTACCTAAAGTCACACAGCAGGCAAGTGGCAGTGCCAGAATTAGGTTCCAGGTTTCCTGATTTCTTATCCTGTATGCTTTTCACTAGGCTACACTGCTTCTCATTAATGCACAGCAGAATTATTCTTTTTACATAGCTTAAATACCCTATTATTTAAGCCCTAACTGTTGCACACATCCCTGTTCCTTGTTCTGTCTGTAAATTATTTCAATGTTTCTCTCCAACACTAGATTGTACCACCTTTGAGGGCAGAGATCATGTCTCCTTTTTCTGTTTTACTCTCCTAAAATGATTACAATCTGCAATCAATAAGAGGTAAATAAAGACTATTGATTGATTGGCTTTTCCAAGGCAACTACCAATAACTTAAAGCATCTTAAAGAAGAGCACTACCACTTAGGTGTAAAAGGCCAGTTATTCAAGTTCAAGTTCTTGCCTTGCTCACCCTCTTTGTCAGGGCATAAAGTGTTTAGTCATGACCTCATTCGTGACAAATCCAGTGCACTTTACTGCATGCTAATCCTCCTTGATCTTTCTGCTGCCTTCAGTACTGTGGACTGCCCCCTTCTTGAAACACAAACTAACTTTGGCTTTGCTGATTCTCTTGATTCTCCTCTCTTTCTGGTGGTTCCTTCTCAGTTTCTTTGCCTTGCTCCTCCTCTGCCCCCATCCTTACTATGGGGGTCCATCAAGGCTTAATTCTGTGTCCCCTTCTGTTCACCATCTACACCCACTCCCTTGGAGAAGTCATTCATTCCCACGGCTACACAGATGACTTCCAAATCTACTTCTCTCTTCTGCAGCCTCACATTTCCTCCTGTCCTTACGACATCATTGGTTGGATGCTGCACTGATGCCCCAAATTGGACATGTACAAAACAACTCCTCCTCCTACCTCAAACCCTGTCTTCGTCTAGATTTTCCCATCACCGTAGTCAACACCACCATCCTCCCTGTCTCGCAAGCCCATAACCTTGGTGTTATCCACTCATCTCGCATTCAAACCACATATTCAGCCTGCCACCAAATCCTGTTGGATCTACCTTCACAAAACCTCTAGAATACATCCAAAGTGCTATCATGCTGGACTAAGCACTTGTCATAGCCCTCCTTGACTACTGCATCTGTCTCCTCGCTAACTTCCCTGCTTCCAGTCTCTGCCCTGCCCCTTGCCCTCCCCAACAGTCCATACTTCACTTTGCTGCCTGTAGCAGTTTTTCAGAAATCTCTCACCACATGTCCCCATTCCACTAAAGATTCCCATTCATCTCCAATTCAAACAGAAACTCCTCTTAAAGATACTCAATCAGCTTCACGCTCCTACCTAATCTCACTTGTTTCCCACTGCATCCCAGCCCAGATACTTCACTCCTCTACCACTAATCTACTTACTTATCTCTCTCACTGTCCCCACTTCTTCATGTCCTCCCTTCTGCCCAGACTTCTCTCCCCTGTAATATCTGACAGACCACAATTCTCCCCATCTTCAAAGCCTTACTAATATTGTATCTCCTCCAAGGAGCCTTTCCTGATTAGCTTATCATCTCCCTTCCCTAATACTGCTCTCTTCTCCATTACCTATGCACTTGGGCCTGTACCCACTAAGCCCTTGATAATCACCTCAGCCCCACAGCACTTAGATACATATCCTTATAATCAGTTTCTTCCCCTACCCGTATTTAAATGTCTGCCTCCCCACTTCTAGATTCTAAACTCCTTGTGGGCAGGGATTGTGTCTACCAACTCTGTTGTACTGGACTTTCCCAAACCCTTATTACAGTGCTCTATGCACAGTAGCTGCCCAATAAACACCACTGATTGTCTCTCTAGAAAAAATTCCTCTCAGCCTTTCTTATCCTCTTATTTTTCTCTCACTCTCTAGGTTGAAGGAACTCACCCATCTCCTCATGGCAAATCCACTCCCCTCCCAAATTGTCTTTGGCCAGGAGAGAAGCAGAGGACCTGGTGCCTGCTTCTTTTAGTCTGTAGGCTGGTGAAAAATTGCATGGCTGAGATAAAAATGTACATCCATCCCTCCTTCTTTCTACTCTTCAAGCCCTCACATTTATTCCTTTTCCTTTGACCTAAGTGTGGTTTGGACCAATGAGAGGGACTTCAGGGTCATGGTGGGGGGTCTATCTGGGGCTGGGATGGGGGAAAAGTTGGGCATGTTCTGGACTAGGTTTTCTTCTCTACCTCTGGTTGGGGAAGTAGATATAGAAATGACAGAAAGAAGGCATGTGTATGTGGGCATGCGTATATATGATTGGATGCCAGCTGTCTTCCTTGATGCTTACACATTCACTGCCAATTGCTTTCCTTGTACCTCACTTTATTAGCTTTTGCCAAGCAGTTCAGTTTTTCTAAGGGCAGCAGGGTTTATGGCAGCAATATTTCCTCAGTGTCAGAGATAAAATAAAATAATAACTGACTCCCCAGCAATGCCGATTGCAAAAAAGGAAAGCAAGAAGTCCTGTCTCGGAACATTGAGTCTTCTGTGTGAAAAGCAGACTGTGGTGTTCGATGCTCTTAGGGCTCAGAAGATAAAAATGAATTGCATTAAGTGGTGGTGGTTAAGGAGAAGATCCAATTCTGTTCCCAGTGAGCTGGTGTGTAGGGCCTTAACAGGAATGTAGTGAGGTCTTGTGAAGGAGGAAGAATAAGTATGGAATCCCTAATTTGCTGATGAGGAAACTGAGACATAGAGAAGTTGTGACTTGCCTAAGAGAACCCAGGTCTTCTGACTCCCAGGCCTGTGCTCTTTCCACTAGGCCATCCTTAATACCATCATTATTATTATTATTACTATCATTATTTTAATTTTAAAATTTTTGTATCTCTCTGGCCTTTAAGTAGTGGGGGGCATGGTTGAGGGTTGTATGTGTCTCCCTGAGGGACTCCTCTTTTCACGGTAAGCTAGGCAGTATGTTCTGACATGCCCTTTGGTGTTCCAAGAATAATCATTGCCAAATTGTTTTAAATAACTGTGTGTGGGGGCTCTGTGCTGAGAGGGATTGTTTAGGGGTAAAATTTGCAATAAACCTTTGTAAATGTTGTTATATTGTAAGCCCCTTGAGGGCAGGGGTTGTATCTACCAACCCCATTGCATTGTCCTATCCCAAGCACTTAGAACAGTGCTTTACCCACAGTAAGCACTAAATAAGTACCACTGATCATTCGTAGTGTTCTTTTAGTTCTCAATCAATCAATCAATCAATCATATTTATTGAGAGCTTATTGTGTGCAGAGCACTGTACTAAGCGCTTGGGAAGTACAAGTTGGCAACATATAGAGACGGTTCCTACCCAACAGTGGGCTCACAGTCTAGAAGGGGGAGACAGAGAACAAAACAAAACATATTAACAAAATAAAATAAATAGAATAGATATGTACAAGTAAAATAAATAAATAAATAAGAGTAATAAATACGTACAAACATATATACATATATACAGGTGCTGTGAGGAAGGGAAGGATATAAGGCTGGGGGATGGAGAGGGGAGGAGGGGGAGAGGAAGGAGGGGGCTCAGTCTGGGAAGGCCTCCTGGAGGAGGTGAGCTCTCAATAGGGCCTTGAAGGGAGGAAGAGATCTAGCTTGGCGGATGTGCCGAGGGAGGGCATTCCAGGCCAGGGGGATGACGTGGGCCGGGGGCCGATGGCGGGACAGGCGAGAACGAGGCACGGTGAGGAAATTAGCGGCAGAGGAGCGGAGGGTGCGGGCTGGGCTGGCTCGGCCACATCTGTTTTCGGTGTGGTTATTTTGTCCTCTCTTGAAATGCTCATTTCTGTCATTTGCTGAGTAACAGGCAAGGAAGTCACGGGCACACTTCTTGATGTATCGGCAGTGCTGCTAGCAGCACCTTCACAGCTGTTTAAACTAGCTTCTGCTCTTTGAACAGATGCAGAGTCTGAGGTAGGGCTATTGGAGCCATTGGCTGTTCCCATTGGACTCATCCTGCCACTATTCTGCTGCCGCTGAAGATGTTCTTTGTAGCAGACGGAGCACATTCCATTTGTCTGAGGATTCCCATAAAACCCATATCCTGTACTACACAGCATGGGCCTTGGGGTCTGGTTTGTCCCTTGAGCCATCTCTGAGACTAATGGTTGCAGGAAGTTGAGAAACCCTGATGGAAGGTAGAGGAAGATGGGGGAGGAAGAACCAGGCTGCACTTGCTGCGGCCGTGGCTCTGAGCTAGGGAGGCGTTGGGGAGGGGGATGGGGGAGGGAGAGCCCTCGGTGGTGGCTCTGGGGGTGGGAGATGGCTTGGCTGCGTAGGGTCCCGGGCCGAGTTCGCTCCCAACAAACAACACCTCCTCCTCCGGCGCCGGTGGCAGCGGCTCCGAAGCGGAGCGGGCACGAGCCGCAGGACTAATCCCAGGACAAAAACTCGAGCCCACCTCTCCTGCTTCTTCCTTTGTTTCCAAAGGAAACATTTGTTCTCCATTCTGGACCTGACACTTCTGCCCACCAAGAAGGCCTACAGACTCAGTCAGAGTCTGTGAAACTGTGGGTGGTTATATGAAAAAGTCTCTAGTTCTGAAACAGCAATCAGTCAATGACATGTATCGATTACGTACTGTGTGCAGAGTGCTGTACTAAACGCTTGGGACAATTACAGTACAAAGGAGTTGATAGGCGCAATCCCGGCCCACAGTGAGCTTAGCGTCTTCAAAGGAAGGCAGACATGGAAATAAATCACAGAGAGGGGAAATAGTAAAGTATAAGGATACATTCACAAGTGCTGTAAGGCTGGGGTGTGGGAACCCTATATGACTCCAGGGATCAGAAGGGAGGAAGAAAGGAGGCGGTTGGATGTGGGTTGGCTGTCGGCACTGTCTTCATCTTAAAAGATCAGTGGCAGCCATGAAGGGTGCAAGACTGAGGACTTGGCTGAAGACTGGAGTAATTGATGGCCTTAGAGACTGCATGGAGCATAAGTAATAATGTGATATAGGATGCACATTACAGGCAATTACAATTTGAATAAGTTATCAATGGAAGGAGGTAGAGGAGTGGAAAGCTGTTTTATTAACCCCCTGAAGTTATGTTCACAGCATTTTGAAAAAGTTTATGAATTGCTTTGAATTACGAGCCCAGTGACGAATGCTGAGGCCTTGAGAATTCCTGATTGCAGCTGGCTGTATTTTACCGGGATGATTTAAAGCAACAGTCAATATATTTTAAAGCACAAAGCAAAGGAGAAGAAAGATCTGGGAACCTAGTGAATTTACCTGCCTTTGGGAAACCTGGCTGTAAATTCCACCTAGGATATTTCAAGTTTGGCTCTTTCTCTCCTTCCTTGTGCTAAGAGTGTTTCTCCAGTGAACTGCCTGGGACTAGAAACTGATCAAAATGCCTATACTATGAAGTAGTGTGGCCAGACTGCCTCGATGAGAACCCTGCAGACAGAAAAGCAGCATATCCTAGTGGAAAGAGCCTAGAGCTGGGGGAGTCAGAGGACCTAGTCACTTAACTCTTCTGTGCCTCAGATTTTTCCTTTGTAAAATGGGGATTAAATATCCATTCTCTCACCTACTAAGACTGTGAGCCCCATGTGGTACAAGGTCTGAATTCAACATGATTGCATTGTATTTAATAATAATAGTAGTAATAATAGTAATAATAATAATAATAATAAAGGTAAATTTTAAGTGCTTACTATGTACCAAGCACTCTTCTAAGCTCTGGGGTAGATACCAGCTAATCAGGTTGGACACAGTCTGTGTCCCATATTGGGCTCACAGTCTTAAACCCCATTTTACAGATGAGGTAACTGAGGTTCAGAGAAGTTTAATGACTTGCCCAAGATCACACATCAGACAAGTGGTGGAACTGTGATTAGAACCCAGGTCCTTCTAACTCCCAGGCCCTTGATCTATCCACTCGGCCACACTGCTTCCCCAGAGTACAGTGCTTAATGCATGGTAAGTGCTTAACAAGTACAATTATTATTTATCATTTTATTATGCAGACTACAGAATTGTAAAAATTATCATATATTATAACAATAGTATGGGAGGAATTTAGCTTTTTGACTTTTCAGATCTCAGTTCAAAACTCAGAGGTTTTTCCCTACTCCCATAGTCTGTTCTGACAGGCACATATGTGCTGAAGTGCTAATTCATTCAATTGTATTTATTGAGTGCTTACTGTGTGCACAGCACTGCACTAAGCGCTTGGGAAGTACAAGTCAGCAACATATAGAGACGGTCCCTACCCAGCAACGGGCTCACAATCTAGAAGGCAGAGACAGACAACAAAACAAAACATGTAGACAGGTGTCAAAACTGTCAGAATAAATAGAATTAAAGCTATATGCACATCGTTAATAAAATAGAGTAGTAAATATGTACAAGTAAAATAAATACAGTAATAAATATGTACAAATATATACAAGTGCTGTGGGGAGGGGAAGGAGGTGGGGTAGCAGGGGTGATGGGGAGGGAAGGAGGAGAAGAAAAAGGGGGCTAGTCTATGGGAATAATTGCCCACCATCTGCTGCCTCCTTGCCTGAGAGTGTGTTGCATTGCTCATGGGAGCAGCAACTCCTGTGGCCCAGTGTATAGAGAACAGGCCTGGGAGCCAGAAGACTCTGGGTTCTAATCCCTGCTTCACCACTTGTTGCTATGTGACCTTGGACAAGACACTTACTTCTCTGGGCCTCATTTACTTCATCTGTAAAATGGAGATTATGACTGTGAGCCCCATGTGGGATTGGGTCCAACCTGATTATCTTGCATTTACCCCAGGGCTTAGTACAGTGCCTGGTATAGGAGGTGGAAAGTTGTCTTGGGCTTCCTGATGGCAAAAGGTACCGTAGAAAGGAAGAGTGGTATTCCTTATTTGTGTCTATTCATTGTGAACCCTGTTACATATCCTTCCATTTTTCTTTTTTTCTTTTTTTGATATGTGTTAAGAACTTTGTGCCAGGCACTGTATGAAGCACTGAGTTAGATACAAGCTAATCAGGTTAGATACAGTCCCTGTCCCACATGGAGTTCATGGTCTTAATCCCCATTTTGCAGATGAGAAAACTGAGGCACAAAGAAGTTAAATGACTTGCCCAAGGTCATCTAGCAGACAAGTGGTGCAGGTGGTATTAGAACCCAGGTCCTTCTAACTCTCAGGCCTGAGCTCTATCCACTAGGACACGCTGCTTCTCTTGCAAGTACCGCAAATACTATTATTATTATTATTATTATTATTATTATTATTCACCCATCCCTATCTGAGATGATCACATGAGGAGTCCTTTGTTATTGTATTTAGTGAGGCTTGCTTTCTGTTTTTAGTTGCTTTAATGTTTCAGGAAGGCAAAATGAAGTTGGTTGAAAGTTCTAAATATGGAAAAGCATGAAGCAATCTTAATTTGTTTCTCTGTCCCACAGAGGGAAGCCTTGGGGTTTTCCCAGAGGGGACTGAGATGTTGGAACTGCCAAATTAAATATTCTACGTTCCCTATTGATTTATCCTTTTTTTCCTCCCTTTTCATTTTACCCCATCTCATGTACTGGGCCTCGGGACAACTTTCTGAGCTCAGGGCAGAAATGGCTGTTGATCTCTGATCTCTGATCCTCAGAGAGTGAAATGTAATTGTGGGTTTTTCCAGCTTGGCTGGGTCTGGGGAAGATTCCCTCCTTCATGGAGGACCCGGGAGCCAAGGCCGACGCCGAAGTGATGTTCCAATTAAATGAGCATTTAGAGGTGGTCACTGTGCACGGGGTGGACTGGCAACCAATTCATTAGCCGAGCACAACTTCCTGCAAATTAAAAAACGTTAATGATCATTTCTGAGGCTTTGAGGGCCTCTCCCAGACCGTGCTCCTGGAATGAGCAGTTACCATATGGTGCCTTTGGAAGCTAATATTGATTCTCATTATTTTAAATGATTACAAACATCACAGGTGTTTTGTAATAATCTCTATTGTCTAATTAGAACACGCATGAGACTAGCTCATTCCGCCTGCTACCGAATATTGATTCGAACAGCAGACCCTGGCACTGGTGAGTAATGGGAGTTTTCTGGCCAAGCTACCTGGCCATCCCCCTTCCAAGCTTAAATGATGAATCCAGGGGTTGTGGGGGCTGTATGGCGTGTAGCCAAGAGAAGTCTGACCCGAGGCCAGCACGTTGAGCCCTTGGAATAGCCACTCAAATGAGGGCTTGGGCTGGGCTGTTTTGATCAATCCACCCCGCTAGCTTTGGAAGTCACAAATGGTAAGATCGATTCTTGGCTATTTATACTTAAGAAGAAGGACTTGGAAACCCACAACTAAAACTCGTAATAGAGACACAAGTCATTACCACCCCTAATAAGGTGAGTAGTCCCTAATGGTAACTGAGAGTACTTTCAGATCAGGCATCCGGATAGCGTTGATAAAGCTGTCCCACCTATTTGCAGGGTTCATGGGAAGAACAAAAAGTAAAGGACTCAGGGCTCAGTTAAAGGACTCAGGGCTCGGTTCTTTGGGGAGGTGGAGAGATAAGAGTCCTGCACTGTCCCACGATTAACTGCCCACTCCACTGCAAACCTGGAATACATTTTCTGTTTGTATGGTTCTCAAGTCCCTATCCTTGGCCAGTCAGCATTCCAGCATCAGGGTTTTTTCCCACTCCCTTGTGAAGAATTTGTCAGTCACCTCTGGTGGCAGGATTGATTCTGAATTACAAGGCTGGGTGCATCAATTTAAACTTTACAGTACTGCAGTATCTGAGTCTGCATGGAGAAGTCAGGATCACAGAGAAGTAATGTGGCCTAATGAAGAGAGTCAGTCAGTCAATTGTATTTATTGAGCGGTTATTGTGTGCAGAGAACTGTACTAAGCACTGAGGAGAGTACAATATAACAGACACATTTCCAGCCCACCTTACAATCTAAAGGAGGGAGAGAGCACAACCCTGGGAGTCAGAGGATCTGGGTTGTAATCCTGACTCTGCCACTTGCCTACAGTTTGACCTAGAGTAAGCACTCAATAAAACGATTGAATGATTGACTGACTGAATGAATTTTAAGAGTAGGTAGGAGGTCTTCTTGAAATACTGCTGGGAAAGGTGGGAGAGTTGAAGAAGGGGTAGGACGAGAAGGGCTGGAGAGGAGCAGAGGAGATTTTAGGAACCTCAGACCTGTTCGTTTCACTTTTATGAATAAAGTGTGTAGCCAAGTCTTTTGGGACAAGATATTATTCTTTGAGACCATATTTCAGGGACACGTCTTCAAACATGGGGCCATGTTCATCATCCTGGATGGCGAGAAGAGGACAAGGGGTGATGGGAATGAAGATGGGCAGGATATATTGAGGGTATTCTCCAGCAACTATGTGAGAGAGTTTCTAAGGTATCAATGAAGCAATGTCCTTTGTGAGGACTGGGTGCTGTATTTATTTTAGCACATTAGTCTGTGAAGCTTCTTGCTGATATGGAGGGCAGGTACTGTTCCCCCCTCTGCCCCCCACCCCCCATTTCGAGATGTGGAAACTAGGCAGAGACAAATGGCCAAAAAACTTCCTAGACTGGACAGAATTAGGCCAGAACTCCTTACTCTCTGCTTCTTCTCACTCTCTTCTGCCAGTTTCAAATGTCTGTGGTTCCCACTGACTGCACTGGGCACTCAACTCCGTCCGGAGTGCTACAATGAACCCTAGACTCAATAGTTCCCACTTGTTAAGTCGTGTGTGAAGTGAACTTATGTGGAAAAGCAGCATGGCCCAATGGATAGAGCACGGGCTTAGGAGTTGGAAGGACCTGGGTTCTAATCCTGGGTCCCCCACTAGTCTGCTGTGACTTTGGACAAGTCTCTTAACTTCTCCGTGGCTCAGTCACCTGATCTGTCAAATGGGAATTAAGATTGTGAGCCCTATGTGGGACAGGGACTGTGTACAACCTGATTAGCTCATCTCTACCCCAGCACTTAGTACATTGCCTTCACATAGTAAGCTCTTAACCAATACCATTAAAAAAAAAGTCTCTGTAGTTCAGAGAGAAATTTGTAAACCTCGCAATCTCAGTTGCCCTACAGGGTGGGTTTCCTTCATTGCTAAATGTCTGTGGACTCTAGAAGAGCCACAGATGTAAAGGAATGAATATCTAATTTTAGACTTCTGCTCATCTGAAACTTCCTGGAAAGTAGAAGGTATTCAGCTTTTAATTTGGCTTAATTGAATTTGACTAATTTGGTTCCCCAGCTCATAAGTCTATGAGCTCCTGAAACTTCAAAATAGAGGAAAACACACACACTCTGACTTCAAGAGTGGGTAGCTCAGCAAATCCCGGTGGGTAAGGTTTGACAAAGGTTTTCAAGGCCAGCTCTCTTCTTCAGGTGTGCATCCCTGGGAGAGAAGCTGGATCCGGCTGTTTGAAGTGTTATGACTAGCTGAAAAGAATTTTTTTATTTGTCCTGTCCCTCTGTGTCCCCTTGACAGAGTTCAAACCAAAAGCATGGATCACAGAGAATTGCTGGCTAGAATGTTTATGCCCTGGGTCAGTGCCCTTCGGGAGTGTTGTAACGGAAACTGTTCAGGCCAAGTGGGGATCATTGGTATTGATTGAGTGCAGAGCATCAAGCATCTGCGTGCAGAACATTATACTAGATGCTTGAGAGAACACAGTATAACAGAATTGGTCATTTTGATGATAAGAATTGTGGTATTTGTTTAGCACTTACTATGTATCACTGTACTAAGCATTGGGGTGGATACAGGCAAATCAGATTGGACACAGTCCCTGTCCCACAGGGGGCTCACAGTCTCAAATTCGATCAGGGTATGGTGGCAGAATGGAGTGAAGCTACAGAGCAAGTTGAAGATTCAAAGCAAGTTGAAGGTGTTTGGGACCACTGCTTGGGACAACTGAGAAGCAGCATGGTCTACTGGATAGACCACAAAACTGGGAGTCAGGAGACCCTGAGTTCTAATCCCAGCCCCCACACTCATCTGCTCTGTGACCCTGGGTAGTCAATTAATTTCTCTATGCCTCAGTTTCCTCATTTGTAAAATGGGGATTAAAATTGTGAGTCCCATGTGGGACCTGGACTGTCACCAACTTGATTAGCTTAAATCTACCCCAGCTCTTAGTATGATGCCTGACACATAGTAAATGCTCAATAAGTACCATTAAAAAAAGTAATACCAAAGGTCACACAGAGAATGAGTGTTGTCTAGAGGAAAGAGCATGGAGCTGGGACCCGGGGACTTGGGTTCTAATCCTTGCTCTGCCACTTGCTTGCTACATATGACCTTGGGCAAATCACTTAACTTCTCTGTGGCCTAGTTACCTCATATATAAAATGGGGTTTAGATACCTATTCTCCTTGCCCTGTGTAGAACAGGGACTGTGTTTGACCTGAGTTCTCTTATAATCTATTCCAGCACTTAGTGCAGTGCTTTGTACATAATAAGCTCATAAGAAATACCACTATTATTTATTAATTATTATTTTCATCATTATCTTTATACTTGTGAGAACTTTGCCTACCCCAGATGCCAAATAAGACTTCTGAAGCAGTTCCACAAATAATAATAATGGTATTTGTTAAGCCCTTACTATGTGCCAAGCACTGCTCATAAATGCCACATAGGTGCCACACTTCAGATCAATTGACAAGATGGGAGCGCCAACAACGATGTTCTGGAATGAATTGGTCTTCACCCCCTACCATTGCTGGGTGGGACATGGGAAGAGAATGAATAGCAGCAGGATTCCCGATCAGCTGCTCTTTGGTGAACTGAAATGGGGTAACTAGAGAAAGGATGGGCAAGAAGAAATACTCTAAAGACAGCTGAAACAAACCTCAAATATTACAGCCTGGCAGGGAATGATTGGAAGAAAGATGAAGGAGACAAGTCAGTTTGACTTGAAACAAGAAGTAATAGGGTAAATTTTCTTGGAGCCAGAACTTTGGGATGATTGTTACACCACAAGGAAACAACTAAACCAGTGCCAGGCATCCTGGGGAACAAATGTGATAGTGCAGCAGAAATAAATCTTTAAACACACAGGATGCAGAAGGGATTGCCAGCTAAATGTTGGTCTTATCGTAGATCTTTATTTTATTTATAAAATCTTAGTAGTGCTATCTTTTTAATCTGAAGTACATGCGTATTCAGCTGTGTGGTGTGTATATACCTACATTTTAAAATATAATCATAATAATGATGGCATTTGCTAAGCACTTACAATGTGCCAAGCACTGTTCTAAGCACTGGGGGAGATACAAGGTAATCAGGTTGTCCCACATGCGGCTCACAGTCTTCATCCTCATTTTACAGATGAGGTGACTGAGGCACAGAGAATAAATAAAACATGTATTTTAAGATAGAGAATGTCAAATTTGCACACCTCTCATCCGTCTTAGATTGAGTATAGGAATCTAGGAGTAATGTGTCAGAGGCTGTGATGGGGAATTCTTCACATCTTTGGAAATTTGAACTGGTTCTTATGATGGTGATGGTGATGATGGTATTTGTTAAGCACTTACTATGTATGAAGCACTGTTCTAAGTGGTAGGGGGGATACAAGGTGAGCAGATTGTCCCACGTGGTGCTCGCAGCCTTAATCCCCATTTTACAGTTAGGTAACTGAGGTGCAGAGAAGTTAAGTGATTTGCCCAAAGTCACATCACACAGCAGTGGTGGAGCTAGGATTAAAACCCATGACCTCTAACTTCCAAGCCCATGCTCTTTCCACTGAGCCACACAGCTTCTCTAATGTAGTTGTGGATCTAGAGGGGTGTCAGATGAAGAATCTTCATTTTTGGATTTTGATCCACAGAAAGTCTTTGACTTTGTGAGTTCAAGCAGTAATAATAATAATAATAACAATAATGATAAACATAATTGTGGTATTTGTTAAGTGCTTACTATATGCCAGGCACTGTACTAAACACTGGGGTAGGAATGAGGTAATGGGTTTAGACACAGTCCCTGTCCCACATGGGGCTCACAGGCTTAATCTTCATTTTACAGATGAGGTAACAGGCCCAGAAGAATGAAGTGACTTTCTTAAGGTCACATAGTAGACAAGTAGTGGAGGTGGAATTTGAAATCAGGTGCTTCTGACTCCCAGATGCATGCTCTATCCACTTATCAACTCTTCTCAACAGGAGAAGGAGCTTTAGAAGCAGCATTAGAATCCAGAAAGACCTGGGTTCTAATCTTGGCTCTGCTACTTGTCTGCTGTGTGACTTTGGGCAAGTCACTTCACTTATCTGGGCCTCAGCTACCTCATCTGTAAAATGGAGATTAAGACCATGAGCTCCATGTGGGACATGACTGTGTCCAATCTGATAGGCTTGTATCTACCCCAGTGCTTAGTACAGTGCCTGGCACATAGTAAGTGCTTATCAAAAAACATAAAATACCTTCAAAAACCAGCAAATAAGGAAGTTGGGCTGAGCATCCTTCCCCGCTGGGCTATGGATGGAGTTACCCTAAAGAATAATTCCAGTGTAATATCAACTAATCATGTATAATATCATATGAGTTGGCAGACATAATCCTTGCCTAAAAGGAATTGGGATCATGACAGCCCACTCTGCACTGTCCTAAGCACATAGTCCAGTGTTCTTCATACATTAGTAACTAGGTTGCTAATTGATGGATTATTGATGGACTAGTGGACTAGTCCGCTATTGATGGACTGTGTTAGCTGCTTCTCTTTCCTTCAAATAATCTGTATTAGTTTAACAGTTACAGTGGTATTAAGATCTTTCTTCAAAAACAAAGCAACTGACTGTATCATTTGTTATTGGTCTAAAATATACTGAAACTCAGAGACTGGGCAGGGGACTATACCCACAAATGACTGAGAGAATTGAGACAACAGTATACTTTATTGTCAAGAGCTGTACTAAACACCAGGGTAAATATAAGGTAATCAACCGACAGTTCCCATGAGGTGATCACAAACTAGGTGGGAGAGGGTGGACCTAAATAACAGTGAGAATGTAATGCAGGCAATAATCAGTGACAGTTAAAATTAAACAATTCAAAATACTCACATGTACCCGAAACTGTAGTTGAAGGAATCAGTCCTTGGGTAACTCAGAGCTCTGAGCTAACAATCGTCAGTGAAGATTCCAGCGGCTGGGAAGCTTGGCTTGGTTCTGATGGTTTGGCAGGTGGAGGGGATAGCCTTGTCTATTAGGTGAGTCCTCTTGGACCTGGAACTCTGGATGGTGAGGAGAGTCCAACTGCAAGAATTCCTGTTTCTGTCTGCTGTCTTCATTAATTAACCTCCATATTCTTCCATGTCTGCATATAGTCCACGTTAATCACATAATAAATTTTTTATTTTAATATCCATCCCACCCCTCCCATTAGACTGCAAGCTCCGTGAAGACAGGGATCATGTCTACCAACTGTACTGTTATCTTCCAAGCTTTGAAGTACAAAGTAAGCACTCGATAGGTAACAGTAATAATAACTGTGGTATTTGTTAAGTGTTTGTGATACAAGCCAACCAGGTTGGACACAGTCCCAGTCCCACATGGGGCTCTCAATTGCAAGCCCTATTTTACAGATGAAGTAACTGAGGCATAGAGAAGTGAAGTGAGGTGCCCACAGCCCCACAGAGCACCATCATCATCAATCGTATTTATTGAGCGCTTACTATGTGCAGAGCACTGTACTAAGCGCTTGGGAAGTACAAATTGGCAATATCTAGAGACAGTCCCTACCCAACAGTGGGCTCACAGTCTAAAAGGGGGAGACAGAGAACAAAACCAAACATACTAACAAAATAAAATAAATAGAATAGATATGTACAAATAAAATAAATAAATAAATAAATAGAGTAAAAAATATGTACAAACATATATACATATATACAGGTGCTGTGGGGAAGGGAAGGAGATAAGATGGGGGGATGGAGAGGGGGACGAGGGGGAGAGGAAGGAAGGGGCTCAGTCTGGGAAGGCCTCCTGGAGGAGATGAGCTCTCAGCAGGGCCTTGAAGGGAGGAAGAGAGCTAGCTTGGCAGATGGGCAGAGGGAGGGCATTCCAGGCCCGGGGGATGACGTGGGCCAGGGGTTGATGGCGGGACAGGCGAGAGCGAGGTACGGTGAGGAGATCAGTGGTGGAGGAGCGGAGGGTGCGGACTGGGCTGTAGAAGGAGAGAAGGGAGGTGAGGTAGGAGGGGGCGAGGTGATGGACAACCTTGAAGCCCAGGGTGAGGAGTTTCTGCCTGATGCGCAGATTGATTGGTAGCCACTGGAGATTTTTGAGGAGGGGAGTGATATGCCCAGAGCGTTTCTGGACAAAGATAATCCGGGCAGCAGCATGAAGTATGGATTGAAGTGGAGAGAGACATGAGGATGGGAGATCAGAGAGAAGGCTGATGCAGTAGTCCAGACGGGAACAGAAGTGCCAGAGCTGGTTTTATAACCCAGGTCCTTCTGACTCCCAGGTTTGTGCTCTATCCATTAGGCAATGCTGCTTCTCCAACCACTGATTGATTGGGTGTGGGAAAGTTACCTTGTCAACCCTTGGATGATGGGGTCTTTCTATGACTACATCTTTCCACTTGTGTTCTCAAGAACTGTTTGCTTTTCCCTATTTGACTGCAAGCCTCTCTTGTAAAGTAATAATTTAACAAGTAAAGTGTGTGTCAGAGACAACTAATGGGATTATGAATAGAGAATCTAAAACTTCACACTTTGAGAATAAAATGTGAAAGGTGGGAGGCAGAGAGAGAGAGAGAGAGAGAGAGAGAGAGAGAGAGAGAGCGCAGAGCTGGTGGCCATAGAGACTAGAGAAAAATCCCATTATTAGTTCACTAGTTGTAAATATTATTATATTTGTATCCCTCAGAGCATAACATCCTTGTGGACAAAGACCATGTCACTTCTTTATTTTGTATCACACCAAGTGGGTGCTCAATAGCTACTACTACTACTACTACTACTACTACTACTACTACTACTACTACTACTATTATATTATTGCATTATGGGGTGGAATTACAAAAGCTTATATCAGGTGTGTATTTTTGTGCAGTTGGTAGAGGTCTTCTTTTCCTTTGTGGATTTGCTAAAGACAAAACAGCAGTCTTTGGGTTCCTAGACCCCCAGTTACTAACAAAAATGAGAGGGGATTTCTTCCCCATTTCATTTTGGAGTTACACTTATGAGAGTGAGAATGTTTAGGTACTAAATATCATATCCACCTACGCCATGCTGTAGTTACTGTACAGTACTTCAGCCATTGACATTCATGGGGTGCAGTTGTTCTTATTTTCCTGAGAAAGAAAGTTTTCTGGTTGCTCAGTTTTTCTCTTGTTTTCTGATTGAAAGAATATCAGGTTTGGCATTAAAGAGCTGGGCTGAGAGTGAAAAAATGAGTGATACCCTAGATCACCTTGCCTAATGCTTTTGAGAAGGTACACCAGAATTCAAAAGATCCTTGGAAGCAGTTTGCTTAGCGAAAATGATGTGCAAAGTTGAATAGAGGAAGGCTCTGATTTAAAGGCAATTTGGTATGGCAGCAAAAGTTTACTTTGCAAAAGGACAATGCTACCATGCAGAGAAAGAGGATGTACATCACTTTCCCTTGTCTCTCTTCTTTTGTTTTTTAATGGTATCTGTTTTTTGTTTTTATGGCATTTAAGTGCTTATACTATTTGTCCAGAAATGTGCTAAGTGTTGGGGTAGGTAAGGTAATCAGGTTAGACGGTCCATGTCCCACATGGTGCTCACAGTCTTAATCTCCATTTGATAGATGAGGTATCTATCTGGTTCTGCGGTATAGAGAAGTTAAATGACTTGCCCAAAGTGACACAACGGACAAGTGGCAGAACCAGGATTAGAACGCAAGTCCTCCAACTCCCAGGCCTGTGCTCTTTCCACTAGGCCATGCTGCTTCTCTCCTCCCTTCACACTTGCGGGTGGGTTCTCCCATTGCTCCTACCCTAAAGAGGCAAGCACTGAAGGAAGGGACAGGAAAGAAATCTCCCCCACCCCGCCCTTCCAAATCCTGGTTTTGGAGAATCTCACCAGGCTCCACGTCTCACCATCCACCTCAGGAAGAAACTGAATCATCAATTGCTCCCAAATTTTCAGCAGGCCCCACCGTAACCCCACTTGATCCCTCTTTCCCCTCGGCTTCCTAACTTCTGCATCTGTCCAGCCTCCCTCCAAGTGGAAACTCATTCCTCAGGGTAATCAATATCCCTCTCAGCCAGAACACTGTTGCCAGGGAAACCATTCCAGACAGCAGGCCTGGACTTCATTGAGATGCTGCGGCAGAGCCTGGGGCCTGTAGGAGGGCAGTTCCTGTCAGAGTGGACAGTTTTTCGGCCACTTTGGAGTCTATCACACTAAAAAGGACATTGTGATCATATATTTGTGGCTTCCATTATATGCCGATTTAGTAGGCACAGATTTTTCATGGGGTGGGGAGCCTTCTCAGCCAAAGGGAGAAATTGGTGTCATGAGGCAGTTTTCTTTTGGGAAAAAAAGACTGTTAGCTGGGTGAGTCCAGACACTAACGTATTTTACCAGTACAGCTAGCTCTGGGCAGCTAGATATCACTGGATGGTAGTCTCACTGACTCTAAACTTCTCTTCCTCAAGAGGCGAGATTTAGAACCAAGGTGCTTTGAAAGCTGAAGGTGAGAATGAGATTGGTAGTTCTTCCCCAGCATTTCCAGAATCGGATCCTCATCTACCAACTATTGTGTTCTACCCCCTCAAGTGCTTAATACAGTGCTCAGTCCACAGTGGATGGTCAATAAATGCAAATGACTGACTGGATCTTGGAAGTTTAGAAGAGCCACATGAGAAGGGCACTTGGAGTTAATTGTTTCAGGCTGAGACCCACTGGGGAAATTCTCTTTTTTGTAGAACTCCAAGCATAGATTTGGGTGGCCCCAAATAGCTGGAAGAGATTGGAATGAGAGGGAAGAGATCATGGAACTAAATAATAATAATAATTATGGTATTTGTTAAGTGCTTACTATGTGCCAGGCACTGTACTAAGCGCTGGGGTGGATACAAGCGAATCAAGCTGGATGCAGCACCGGTCCCACGTGGACTCACAGTTCCAACCCCCATTTTTTAGTTGAGGTAACTGAGGCACAGAGAAATGAAGTGACTTGTCCAGGGTCACACAGCAGACAAGTGGTGGATCAGGATTAGAACCCATGACCTGGTGACTTCGGGTCAGTGATCTATCAACTGTGCCACACTGCTTCTCTGTTGATGGTCTAACCCCAAGTTTCGACTTGAATTCTGTGTAATCTTGCCCACATGACCTAGCCTTCAATATTAGAACTATCTCCCCTGTAAGATTCAAGCGCAAACACCTTTCCCTCTCTTAGCTGAGTGTTTAGAAGATTAGTGAGGTGATAACTATGAAGAACCATGATTCCCCCTTTTCACCCTCCTCCACAAGAAAGGGGAATAACAGAATAAGATCTACCATTAGGGGTGGATTTAAACTTAGTGGCTCACAGGCATGAAACTTCATACTGCCCCTTTGCTTTTCAACTGTAACATGGTTACTGTCTATTACACTATGATCCCACTTTAATATTTACCCAGCACAATACCTCACTTTCCTTTCAGCACAAGAATTGATGTCCTAGGAGATTGATTGTCATTGACAACACATTTTTTCCTCTTGGTTTCGACTTGAGCTTGTTTTTTAAATTTAGCTCCACTGAATCTTTTTCCTCTGACACTTGTTATTTAAATTTTAAAAAAGGGTCCGGCCTTATCGTGCTGGACTATGGTGCTTTTGAGGTGAGCTCACATCCTGGCCGCCACTATCCTAGAAGGAATACCTCTTCATTGTTACCATATTGATATGTGCCCATGTAGTCTGTAAGGTGCAAATTTTAGGGAAAAAGAAAATATTTATATATTATAATATAACATAACATAATGAATATAATATAATAATAATGATGATGGTAGTGCAGAGCACTGTACAGTACCAAAAGTTAAGACACAATCCCAGCTCTCAAGGAGATTACAGTCCAGCCAAGGAGGTATAGTGTATATAATATATTTCTCTCTCTCTCTCTCTCTCTCTCTCTCTCTATATATATATATATATATACACACACACACACATCCTCTCTGCCTCATCTGTAAAATGGGGATAAAGACTGTGAGAATATATACATGTATATGCTGTGAGAATTGTGGGAATTGAAGTATTTGGGTCATTCTGCAAAGATGAAGTGGCAGTTGATGGATTGGAAGATGGAGAAATGAGAGATTATTTGAGTAAGGACTCCGTTGTTAATATGTTTTGTTTTGTTGTCTGTCTCCCCCTTCTAGAGTGTGAGCCCACTGTTGGGTAGGGACCGTATCTACATGTTGCCAACTTGTACTTCCCAAGCACTTAGTACAGTGCTCTGCACACAGTAAGCGCTCAATAAATACGATTGAGTGAATGAATGAATGTGATCGCATATGAATTTCCAATAGTAATAATAATAATAATAATGGTATTTGTTAAGTGCTTATTATGTGCAAAACACTGTTCTAAGTTCTGGGGAGGTTACAAGGTGATCAGATTGTCCCACGCGGTGGGGGGGCTCATGATTTTAATCCCCATTTTACAGATGAGGTAACTGAGGCACAGAGAAGTTAAGTGACTTCCCAAAGTAACACAGCTGACATTTGGTGGAGCCAGGATTTGAACCCATGACCTCTGACTCCAAAGCCTGTGCTCTTTCCACTGAGCCATGCTGCTTCTCCAGTAATAAATAATGATAATTATATTTTTAAATTGTTCTTATTAATTGCTTTCTTTGTGCCAGGCACTGCACTGATGCTGGGTTAGATAAAAGATAACAGATTGGACACAGTCCATGACCCACATGGGGCTCACAGTCTTTATCCCTATTTTACAGATGAGGCAGAGAGGAGTTAAATGACTCTCCCAGCCAGAAATTGAAGCCAGGTCCTCTGACAGGCCACACCGCTTCTATCATTATTGAAGTGCTTACCAGACTGGAAGCTTGTTATGGGCAGGGAACATGTCTACCAAGTCTGTTACACTGTACTCTCCCTAGCCCTTAATTCAGTGTCCTGCACATGGTGAGCACTCAATAAATGAAATTGATTGAAGTGCTGTACTAAGTGCTGGGATAGATACAATATAATCGTATCAGAGTCAATCCCTGACTCATACAGGCCTCATAGTCGAAAGGATAACAGGTTTTTAATCCCCATTTTACAAATGAGTAAACTGAGGCTTAGATAAATTAAATGACTTGCCCAAGGTAACGATGATGATGGTATTTGTTAAGCACTTACTATGTGTCAAGGGCTGTTCTAAGCAATGGGTAGATACAAGGTTATCAGGTTGTCCCACATGGGGCTCACTTTCTTAATCCCCATTTTACAAATGAGGAAACTGAGGCACAGAGAGGTGAAGTGATTTGCCCAAAGTCATACAGCTGACAAGTGGCGGAACCTGGATTAGAACCCACCACCTCTGGCTCCCAAGCCCGTGCTCTTTCTACTAAGCCACGCTGCTTCTCTGCTTCAAGGTCACACAGGCCAGTGGCATAGCTGGGGTCAGACTCCCATTCCTTTATTTCTTTCACTAGGTTGCACTGCTTCTCAACCTGTTAACCTGTATTATTGAGTAAACATTTTGATTTCTTTTTTCTTCCCCTCAAAAATTGTTACCCCTTTCCTCACCCCATTCTCTCCCATAGACTAGGGCCTGTTAGCATTATTGGGAAATCCACCATTGATGATTTGTCTACAATAAGGTTGGTAGATTTCATATCTAAATGGGGAAGTCTACAGAATAATCGGTTCTATCATGTGGTAGCTGTGTTTTTGAAGAATGTAATGTAAGAATTGGTTTGTCATACTTAGGCCTTTTCCAATGCCACAGGTGTACACAAAACCATTTCTTACCTACACCAAATCTACTTGTGCCAAGTTGTGGATCTCATTTTTTAAAATGATATTTAGTAAGGACTTACTATTTGTCAAGCACTGTGGTAGATACGAGATAATCAGGTTGGATACAGTCCCTGTCCCACATAGTGCTTACAGTCAGACTCAGAAGAAGGATGATTTAGTCCCAATTGTACAGTGGAGGTAATTGGGGCACAGAGTAATTTAGTGACTTGACTATTGTATCTGGGTAGATGGCTTTTATAGGAAGAATATTCCCTAACTTTCCAATGGGGGTTCAATCAACTTAAGCAATGAAAGAGGGTGTTTTAGTAGAATGGATTTAAATTGAGATTCTTCCCAGCACTGGCAGCCCTGGTTTATCCTCTACTCCAAAGATGCTAGAAATTTCCCTGAGCCTCACCCTCCTTTCTTTGCCTTTGTTTCATGTTCCCTTGGGATTTATGATGTGCTTGTGGGGCACACTAAGTGGATTTGCTTTAAGCCAGTACTGTGCTCTAGTTTCTTATTCTGGGGGTATGGGGAGCATGAAGGAAGGGATGATCTTAGGAGCTGTGGTTGGTGATAAATTTGTACAGTGACAGTGCTAAATTTGGGAACTAAATGGAAAACTGTCAGGCTTAAGGAATTTAAAAAAATATTTGAATGGTATTCTTGTTGCCATTTGGGGCCTATAACCATTGCTTTGTGTCTCCCTGGAACTTTGCCTACTCAGCTGATGTTTCCATGAGCTGGTAATCAAAACCAAATAGAATTTTACTGAGCTCTCACACACTGGACCTCGTCCTATGCATGCTATACACATCTACTAATACTGACATTTTCTGTGCCTGCCAACAGTTTATATTCTGAACAAAACAATAATGGGGAAATATAGCAGAATTAATATTCTAAAGAGTTCCCTGTTGACCTGATATTGTTAATGGACTTCCTTTTGTACTTTATTTAGTGCCAGTGAGGGATTTAGAAACTGACAATAGAGTACTCACTGTATAGTAACTCCCAGTGTGTATGTGTGTAATGACTATAGTATTTGTTATATCCTTAATTTGTTCATGGGTTGTAGTAAGTACTGAGGTAGATAAGAGATAAACAGATGTCACATGGGGCTTACAATCTAAAGGAAGGAAAGTAGGTATTGAATCCCCATTTAGCAGATGACAGAATTGAGGCACAGAGGTTTCCCCAAGGTCATACAACAGGTAAGTGGCAAAGTATGATTAGAACCCAGGTCATCCAACTCCCAGACCCATGCTCTTTCCACTAGACCACACTGCTTTTCTACAGATTCCATATGGATATCATCAGTTTTGAGGACATTCCATGGATGTAGCACTGTGCCGGGTGCTTGGGAGCATATAACAGAAGATATGTGATCCCTGCCCTTGAGGAGCTAACATTGTTTACTTTACTTAATAGCAATGGCCAAGTCTTGGGGTTACAAGACAAATTCCAGTCCTATTCAGTGCAGTTCTTGGCCGATATGACTAGAAGGGATCATTTCCTCCTCCTTTATTGACCTTCAGATAATTGCCTGTGTTCTTATGACCCAGTGACTGAGACACTGCCCTGTCCTTCAGAGTTTAAACACCTTCCTAACCTTGCTTTTTAAGATTTATTGCACTCGGTTAAATTTCATTTGTTTAAGGCAAAGGTTGTAGTTGCCAAGGGGCAGAGAAGATGCAAACAAAGTGGAGGCTCCAACTACCTGGAAGAATATAAAATTGAATGAAGAGAGAAGTAAGACTGAATAGAAAGGCACAGGTCTGTGGATTCATCACCCAAGGAAAGAAATGTTGGCCATACCTCTCGAGACACCTTAACTCAGGTGGACAAAATGCCCACAAATGTATTGATGAGAACCATCCTACTCATGGCAGAGGAGAAGATGGACTAGATGATTTAATAGGTCAGTTCTCCTCTAATTAATTTCTGCAAATCTCTTAGATGGACATTGATTCTGAAAATCTCTATTGTCACTTTTGCCCCATCTGTTAGTGAATTCAATTTTGGCAGGAGTATAGCAGGATTTATTGACCTGAGACATTTATATTGACTCCCGGTGAAGACAGGATTAAATTTAACTTATTCTAGCCTACATTGAATGGCATTGTCTCTCGTAGCTCTGGGGCAATTCAGCAATATTAACCTTGGTACTACTCTCACCATCCAGTCTGTAAATAGCTTTCTTTTTTATGAATTAGAAACACTGCTATGACAGATGCTATGGTGAGGATGGCTCCACAATAGTCAATTTTATCTTCAAATTCTACTTTTCATTCATTTTCATTCATTCATTCAATTGTATTTATTGAGCACTTTCTGTATGCAGAGCACTGTACTAAGCACTTAGAAAGTACAAGTTGGCAACATATAGAGACGGTCCCTACCCAACAGCGGGCTCACAGTCTGGAAGGGGGAGACAGACAACAAAACATATTAACAAAATAAAATAAATAGAATAAATATGTGCAAGTAAAATAAACAGAGTAATAAATATGTACAAACATATATATACATATATACAGGTGCTGTGGGGAGGGGAATGAGGTAAGGTGGGGTGATGATGACCTTGTCCATAACAATCTTAGAATCTCATTTAGGGCCAAAGATTTCTTTAGGTGGCATTGAATTTTAATCCCGGATCAAGATATCACTGAGCTGGTGTTTTTCTGTAATTCTTATTTTCCCTATGGGAATGCCAGGTCTCAGTGAGACACCAATGCTGTTTGCAGAAAGAAAAAAAAATCTTGGGGAGTGTAATTCAGCATGTTTTGTGGATATTTCTTGGTCTGGAATGGCTTTTTTTCTATGTGACATTGGCATAGATAGAGTTGACTGAGACTGTTCCACCCTGTCTAGATTGTAAGTTTGTTATAGGCGGGGAATGTATATGCTAATTCTGTTGTATTGTACTCTCCCAAACGTTTATTACAACATTCTGCATGAAGTAAGCATTCAGTAAATACCATTGATTGATTGATTGTCCATGCTTTCATTCCGGATGGGTCATTCCTGAACTAAGGTCAAGGGACTAAAGGAGATGTAAGGTATTTATTCTTATAGCACTATCTGCCTGGGAACTACATTTACCAGAATCACCTGAAAATGAGAACCAGCTAGCAAGCAGAGTGAGGCCTTTTATAATCAGGAGAGGGAACTCTGCCATAGAGTTGGATAGCCTTACTGATTTGTGAGACACTCAGGTTGGGTGTATCAAGGGAAATGAATTTGTCAAGTATTTGGATCTGTCTTGGGTTTTTCCTGTGAATTAATCTGATCTATGTTCTGAGTGTTTGGAAAATGTCAGCAGTACCAAAGAATCAATCAATGCACACACTGTGAGCAGAGCACTAAACTAAGCATTTGGGAGTGTATAACATAACAGAGTTGGTAGACACATTCCCAGCCCACAAGGAGCCTACCATGAACTATTCTTGATTCGGGCCCAGTAAAAACTGGTTGACTGGACCTCACTAACTGCCACCTGGACATCATTGCAGTCATGAGACTTGGAAGCATAATCTGAGACATTTTAAATAATTCCGAGAGGAAGAATAGGTCCCCTCTTTAGATTTGGGGGCCCCATAATATGACCTGGAAAGAGCACAATTACAGGGTGGGGAGATAGCTGGGGTCTAGTCTAGAGGTTGGTGTTTGGGGAAGGGAAGGGATGGAATATCCTTAGGCCTTTTTTTCCCCCTCAAATGAAAACTGAATTGCTCCTGAAGATTTTAGATCACTAACAGGGAACAGATAGTAACGATCTGGAAGAGGCCCACTTGGGAAGGGAGAGTGGATGGAGGGAGAAATGGTGGCTGTGGGCATATGTACTGAACACTCGCTTCTGTTCCTGCTGGTTCTAATGGCAGAATTGCGCACCTGCTTGCTTCATCTCTACAGAAAATTTCCTTTTGGAAATTAAAAGGTTGGGGTCAGATAGGCAGTGGCCTGCTGCAAAATAGATTCTGATTTTTCCCTGGGCTGTGTAATTCTAATCAATCAACAGTATTTATTGAGTACTTACTGTACACAGAGCACCGTACTAAGCACTTGGGAGAGTACAATATAGAAGAATTGGTAGACCTGTTCCCTGGCCACCACAAGTTTATAGTCTAGAGGGAGATTACAGACTGCAAACTCCTTTGCTGAAGTATAAACTGCTTGAGAGTAAGCGTTGTGGCAGGTTAGTGTACTCTCCCAAGTGCTTAGTATAATGCTCTGCACAGAGTTAGCAATCAATAAATCCTAATAATGATGGCATTTGTTAAGTGTTTACTATGTGCCAAGCACTGTTCTAAGCTCTGGGGGAGATACAAGGTCATCAGGTTGTCCCACATTGGGCTTACAGTCTTAATCCCCATTTTACAGTTGAAGTAACTGAGGCCCAGAGAAGTGAAGTGACTTGCCCAAAGTCACATAGCTGACAAGTGGTGGAGCCAGGATTGGAACCCATGACCTATGACTACCAAGCCTGTGCTCTTTCCACTGAGCCATGCTGATAATGATCGATTGACTAGCTTCTTAGGAAAGGAGCTCCAGAGAAAAGCATGCCCTTCTCACCACCTTCATAGGATTTTTATCCAATATTTGAGCTTTATTCTTGATTTTTCCTGGTCAAGTGCATTGTAACCCTTTGTCTAGGTAACAGTCAATCAGTGGAAGTGATTTAGCACTTACGGTGTGCAGAACACTGTGTACAGTGTACTAAGCCCTTAGGAGAGTATAGTACCACAGAGTTAGAAGATGTGTTCCTTGCCCACAAGGAAGTTTTAGTTTGGGGGGAAATGGACTTTACTATAAATACATTCTGGGTATCTCCACAAGTTCTGTGGGGCTAACAGTGGGGTGCTGAAAGGATACAGATCCAAGCAATGTGTCTGAGAGATCTGAAGAATGACAATAAATGTGGTATTTAAGCACTTCCTATGTGCCAAACACTGGATAATCAAATTGAACACAATCCCTGTCCCACACAAGACTCACAGATTAAGTAGTAGGAAGAACAAAGATATTATCCCCATTTTGCAGAGGCACGGAGAACTGCAGTGACTTGTCCAGGGTCACACAGCAGGCAATTGGTGGAGCTGGGATTAGAACCCAGGTCCCCTGATTCCTGTACTGCACTATTTCCATTTGGCCATACTACTTGTCACAGTTATCTTCTATATGCCCTGGATAAGTCCTTAAGGACAGATCAGCTAATTTCTACTTCTCCCAGAGTGAGAGATAAAAATGAATTTGGAAAGTCCCCTCAGCCATTTAGAAGCCAGGTGCTGAAGAAATTGTGAAGAAACTATTATCTTGAATCTTGTTATTTCCTCCTTATTGTCCGTGTTGTTAGTGAGACAGGAATAGGAATCAGGAGACCCAGAGCCTAATCACAGCTCCAATATTTGCCTGTTGTGTCACTTTGGGCAAGTCAGTTTTACTTTTCTGTGCCTCAGTTTGCTCATGCGTAAAATGGGGGTTAATATCTGCTCTTCCTCCTCCAAGGCTGTGAGCCTCATGTGGGACAGGGGCTAATTACATGACCTCCAAATTGACTAATCTCTCATTCCCGCATCTAAATTTTCTTCCCAGCTGCATCCATCAGTGCATTTAAGTGTGTAATCCCTAAACACTACTTTCCCTATCTGTAGTTTATTTTGTCTGTTTCCCCCGCTAGATTGTAACTCTCTGAGGGTAAAGAATTTTGACTACTAATTCTATCTACCCTGAGTGCTTAGTACAGTGAGCTCTCTCTAGACTGTGAGCGCACTGTGGGCAGGGAACGTGTTTGTTTGTTGATGTGTTGTACTCTTCCAGCAGCTTAGTTCAGTGCTTTGCACACAGTGAGCACTCAATAAGTACAATTGAATGGACAGTAGGTGTTTGTTAAGTACTATGATGGATTACTTCAAATCCACCACATTTCTTAGAACATGCTTGGCATATAGCAAGTGCGTAACAGACACCACAATTATTAATATTTTATATCTTTTTCATGGCATTTAAGTGCTTACTGTGGGTCAAGACCTGTTCTAAGTGCTGGAGCAGATGATACAAATCAATCTGGTGAAACAAAGTCCACATCCCATATGGGGCTCACAGTCCAAGTAGGAGGGAGTACAGGTGTTCAATACCCATTTTACAGATGAGGCACTGAGAAGTTAAGCAGCTTGCCCAATGACACACAACGGGCAATTGGAAGAGCTGGGATTTTTTTTAATGGTATTAGTTATTTATTCATTCATTCCATCATATTTATGGAGCACTTAATATGTGTAAAGCACTGTACTAAGAGCTTGGGAGAGTACAATACAACAACAAAGAGACACATTCCCTGCCCACAATGAGCTCACAGTCTAGAGGGGGAGACAGACATTAATATGAAAAAATAAATAAATAACAAATATATACATATGTGCTATGGATCTGGGAGGGAGGATGAATAGGGGAGCAAGTCATTTTGATGCAGAAGGGAGTGAGAGAAGAGGAGAGTAGGGCTTAGTCATGGAAAGTTTCTTGAAGGAGATGTACGATGTCCAATGTATGAAGGAGTAAGGCTCTGAAGAGGGGGAGGGAAATTTTCTGTAGGATATGAGGAGGGAGGGCATTCCAGGACAGAGGCAGGATGTGGATGAGAGGTCAGCGTTGAGATAGTTGAGATAGAGTTACAGTGAGAAGGTTAGCATTAGAGGAGCCAAGTGTATGGGCTGGGCTGTAGTAGGAGAGTAGTGAGGTGAAGTAGCAGGGGTCAAGGTGACTGAGTGCTTTAAAATCAATGGTGAGGAGTTTTTGTTTGATGTGGAGGTGGACGGGCAACCAATGGAGTTTCTTGAGGAGTGGGAAAACATTGTCTGAACATTTTTGAAGGAAAACAATTTGGGCAGCAGATTGGAGTATGGACTGGAGTGGGGAGAAACGGGAGGCAGGGAGGTCAGCAAGGAGGCTGATACAGTAATTAAGGTAGAATAGTATAAGTGCTTGTATTGATGTGGTAGCAGTTTGGATGGAGAGGAAGGGGTGGATTTTAGTGATGTTGTAAAGGAAAAACTGACAGGATTTACTGATGGCTTGAATATGTGGGTTGAATGACAGAGAGGAGTCAAAGATAATGCCAACATTATGGGCATGTGAGATAGCAAGGTTGGTGGTGCCATCAACAGTAAGAGGAAAGCAAGGAGAAGGACAGGGTTTGGGGGGTGAATATGAAGTTCTTATCTAATTTTTAAGCACTTGCTATGTATGAGGTACTTTATTAAACGCTGGGGTAGACACAAGCTAAGCAAGTTGGACACAGCCCATTTCCTACGCTCACAGTCCTAATCCCCATTTTACAGATGAGGAAATGAGGCATAGAGAAGTTAAGTGACTTGTCCAAGGTCACACAGCAGATACACAGAGAAACCAGGATTAGAACCCTGGGCCACCTTCCTGCAGGAGGTGCAGAAATATGCATTTCTGGTGGTGAGGGATGTCATCTAGCTGTGCCCTTTTCTCAGTCCAGTAACCAAAGTAGGCAGATTCCTGTCACAGGTCCTGAGTTTCCTGCCTGGAACAATGCAGCCCTGAGTTGTCAGAGACTTTGCTGGATCTTGTCAGGCTGAGAGGTCTCTGGCCTGTCTGGGTCTGGGCCCCCACTAAAGGCTGCGGATGTATCCAGGTGCCTTGGGCATTTCCCCTTCATGCCCTTGCCACTCTACCCTAGCCCACTAATTCCGCTCACTTTCTCAAGCACCTTGAGTGCAGATTCCCAATCAATCAATCAGTCAATCGTATTTATTGAGCACTTACTGTGTGCAGAGCACTGTACTAAGCGCTTGGGAAGCACAAGTTGGCAACACATAGAGACGGTCCCTACCCAACAGTGGGCTCACAGTCTAGATCCACTCAAGTTGTGCCGCACTTCCTTCTGGATTGTAAGCCCCTTGTGGTCAGGCGGCAGCTCTGCCAATTCTGTTGTGCTCTCCCAAGTTCTTAGTACAGTGCTCTGCACTCAGTAAGCACTCAGTAAATACCACTGAATGATTGATTTCTATTAGTAAGGTTGGGGTGCCGCATTGTGGCGGACACCTCGTGTCTCCCTAGTCAGCACAGCCCTTCCCTCTCTGCATATTATTCCTCCCCACCTATGTGAGTGTGAGAACAGGGCTTTATAAATCCAGATTCATTTGAGAAAAAACTCACTAAGACGCAGCTTAGCCTAGGAGAAGGGGCATGGTCCTGGGAGTTAGGAGACCTGGGTTTGGATCCTGGACCCACCACTTGCCCGCTGCATGACTTTGGGCAAGTCACATCTCTGTCCCTCAGTTTCCTCCTCTGTATAAATGAGGACAAGATAAATGTTTTTTCTTCCTCTTAGAATGCAAGTCCCATGTGGATTAGAGGCTGTCTGATCTGATGAAATTGTACGTACCCCAGTGCTTTGTACAGTATTTGGCCAATATCCAGAGTTTAACAAATACCATTACTATTATTAATATCATAGCTCGTCGAGGACAGGGAACGTGTCTACCAACTCTATTGTACCTTGCCAAGCACTTAATACAGTGCTATGCACACAGTAAATGCTCAATAAATACTACTGATTGCTTATTTTAAAGGCATTGTTGTTACAATGCCATTGCAACTATCTAGGGTCTGACTTTGCTTTATGGACCACAACTGACTTTCCACAGAAATCCCACAGGCCTACTTCACCTGGGCTTGCTTAGGCTCTGAAACTCCAGAAGAGACATCTCACCTGACATGGGCGTGCAGATGAGTTTTGGTGGAGGCTGGAGGCAGGGAGGGGCCTTATTTCTCTGGAAAATGTTAGTCTTGATCAAGGACAACTGTCTGTTTCTCCCACTCTGAGGCAGAGGCAAGGGGGAGTCTGAGAGACACTGCTCTTTTCCCTCCAGGTAGCAGGGGCAGCCACTCATGTCCTTTTGACTTTCTCGCTTATAGGACAACCTTCCCTAGCGTGGCTCTGACACTGATTAATTGGGCCAGACAATGTATTTAGTCTTGTCCATCCCTAGGGACCTGATGGATAAGAGAGGCTGTGTGTGTGTGTGTGTGTGTGTGTGTGTGTGTGTGCGCGCGCACGCGCAAACGTGTGTATGTGTGTGCAGGCATGCACACACTATTTCTGACACTGGAGTTGGATCATGCAGAGAGGTGAGAAGTTGAAGTCTTTTGGTTTCTACCTTATCCAGCTGCCAATCATGATGCTCTCTAGCTGTAGTAAACTTGCCCCTTTTTAGTTGAAGGTACCTGGATCCTCCACTTAAATTGATTTTGATTTGAGGTTTTTCCATGTTTGGATGCTTTAGTAATGATGCTGACTGACAAAGATCTCTCGAGAATTGCTCTCTCCTGGAAGGGCTGACAATGAAGGAAATTCATTAGATCACAATGCTTTCTAAACCAATCTGAAATAATGAGGTGACCCGCAAGGCAAGTGACTCACTGCCCAGAACATTGATCAATAGGATAATGATGTAGACACCAGAGGAAGCTAGCTGGGAGTAAAAAAAAAAAAAAAAATACGAAATTACACAGAGTAGGCATTGCAGCTTTTAATGAGCACCCACTTGGTTGTGTGACCTGTACTAGGCATTGGGGAAGTACAGAAAAATGAAAGGATGCATTCCCTACCCACAGAAAGCTTACATTCTAATGTGGGAGACAAGCATGGAAGTATTTCATTCGTTCATTCAGTTGTATTTATTGAGCACTTACTATGTGCAGAGCAGTGTACTAAGTGTTTGGAAAGTACAATTCAGCAAGAAATAGAGATAATCCCTGCCCACAATGGGCTTACAGTCTAGAAGGAGTGAATATTTGAAACTAGAGTGATCAAAATAAATATTGCAAGCATATAGAAATATATATAAATATGTATATATAAATAGCACTTATACATACATATAAGTGCTAAGGTGGGTGTAAATTAGTTTACAAATGTTAGAGTTGAATAAAGGGATGATGACTCTCAGGGTGCTTGGAAATCAATTGTGAAAGTTTGTTGTAATAGTGGGAGCAGAGAGCAGAAAGGGAAGGTGGAGCCAGATGGTGGAGATCTAACTTGCTTGGAGAATTGGTGTCCCAGAGAAAATCCCTAGTCTCTTCTCTCTGTTTTAGTCTGAACAAGGAGACCCTGCTGTGCTTACACCTTCAGCTGGCAGGAAGGAAGAATTGCCTTTAGAGTTCAAGGATTCCAATTCAAACTCACAAGAACCCATTAGGGGTAGGCAAGTTTGATATGGGATTCCTTGAAATAAGAGGTGCCTCCAGGCTCTTAACACTGGGAGAGCTACCTGAAGGATGGTAAGGCTTGACTTAGCAGAGCGAGGCAGGCTTAGTTCTTGACAAAAGGCACTCAGACCCAAGCTGGGCAGACCTCCCCAACCCATGGAAACTACCTTATGTCTGGTCTTAAATGTTCTCACTCCAAATTTGATGGGCCAATATTCCACCTGGGCTGTAATGATGTAACACCAAGCAAGCGAGTTTTAAATTCATAAGCCGTCTCAGGAAATCTCTTAAATGAGGACAGAGTGATTTCGTGAAGTGTGTGGTAGCTACAGCTGTTAGCACAAAGAAGCTTTGTACTGTGCTGTGGTGTGGGTCTCTGCTACCAGCAGAGATAAACCCCACTCACACGGCCCTCTGCCTGAGAAGAAAGGAGGATTGGATGTGCTTGCAGGGAGGGTGAGGGGGTGGTGGGATAGAGGAGGGGGAAAGAGGAAGAAAAATCATTTAGGGAGACATAAAATGAGATAGCGGCCCTCGGATACTGGAACAGCTATAAGCGGTGGGATTGATAAGAAAGATGGGGACCGGCCACCTAGCTTTACTATATTGTCTCTGTGAAGAAAGCAAATGAAATAAGCTTGTGATCACATGGAGATTGCTGGCTTACAAAGCCAGAACCGTGTTTGCATTATTCTTTTTAAATGGATTTTAGAAGTGTAGTTTTATTTAGAATTGAGGCTGGTGGGAAGAGTGGGTTTTTTTTTTTCAGTTTGAAAAGCAGGAGATGGTCAGCTTTAACCACTGGGAGCAAAGCAGTGGTTACAAAAGACCTTTCTGTTTCTCGGGTTAGGGTGCAGTCCGGTCACCGTGTCCCAAGTCTGGAGTCAGGAGACCTGGGTTCTAATCCCAGGTCTGTCATGTGACTTTGGGCAAGTAACTTGGACTTTTCTGTGCTTCAGTTTCCCTATGTATAAAATAGGCATCAAATACATGTTCTCCCTCCCTCTTAGTCTGTGAACCCTTTATGAGACAGAGGATGTCCAATAGAATTGCCTTGCATTCACCACAGCACTTAACACAAAGTAAGTGCTTAACCTGGCTCTGCCACATGTCAGCTGTGTGACTTTGGGCAAGTCACTTACCTTCTCTGGGCCTCAGTAACCTCTTCTGTAAAATAGGGATTAGGAGTGAGCCCCATGTGGGACAAGGGCTGTGTCCAACCTGATTAACTTGTATCTACCCCAGCATTTAGAACAGTGGTTAGCACATAGTAAGCAGTTAACAAGTACCATAATTACTAAATACCAGAAATATTATTATTTCAAGGTACAAAACATACGGAGTAGTTCTTCTAAGCTCTGGTTGAACTGGTCTAAGCCTATAGAATAGCAATGTTGGTGGGTGAGGGGGTGGAGAGAGAGTGGTAGTTGAGAAGTTGGATCCAATCAAAAGTCTCTCTGATGTTTCCTGTGGCCAAGCCGTATAGACCCTGGGAGCCATATTGGCAGGTATTAAAGCCCTTTGGCTTCCTGTCTTGGCCAGAGGATGAATGCGCCCAGGTGCATGGAATTGAAATGTAATGAGCATGATTAATCAAATTTTTTCCAGTGTATGGCAGTCTGTGCCAGATTGTGTCCTTGCTAACCCAAGTGCAAGCAGGGGCCAGATCTTGTTCTCAGGTGTCTGGTATCTGAGGGTAAAAAAATTGAGCTCTAAGTTTTGGGGAAGGAATTGGAGATTAAATTTGGCACTGGATTTTTTCTTAAACTGAGTTCCCTGCCAATGTTTGAAGAGAAAAGCACACCTCTGTGGTCATTTATTTCTGTGAACCTGTGTGAAAATGAGCACAGGGAAATCTAGGCAACCCCTGGAGAAAGATTTTCCTGACAGTAAAGCTGTCCCATGGTGGGATGGTTGTTTTGGTGGAAGCCCTGTTATTCTACCTATTTAAAAGTGCTTTAGCGGAGTTCCTGGGGAGTGAACTCTAGCTCACTAGTTAAAGGGAATGAACAAAGTTGACCTTACAGAGATATTGAATCTTTGATTGCTTAGATTCTGAAGCAGTGGATTTCAGAGAAGCAGCATGGCCTAGTGGACAGAGCATTAGCCTGAAAGTCAGAAGGACCTGGGTTCTAATTATTAATTTCTGTGTGCCTCAGTTACCTCATTTGTAAAATGGGGATTAAGACTGTGAGCACCATGTGGGACAGGGACTGTATTCAACCTGATTTTCTTGCATCTACCCCCATACTTAGTACAGTGCCAGGCACATACCAAGTGCTCAACAAATACTGCAATTATTATATCCTGGACCTTTGCTCTTGTGGTTAACTTTTTCTGACCTGCAATGTTTAGTTCACTCAGTGGAGTCATAACGTTGAGGGAAATCTCTCTGCCTGAAAATGGTACCCAAATAACTGAGTCCATTTGACATACATGCAGAGAGTGCTTGTTGCCAGTAGAAAGGTGAACTCCTTGTGGACAGGGAAAAAATCTAACAATGCTCTTGTAATGTCCTCCCAAAACCACTTAGTACAGTGCTCTGCATCAAGTAAATGCTCCAAAAATACCACTGATTGATTAGTTGGAACTAAAAGAAGAGTAAATGCAGGTCTTACATCCTTTTTCAACTTAGTGGCCCAGAGAGAGGGGGGCAGTGGGGCCCCAAGAATTTATATTTCAGATTCTAGAGGGCATGTCATATTTTCTGTTATAGTTTCTCAAGAACTGAGTAAAGTGCATTGCACTCAGTAGGAGCTCAATAAATACTATTCTCACTATTCTCCCTGAGGGTTTGGGGTCCGTGGCAGGAAGCCATCCCAGTTGCCTATTTAAACCATTCCTCCTGGCTGGCTAGTGCAGTGGCCAACAGTCCTGCATAGGTGCCCACTTTGACAGTGGGGGCAAAGAGGGGGCAGGGATTTTGGGGAAGAGCAAAAGGAGCTTGGGAGGCTAACAGGCCAGAAAGACTCCATTCTGGGTCTTGACAATCCTGACTGGAAACTCCCAGGTTATGTCAGCCCAGTCCCACGAAATGATGGGGACCATTACCCCCATGGAGGTGGCTCCCTCAAGGCATAGGAATGGTAGCAATGATGAGGGTTTGGTATCTCAGGAGACTCCATTCCTAGTGCCACACCCAGAAATTGCACTAGAGATGAGTCATCCTGGGCCCTTCAGTTTCTGTTGGTGCTCCCTCTGGTCCAGTGGAAATGGAAAGTGTTTGCCACCTCATAATAATAATAGTACTTGTTAAACACTTACAATGTTTAAAGCACTGTTCTAAGCTCAGTGGTAGGTACAAGTTAATCAGGTACGATACAGTCCCTGTCCCACATTGGGCTCACACTGTTAATCCCCATTTTACAGCTGAGAAAGCTGAGGCCCCAGCAAAGTGAAGTGACTTGCCCAAGTTCACACAGCAGATGTGTGGCAGAGCCACAATTGAACCTGGATCCTTCAGACTCCCAAGCCCGTGATCTATCTACTAAACCACACTTCTTCTGACTGGTGATGACTTGAGGACCATTGACAGGCTGGATTTTAACTTTGGCTTTCCTCTTTAGCCTTCCCTTCCCTCAGTTCAGGCAGCTCTGGATTTTGAGATTCTGCCACGTGATCTTAAGCCAGCTTTGGCCTTCTTTCTCCTAAAACTGCTCTATTGAATGGTTTAGCCTTCTAGAGCTAGACATCACTCATCTTTTCCTTGGCTCACTAGCTGAGACATAATGTAAATACAAGCCTTTCTATTTTAGTCTCCTGGGTAATTATTTCCCCAACAAAAAAGAATCCCATTTTCCGTATCTGAACTTTCCCTTTCAAAAAAGATAGAAGGATAATAGATGGATAAGAGAGGTGGTCGGGAGAAGCAGAAGTGTTTACAATAGCCAGACAGTTTTATATTCAGTATCTTATGTTGGATTTTCCAAGTTAATGGAGTGTACTACCTTAAAATAATCTTTTTCTGTCTTCCTTCTGTTTGTTTTCATTTGAAGAGAGACAGATAAAGGCAAAAAGAATCTATTTTTAAGTTTATTTTCTTAAATTGACAAAAAGATCTGGTTGGTACTATCTTCAGTTTAGTCAAATTGCCAAATGGATTTCTTTTTTATGTGACATTCACATACCCTTAGAAGAACCCATTGTGATGATGATGATGATGATGATGATGATGGCATTTATTAAGCACTTAACTATGTGCAATGCACTGTTCTAAGCACTGGGGAGGTTACAAGGTGATCAGGTTGTCCCACGGGGGGCTCACAGTCTTAATCCCCATTTTACCATTGAGGAACTGAGGCACCGAGAAGTTAAGTGACTTGCCCAAAGTCACACAGCTGACAATTGGCGGAGCTGGGATTTGAACCCAGGACCTCTGACTCACAAGCCCGGGCTCTTTCCAGTGAGCCACACTGCTTCTCATGCCTGTATGCCTCTGCTTCAGGTGGTAGGTGAGAACCATAATAGAATGCAGATTTGTTAAATGAGGGAAGGTGGTTCTGGCTCGCACTGCTTCATTGTTATCATAAATTTGGGGGATTTTAGCCTCATCCCATGGTATCAGTAGTCTACAACATAAAATCCAGTGCTCGGTTTCTTGTTGTGCCTTTGACTTTGCAAAATGAAGCACACAAAAGGCAACATCATCACTGCTATGACACAGAAGACATGAACATCATCAGTGAGCATCTACTGAGAATGAAACCCTGAACTAAACACTTGGATAGAAGACAACAGAAACAGGACACTGATTGCTACCCATCTGGAACTGATTGTCTAATGGAATGAACAGATATGAAATGATGTACAGAGAGTGTAGTAAAAGGAAGAACAAGGATGTAGCAGGAAGTAGTTGAAATGTATCAGAAATAATTAGCTAAAAAAAATAGCATATGCACATAAAAATATGCCCAGGTGCAGGTATAGAGGACAGAAATGGAATTTGTAAGTGCTAAGGGTTTATGTGACCAGGATGGATTGAATTATTCTGGAGAAGAGGGGATTTAGGATGGTGTTGGAGGTGTGGAGAGCCATAGTCTGGTGTGGATTTGATGGAAATGGAGATTCAGGCTGGGGAGCAATGTGACTGAGGGGTTGTAGGTGGGAGGATTGAGGGAGATGCCAGTGGAAGGAGACCTTGGGTGAAGAGCAGAACAGAGTGCAAGCGGGGAGTTGAGGGTGAAAATGCAGATGGAGAAAGATCATGAAAAGCTCAGAAGTACAGAGTTTCTGCCTGATGCATTGGAAATGGAAGACTTGAGAGTTGTGTGCCAAACTGTGCTGCAGCAGAATTATTTGTGCAGTAGCGCAAAGTATAGATTGAAGAAGGGAGAGGCTGGAATCTGATACAACAACCGAGTTGTGGTAAAACAAGAGTTTGAGCCAGAGTGGTAGCTGTTGGGGTGGAGAAGAGGGAGCAGATCCAAGAAATGTGAAGGAAAACTTAACCAAATTTAGCATTTGAGTGAATGTGGGAACTATAAGAAAATGAGGACAGAAAGAAGCAGCATGGCCTTCTGGAAAGAGCACAGTCCTGGGAATCAGGAAACCTGGGTCCACTTCCCTCCTTGACCCCCTCCAATCTGGTTTCCATCCTCTACACTCCACATAAATTGCCATTTCAAAGGTCATCTCTTTCTTGACAAATCCAATGGCCTCTACTCCATCCTGACCCTACTCAAACCTCTCAGCTGCTTTCAATATTTAGCATTTAGCTTTAATTCTATTTATTCTGATGACTTGACACCTGTCCACATGTTTTGTTTTATTGTCTGTCTCCCCCTTCTAGACTGTGAGCCCACTGTTGGGTAGGGACCGTCTCTATATGTAGCCAACTTGTACTTCCCAAGTGCTTAGTACAGTGCTCTGCACACAGTAAGTGCTCAATAAATATGATTGAATGAGTGAATGAACGAACATTGTGGCCCACCCTCTTCTCCTGGAAACATTATCTGACCTTGACTTCACTGACACTCTTTTTTCCTGGTTCTCCTCCTATCTCTCTGACTGCTCATTCTCAGTCTGTTTCTCAAGGTCTTCCTCCGCCTCCCACCCTCTGACAGTGGGGACGCTCAAGGCTCAGTTGACTCCCCCTTTTCTCTTTCTACATTCACTCCCTTGGAGAACTCATTCATTCTCATGGCTTCAACTACAACTTCTATGTAGATGATTCTCAAAATTAATCTCCAGCCCTGATTCTTTTCCCCCCTCTCTGCAGGCTAATATTTCTTCTTGCCTTCAGGACATCTCTTCTTGGACGTCCCGCCAGCACCTCAAACTGAATATGTCCAAAACAGAACTCATCTTCCCACCCAAACCCTGACCTCACCCATCAATGTAGATAGCACCACCATTATACCTGTCTCACAAACCCATAATCTTGGTATTGTCCTCAACTCATCACTCTCATTCAACCCCCGTATTCAATCTGTCATCAAATCCTTCACAACATTGCTTGAATTTGGCCTTTCCTCTCCATCCAAAGTGTTTCTATGCTGATCCAAGCACTTATCCTATCCCTCCTTGACAACTACATCTGCCTACTTGCTAACTTCCCTTCCTCTGGCCTCTCTTCACTCCTGTCTATACTTCACCCTGATGCCTGCATCATTTCTCTAAGAAGACCATTCAGTCCATGTTTTCCCACTCCTCAGTGGTTGCCCATTCACCTCCACATCAAACAGAAATTCTATGCCATAAGTTTTGAAACACTCAATCACCTTAGATCCTCCTACCTTACTTCTCTGATTTTCTATTACAACCCAGCCAGCCCACACACTTCAATCCTCTAATGCCACCATACTCACTGTACTTTGATCTCATCTATCTTACTACTGACTCCTTTCCCATATCCTTCCTCTTGACTGGCTCTCCCTTCACATCTGACAATTACTCTCCTCACTTTCATAGCCTTATTAAAATCCTTTTTCCTGTAAGAGGCCTTCCCTGATTAAGCTGTCATTTCCCCTACTTCCTCTTTCTTCTGTTTTGCCTTTGCACTTGGATTTATTCCATTTAAGCACTTGATATTCACCCTTTCCTCACCCTGCAACACTTAGGTACACGTCTGTAATTTATTGTAATGTCTGCCTCTCTTTCTAGACTGTAAGCTCCTGGAAGGCAGGGAACAAGTCCACTAACTTGTTACATTACTTACTATTATATTATATGCTCCCAAATGCTTAGTATGGTGCTCTGCACACAATAAGCACTCAATAAATGCGGTTGATAGATTGATCTTGGCTCCACTACTTGTCTGTTGTGCAACTCTGAGCAAATCACCTAATTTCTCTAGGCTTCAGATTCTTCATTTTGAAAATAGGGAGTAAATACCTGTTCTCCCTCTCCCATTGTCTGGAAACCCCATATGGGACAGAGACTATGTCTGTTCTGATTGTTTCGTACCTATCCCAGTGTTTGGCACAGTGAGCACTTAACCACAAGTTAGTATTTATTGAAGAGCTGGACTATGTTTCTCCACATCTCCAACACCCACTCTAATCCCCTCCAACTCCAGGAAGCCAACCTTGACTATTTCACTCACCCCTTTCAGTCACCTCCCCCCACAGCACTTATATTTATACTAATAATTTATTTATTTATATTAATGTCTGCTTCCCCCCATACTGTCAGCTCATTGTGGCCAAGGGGCACATCTATCAGCTCTGTTATATTGAACTCCCCTAAGTGCTTAGTACAGTGTTCTGCATATAGCAAACACTCAGTAAATATGAGTAATTGATCCCAGCCACATCAACCCTTAGGATTTATGTATTCCATTCCAATCCTCTACACCTGAACCTGTGTGTTTAGTTGAAGGCATTGTCTTCAACTCAGATAAAGTTCCTCATGTCACTCCCAAGTTTGGTCTGAGGAGAGTGGTCAGAGTGGCTCCCCTTCCTCTGGAGAGAACCCCTCCTCTCTACCCACTCTCCAGATGTGCCCCCCTTGCTCTAGAAGCCAATCTGTTCCTGTAGCAGAGCTGAAATTGAACCCTGGACCTTTCCATGAGAACACTGTAAACCTCATGTGAGACATGGACTGTGTTCAACCTGATTGTCTTGCATCTCAACCCCACTGCTTAGAACAGTACCTGTCAAATAAGTACTTAACAAATACTATTAAAAGACAAGTAAAAAGACCACTGTACTAGTTGAACACAGGCTGTACCTGAACCAACTGTTTTTCCCAAGTGAATACAATTGGCCCTAGTCCTTAATCAATCAATCAATCAATCATATTTATTGAGCACTTACTGTGTGCAGAGCACTGTACTAAGCGCTTGGGAAGTACAAGCCGGCAACATATAGAGACAGTTCCTACCCAACAGTGGGCTCACAGTGTAGAAGGGGGAGACAGAACAAAACCAAACATACTAACAAAATAAAATAAATAGGATAGGTACAAGTAAAATAAATAAATAAATAGAGTAATAAATATGTACAAACATATATACATATATACAGGTGCTGTGGGGAAGGGAAGGAGGTAAGATGCAGGGGATGGAGAGAGGGACGAGGGGGAGAGGAAGGAAGGGGCTCAGTCTTAAGCCTGACTGTGGTTCTAAATTGAAACTGGAGTGAGATGCTTATCTCTAGGAAAGATCAAGCTACAAATCTTAAAAAAAAAAGTTTATTCTGGGCTGGGACAGAGGTTGAAGACTTTTGAGGGACAGCTAGTGTTTCATTTCTATACGGGAAAGCTCCTGATTTGAAGCCTGAAAGACATCAGACCTTGACATATCCTGTAGCTAAAGTGTGTACAGTTTGTTATTTTAAATTTACTCTCCCTTGCCTTGCCCAGGGCTACAAGTGGTGGAGCCAGAATTAAAACCAGGTCCTCCAACTCCCAGGCCCATACTCTTTCCACTAGGCTATACTGCTTGAATTTCCTGGAACAGATCCTGGAATTCCTGTATGATTTTGACAAAATAAATATCACACTTTGTAGATCCCTCAGGTTGGACTAGACACTCTTGGTCAATCAATCAGTGGAGTTTATTGATTGGTATTATGGTATTTAATGATTTTAGAGAAGCAGCACAGACTCGCAGATTCAGCATGGCCCTGGGAGTCAGAAAGACCTAGGTTCTAACCCCAGCTCTGCCACTTTTCCACTGTGTGACCTTGGGTGAGTCATTTAACTTCTTTGTGCCCCAGGTACCTCATCTGTAAAATGGAGACTGAGAACCCCAGGTGGGACATGGATTGTATCCAACCTGATTATCTTGTATCTGCTCCAGCACTTAGTACAGTGCTTGGCGCATCATAAGTGCTTAGTGAAAACTCTTAAAAAATTGAGCACTTATTGGGCATAGAGCAACATACTAAACTTTTGGGGCAGTAGAACACAATAGAGTGGGTAGATATGATCCCTGTCCTCAAACAGCTAGCAGAGACAGACATTAAAATAGAGCAGCAGACTTTAAAGATAAGTACATGTGCTGTGAGGCTGATGTGGGATGATTATCAAAGTGCTTAAGAGGTAAAGACCCAATTACATGTGTGATGCACCAGGAGGGAAGTTTGATGGGGAAAAGAGAGATTAAGTAAGGAAGGCTTCTTGGAGAAAATAGGATTTTAGTATGGCTTTGAGGATGGGGAGAGTGGTGATCTGTTGTTTTTAACAGGCAGTAGGGTGGTGGAAGGAAGGGGCCAATGAGGACTTTAAACTCATGGTGGGCAGGGAATAAGTCTACCAAGTCTGTCAATATTGTAGTCTCCCAAGCACTAAGTACGATGATCTGCACGCAGTAAGCACTTAATAAATGTGACAGATTGATTGACAGAGACAAGATTGAAGTTCAGTAAATAGGTTGGTGTTAGAGGAGCAAAGTGTGAGGGCTGTGTTGTAGTGGAGCTGGGCAATGTTGGATAGGAGGGGGAGAGGTGATTACTTTAGGAGTTTCTATTTGATGTGATGATGGATGGGCAACCACTGGAGGTTTTTGAGGAGCAACTGACTCTTTGATCCTAACTCTACAGTGGTGCTGAACTCTGCTCTGTCTTCCCAAGAGAGGCCCGCAGCACATCACAGTATCTTTTATGTCAGGGATACTCAGCTCACTAAGGTTCACTTAGTGGAATAGTTCCACCATTCTTTCCGAACTGAAATCTTCTCGTGGTTAGGCTCAATCCAAGGATTTGTACAGCTGTATGAGATCCCCCTGAGACCGAAGCTCCAGTGGTGATTTTGTCCTGTGTTGGCTAAAGGTATCTATAGACAGACAATTTCATGCAGAGGCTCCACAGCATTTCTTGTGTGTTCCCAGCTCAGGGTGAAGGTTTAATCTGTCTCTGGTTTAAGCCGGAGTGCTTTTTGGGCTATTAGCAGGATGCAGAGAGAGATAAATTTTTCTGTCTCATAATGCTGAAAGCTGGGAAGCAGCCTGTGAGTCAAAAGGTCATGGGTTCTAATCCTGGCTCTGTCACTTGTTTGCTATGTGACCTTGGGTAAGTCACTTCACTTTTCTTTGCCTCAGTTACCTCATCTGTAAAATGGGGATTAAGACTGTGCAGCCCAAGGGGGGACAAGGATTGTGTCAACCCAATTTGCTTATATCCATCCCAGTGCTTAGCACAGTGTCTGGCACATAGTAAGCTCTTAACAAATACCATAATAGTCATAATAATAATGTTTAAAAAAATAAAGAAAAAAGCCTGCAAGCATTTTCTGGACCTGGTACAATGTACTTATAAGACAATATGAAGAACAATATGAAGAGTTGACATGCTACTACACAAGCCAGATTCTTCAAAATAACCAAGAAAATGATGATTGTGGTATTTGTTAAGCACTTACTATGTGCCAGGCACTGTTCTAAGCACTGGGGTAGATTCAAGGCTGTAAGCTCATTTTGGCCAGGGAACTTGTCTACCAACTCTGTTCCACTGTACTCTCCAAAATGCTTTGTACAGTGCTCTGCACACAGAAAATCTTCAATACATATGATTGATTGGATTCTGGAGATGATCTGAAGTTAGAGCTGTGACCTGTGCTTGATTCTGAATGCCAACCGGTCTGCGCTGGGCTTTATTCCTGTTTTTTTTTTTTCTATGATGGGTGTTGTTTGTATGTTGATTTTATGGAGAAGGGGAGTTGAAATACTGTAGATTGAGGAGCAGGATGTGATCAAGCCAAGTGATAACTCTTTTGAAGTGGGTTATTCCCCTGGCTCACTTGATAAGACGATTAAATATTGTCTTGATCATATATATTACAGTTGGTGGATACACAACTGGTCAGGGTCACACCCAAGGGATAATTAGTCTTAAATGGCTTAGTGTCAATCTGGGAGAGGGGAGGGGAATATATTGAATGCCACTCCAAGGGGATTGGTCCAGGGACTGGATTGGTTCAATATCTCTATTGATTTCTTAGATGAAAGAATTGAGGGCATTTTCAACAGATTCACTGAATGATATTAAACTGGAAGATGGAGATAATATTCAAAGTGATCAAAAAACAGGAAATTGGATCTACTGAAAAAAGACAGATTTCAGAAGGGACCAAAGGCTAGATAGTGAATGAAGTAGTGAACCGAAGGATAAAAGTCAAACTCAAATACAACTGGTGACATATTGACTGAGCACAAATACAGCAGAAAAAGATCTGAGGATCAGAGTTGACCAGAGGCTGAATTTTTGTCAGCTATGCAGTGATGTTATTGAATAAAAAAAAACTATCATGACACCAGACAAATCAACAGGAATATAACAGACAAGAAATTGGAAGTAACCTTTCCACTATATTTGACAATGATCAAATACTCCTATTAGAGTACTGGGTTCATTTGAAAGATAATACACTCATTGTCTGGAAATATGGAATATCAATAATGATGATAATAGTAATGATAACAATAATAATAATGATATTTAAAGAGCTAACTGTGCCAAGCACAATATTAAGTTCTGGGGTAGGTACAAGAAAACCAGGTTGGACACAGCCCCCATCCCTCATGGCACTCAAAATCTAAGTAGAAGGTAGAACAAGTATTGAATTCCCATTTTACAGGTCAGAAAACTGAGGAACAGAGAAGTTAAGTGACTTGCCCAAGGTTATATAGCAGAAAAGTGGTGGTGCTGGGGTTAGAACCCAGGTCCTCTGACTTCCGGGCTCATTTTCTTTCTCCTCCTGACAACATGAGCCTGCTGGGATACAGTGTGTAGAGGTGTAAGAAGATATAACAGTAATAATAGTGGTATTTGTTCAGTGCTTAGTATGTGCCAACCACTGTGCTAAGGGCTGGAGTAGATCAAGATAATCAGGTCAGATATCAATGCATATGCATGTTGTGTTGAACACAGAAAGTTGTAGAGCACAAGTTTTCCCTTCGCAATAGTAACTGTGGTTTTTGCCAGGCACTTACTATGTGTCAAGCAATTAACTATGCACTGGGATAGATGATTTAATCAAGGTGGACAGCGTCCCTGTCCACATTCTAAGTAGGAGGACCCACAGGTATTGAATCCCCATTTCACAGATGATGAAAGTGAGGCAAAAAGAAGTGACGTGACTTGAACAAGATCACACAGAAAGCAAGTGGTGGAGCCAGGATTAAAGACCAGATTCTCTGATTCCCAGGCCTGAGCTCTTTCCACTAGGTCGCTCAGCTTCCCATTGATCTGTGTCAGGAGAAGCCCACACTGCTGCCCCCGCAATTGCTGGAGGGAGAGCCCTGCTGTGGCCAGGAGGAGACCTCCAGTGCTCTGCCATCCACCTCTGACCTAAAGTGACATCCCTGCATAAGTAAAATGGCAGTTTTATTCTCCAACCATTCCTGCCTCAGCTTCCAGGTCTGGGGGGCAATGTCTCCCTCCCCTGTCCACTGTCACCGTGTCCCACTGCCCTCTGGCTGCAGCGGGGAGATCAAAGCCAAGACCCTGCCAGGCAACCAGGAGTTCCCCTTCCATTAGGACTCGGATCTTAATATAAAAGGTTGGTAATATTTACGAGAATGCAGCCCTTATTTTAGAAGAGAATTTGATCTGCGGAGAAATTTGAGGTGGACCGGGGAACAGCAATCCAGAATGATTAAATGGTTTGAAAATAGGTCATGTGCGGACGAGTTAAATTGGGGTTGCTTAGCCTAGAAAACAGAATGCTAAGCACTAACCTCTGGACCTGATGGACAGGGAAAGTGACAAACAACTCTGTTTCATTGTACTCTCCCAAGTGCTTTGCACAGTGCTCTGCACACAGTAAGTGATCAATAAATATCTTTCATTAATTGAAAGATTATTAACCCAGTAACTTTCTTCATACCTCTTAACTGTTTTTACAGGAAGGATGATGATTGGTTTTCTGTTACCAATAGGGATCCAACAATATCAAGTAGTTTTGGTTGGACAGAAGGAAAACTTCTTCCTTATTTAAGTGATTGAGTATAGAATGGGAGGCCAAATAAGTTCAGATTTTCTTATTAGTGATCTCTAAGGAAAGAATAGATGGTCATCTTTTTTAAACTCATTGTGGGCAGGGAAAGTGTCTGTCAGCTCTGTAGTATTGTCCTCTCCTAAGGGCTAAGTACAGTGCTCTGCACATAATAAGCGCTCAATAAATGCCATTCATGATGATCTGCCTAAAATGTTTAGTGTCTCACGTACAAGGAGACAGTTCTGGACTTGATAAACTCTTAACATTCCTGCTAGCACTGATTCTATGAACTATTCAGTCAACTAGTAAGTTATTCTTGGAGAGGAGTTAGGCACGTTAGAAGGTAATAACCCTTTCAGACCATTATTATGGTATTGCTAATTTTCTTAAATGGTATCCTGGTCCCATGGAAGATATCCTTTTCCTTCTAAACCTCCTGTCTTGATGAGGAGAGGAAGGACATCCAGTTATCTAGTTGAATTTGAGATATGGCCCTGCCAGTTGAATTCAACCAGTGAGGAGAAGGATTCTGGGAAATAGGTAAATGTTAATTGGAATTGGGGAAGGAGTTGGAGGCTCAGACACTGAGCATCCCCTCCTTCTCTCCTTCCCTAATCCCAGAGATTTACAGGCAGCAGGGAGGAGGGTTAGCACAGCAGTGACCCTCAAACAACTATCTTTGGAGTTACTGTCTGGGCTAGTCCAGTAAAGGGTGCCAATGTGCCTTAAATTGTAAGCTCATTGTAGGCAGGGAATGTGTCTGTTTCATTGTTATAGCATACTCTCCCAAGCTCTTAGTACAGTGCTCTGCACACAGTAAGCACTCAATTCATATGATGGACTGACTTAGACTGTTGGCTTCATGAAGGCAGTGATCAAGTTTGACATCCTTCAGACTTCCTTTTGGTGCCTGTTCATCTATTTTGCTCCTAGTGAGCACTAAACTCTATTGACTGTCTTACCTAGTGAGAAGCTGCCTCCAGGGATGGTTACTCTAAAACCTCTCACTCACACTGAATTCATGTTAAAAAAGGAATAATAAAAGCAATGGAAAATTAAAGGAAATAATTAATGGTTTTCAAGTTTTATTCTTTCATCCTCCACTCAATCTTGAGCTTTAGGAAAGAAAGAACTGACAAGCATTTTATTTAATTCTAGTGGGAGTATTGAAAGGGGAAAGAGGCAGCCATGGGTGAGAAAAGGTGTTTTTCCCCCTTTCAGAGAAATCTTTCTTTCTGAAAATGGGAAAAAATACAAGCACTTTCTTATTATATGTTGGTTTGACCTTGGTGCTGGATAAAACTAGTTATTTTTTTCTTTGTATTCTATTCCTAATGCAGTGAGAGAAGGGCAGGATGATTAGGCCAAAATTGCTGTGACCTCAAGAGAAAGTTTGAGTTGTTTTCTTTCTTTCATTCCTGCTATTGGTGGTTGCTAATATCTACATCCTAAGGCAAACATTTCCCACTCACTATCCCTGAAAGAGATTCTTTCCAGAAGCCCAGGTACCACATCTCAAATTGTCCCAAATTTTTAACTTCTCTTTCCCCCACCCTGTTTGCTTTCCCCGCTAATAATCGTGGTTTTGGTTAAGCTCTTATTATCTGCCAAGCAACGTACTAAGCACTGGAGTAGATACAAGATAATCAGGTCCCACATGGGGCCCACAATCTCGTAGGAAAGAAAACAGATATTGAATCCCCATTTTGCATAAGAGGGAACCGAGGCACGAAGTAAAGTGACTTGCCTAAAGTGACACATCAGACAAGTGGCAGACCAGCTGGGATTAGAACCCAGGTCCTCTGACTCCCAGGCTTGTGCTCTTTCCGTGCTTCCATGCTTCTTTTCAGTGTCACCTTTGCACTTGGGTCTGTTCCCTATAAGCACTTTGACACCCCAAAGCCCCTTACCACCTAAGTACAAATCTTTTATACTCTACTCCTCCTTCTACCTGTAATTTTTTTTAAGGTCTGCCGCCCCCAGGCAGTCAATCAGTGAGCGATTACTGTGTGCAGAGCACTATACTGAGTGCATAGGATAGTACAGTACAACAGAGTTAGCAGATATGTTCCCTGACAAAAATGAGTTTACAGTCCAGAGTAAGACAGAATAATAATAATAATATTGGTATTTGTTAAGTGCTTACTATGTGCAAAGCACTGTTCTAAGCTCTGGGGAGGTTACAAGGTGATCAGGTTGTCTCATGGGAGGCTTACAGTTTTAATCCCCATTTTGCAGATGAGGTAACTGAGGCACAGAGAAGTTAAGTGACTTGCCCAAAGTCACACAGCTGAAAGTTGGCAGAGCCGGGATTTGAACCCACGACCTCTGACTCCAAAGCCCGTGCTCTTTCCACTGAGCCACGCTGCTTCTCTGGGAATCTAATCCCCATTAGAGTGTAAGCTGCTTAAGGGCAGAGATCATTTCAACCAGGTAGTGTTCTCTGCCAGTCACTGAATACAGTATTTTGCAAAGCCTAAGTATTCAAAAATTTCCTTTGGTTGATTGATATTTATGTCTTGCTGAAATACTGAAAAAGGACTTCTAATCAGGGCTCAACAAAATATACTCATTGATGATGAGTGAAGACTGAAGATTGGCAAATTGTAATGTAACAATGGTATGCAGAGACACATTCTGACAGTACTTCAAACAGGGAAAGGACATTTTTCCTTGCTGGTGAACTAAATAAACCTTTTTTATGGTATTTGTTGAGGGCTTATTCTGTGTCTAACACTGTGCTAAGTGCTGGGGGAGATACAAGTTAATTAGGTGGGAAACAGTCCCTGTCCCACATGGGGCTCACAGTCTAAGTAGGAGAGAGAACTGAGGAACAGAGAAGTTAAGTAACTTGCCCAAAGTTACACAGAAAGCAGTCAGCAGAGCCAGAATTAAAACCCAGGTCCTCTGACTCCCAGACCTGTGATCTTTCTACTAGAGCATGATGCTTCTCTTGTTTGATGCATGTTGAGCCATGTAATCACTTACCAAGGAGCCAATCTGAATATTCCTGATCCAACTGATTATTCATTTTGAAATCTGGGCAAAGAGAAAGCAGCGTGGCCTTGTGGAAAGAGCACAGGCCTGGGAATCAGAGGACCTGGGTTCTAATTCCAGCTCTAGCTTTTGCTTGTTCTCCCTCCTACTTAGACTGTGGGTCCTATGATACTGATGATGATGATGGTATTTGTTAAGCGCTTGCTATATGCCAAGCGCCATTCTAAGCACTGGGGTAGATAAAAGGTAATCAGGGTATTCCACGTGGTACTCACAGTCTTAATCCCCATTTTACAGATGAGGGAAGTGAAGCACAGAGAAGTTAGGTGACTTGCCCAAAGTCACACAGCTGACAAGTGGCGCAGCTGGGATTGGAACCCATGACTTCTGACTCCCAAGCCCGGGCTCTTTCCCATAAGCCACGCTACTTCTCAACTTTCTCTACCCTTGCACTTAGAACAGTGCTTGACACATAGTAACAAATACAAACAAAACAAAACAAAAAAACCCACCAGGATCTACCATTATTTGCTCCATGAAATATGCCTAAATTCCACTCACCTATCAGGGCATTTGATACCTAACTCTGGGGCCTCCTTGCTACTCAGAGATCAAGACTGTGAGCCTCAAACAGGACAGGGACTGTGTCCAACCCAATTTGCTTGTATCCATCTCAGTGCTTAATACAGTGCCTGGAACAAGGTAAGTGCTTAACAAATACTAATATTATTATTATTATTATTATTACTCCAGAGCTGGTATCCTTCCTTAAATTTGATGAATAAGAATCTCCTGTAATTTGAAGCAGATTTCTTCAATTGCCTCTTTGCAGAATTATCTCCAGAGACAGGTTGGTCCTCAGCACATAACAAATGCTTCAACCGTGCCCCAGGGCAACGGCATCCTGGAGCTCAGGGCTAGGAGTCAGAGTTCCCAAACTCTTCCACTCAGCTTACATTGAGCAGCCCTGTGCCTTGGTTTCCCCATATGTAAAATAGGGATGGAATACTGTCCTCCCAATTCGTGGATAAAGGATTCTCCATTTACATGCTTTCCTTTGGTGAACTCATTTGCTTCCATGGCTTTAACTACCACCTCTATGTAGTTGATTCCCCAGTCTGCAACTCCAGCCCTGATTTCTCTCCTTCTATGAAGCCTCACATTTCCTCCTGCTTTAAGGACATCTTTACTTGGATGTCCTGCCATCACCTCAAATGTAACATATCCAAAACATAACTCCTCATCTTCCCACCCGAACCCTGTCCTCCCCCTGCCTTTCCTGTCACTGTAGGGAGCACCACCATCCTTCCTGTCTCACAAGTCTTGGCATTTTCCTCAACTCATCTCTCTCATTCAACCCATATTCTCTCTGTCACCAAATCTTACCAGTTCAGAATCCACAGCATCAATAAAATTTGCCCTTTCCCCTCTATCCATACTGCCACTTAATTCATCGAAGCACTTATCCTATCCCACCTTGATTACTAAATCAGCCTCCTTGCTGACTTCCCAGCCTCCTATCTCTCCCCACTCCAGTCCTTATTTCGCTCTGCTGTCTGGATCATTTTTAAAAAAATATTGTTCAGTCCATTTCTCCCCACTCCTGAAGAACCTCCATTGGTTGCCCATCCACCTCCACATCAAACTGAAATTTCTTACTATTGGCTTAGTGGAAAGAGCACGGGCTAGGGAGGCAGAGGTCGTGGGTTCTAATCCTGGCTCTGCCACTTATCAGCTGTATGACTTTGGGCAAGTTACTTCACTTCTTTGTGCCTCAGTTACCTCATCTGTAAAATGGGGATTAAGACTGAGCCCCAAGTGGGACAACCTGATTACCTTGTATTTACCCCAGCACTTAGATCAGTGCTTGGCACTTAGTAAGAGCTTAACAAATGCAATAATTATTATTATTATTATTTAAAGTACACAATCACTTTGCCCCCTCCTACCTTACCTCCCTGATTTTCTTCTACAACCCAACCCACACACTTTGCTCTCTAATGCCAACCTACTCACTGTACATAGATCTCTCTCACCACCGACCTCTCACCCACATTCTGCCTCTGGCCTGTAAAAACCACCCTCTTCATATCTGACAGATGATCACTCTCCCCACCTTCAGAGATTTATTGAAGGCATAACTACTTCAAGAAGCCTTCCCTGACTAGGCCCTCATTTCCTCTTTTCCCATTCCCTTCTGTGTTGCCCTTACACTTGGATTCACACCCGTTATTCACTCACTCTGCCTCAGAACCACAGCACTTATGTACATATCCATAATGTATTTGTATTAATGTCTATCTTTCCTGTAGACTGTAAGCTGATTGTGGGCAGGGAATGTGTCTTCCAACTCTGTTATACTGTAGTCTCCCTAGCGCTTAGTACAATGCTCGGCACCCAGTAAGCACTCACTAAATACCACTGATTGATTGTGCCTGGGAAAGTGATTGTCATCATGGATCCTGGGCCTTTGACACTAGTGACAGCCCACAAAAATCAGTCAATCAATGATATTTATTGAGCTCTTACTGTTTGCAGAGCACTGTACCAAGCCTCTGGGGGATTTTGAGTAAGGAGATCTGATCATTGTTCCCAAGGACCTTACAATCTAGCAGAGTCTCTTATGCGCCTGGACCGAAATAGTTCAACGATCCTGTTTATCATCACACCATTTCTCTTACCCATTAACATGAAGAGCTCCCAAGTTGTTATACTAAATTTTCCCTTGTGGTTGTAATCTGGGTTCCAAAATTTGGCATTCACATTGTGAGACTTCTTGAACCAGTAAGGCGTCTGTCTTCCAGTGCACAGCACAATGCCTTATAGGAGCTCTGGAACCTGGTGACATTTTGATCTAGTGACTCAAACTGTGGAAGGAGGTGGGATTTGGGCAGCCCACATTGGGGGGTTCACTAGCAATCCCCAGGGAGAGTTGGCCTCCAGAGGCTGCAACAGGGACTACTCTTTCATGAAAGGGGGTGTCAAGAGGAGACCCAAAGCCCCCTCTCCCTGATCTCCAGTCATTAAGAGCAGATGTGCGGGCAATACCATACAGACGTTCTAAATGAGAGAGCTGAAAAATCACGAACACTGAGGGCGGTGTGGGGAGGCAGCATTCGGCGCTGCTGTAGGTGGTAGTGAGATTATCAATTGCTCTGGGAGAAATGCAGCATCAGAGGGCTTTAGAGATGGAAAAGAGTCACTGGACCGAATCACCTGTTTTTTTACCCATTTCCATCCTCCCCCTGCCCCTCACCAATAGGGGGAAAGGAAGAGGGAAAGGTTCTCCCTTCCCAGAAGCTCTCTGGGGCACTATTATATGCACACATCCAGGCTTAAATCCTGATCTTGACAGGTAAGTCTTTTAGCTTACCTCTTTAAAGTGTGTGTGTGTGTGTGCGTGTGTTGGCAAAGAAGGATTCCCCAGGATTCTGTAAATCCTTTCGACATCTTATACGGCATCGACAATCTGCTGATATGGAAATGGTGGAGAATCTTTGAAATGAGGCAATGGCATTGATCAGCTAGGTGAACTGCAGGGCCTGAGGGGGATTCTCTATCTGCTGTCCCCTTCCCTTATTAGAAGTGGCATACCCCTCCCCGCCCCCCCTCCTCCCCCTCCCCTCCTCCATCCTGCTGCCCTTGAGTTCTTCCCCCTTCTCCTACCCCTTCGTTGGAGCTAGAATCCAGCTCGGGATATGTCCTCTGCTTCGAGTTTTGGCTGTTCCGCTCCCTAAATTTGCTTCATTGTTGCCTGTGTTTGTTGGTGAGGTTCAGGTTTTGTTTTTGGTTTTGTGTTTTTTTTTTTGTTACTGCTGCATGGGAGAAGAGAGAGGCAAGTTGCATGTTGTCAATACAGGCAGCAGGAGTCAATAAACAGCTAGACAGGGAATGAAATTGGAGGAGGCAGCTATAGATTTCTTAGGTTATTCCTTGTGAGTTTTTCAGAACTTGCATGATTCAGCCTTGTCAGATACTATTTTGAGATGGGCAGAGACGAAAAGATTCCCCTGGCAAAACCAGCTGTTGCCTGCGCACTCCTTTTTGCCAAAATCACTTTAGCTGTTCATTGTTAATGGTGGAAGCTAGGGAGCGGGGATGACATGCTGAGGAGAAGAGTGCAAAATGATGGGGATGGTCTGTGTGTCTGAATGGCCTTTTTTAAAAATGGTATTAAGTACTTGTTATGTGTCAGGCACTGTACTAAGTGCCAGGGTAGATACAAGTTAATCAGGGATTGGATTCAGTCTATGTCCCACATGGAGCTCACAGTCAATTCCCATTTTATAGATGAGGTAGCCGAGGTACAGTGAAGTGATTTGCCCAAGTTCACACAGCAGACAAGTGACAGACAGGATTAGAATCCAGGTCCTTCTGACCTCTAGGCCCGTGCTCTATCCACTACACAACACTGATCTTGGTGCATCTGAAGGGGCAGGAGAGTTATACTGACACCTTTCGTATACCTGGGTTGTGCAGAGAGTCCAAAAATAGTGAGGCCCATGTGGGACATGTATGGGGTTCAACAGGCTTATATTGTATCAACTCCAGTGCTTGAGAAGCAGCGTGGCTTAGAGTAAAGAGCCTAGGCTTGGGAGTCAAAGGTCATGGGTTCTAATCCTGACTCTGCCACTTGTTAGCTGTGTGACTTTGGGCCAGTCACTTAACTTCTCTGTGCCTCAGTTACCTCATCTGTAAAATGGGGATTAAGACTGTAAGCCCCAAGTGGGACAACTTGATAACCTTGTATCTTTCCCGTGCTTAAAACAGTGCTTAGCACATATTAAGTGCTTAACAAATGCCGTCGTTATTATTATTATTATTAATCCAGTGTTTGGCCAAAGTAAGTGCTTAACACAGTTAAACTATTAGTATTACTGAGATGTAGTGTGGCCTAGTGGAAAGAGCCCAGGCCTGGGAGTTCAAGACCTGGGTTCTAACTCCACTCTGTTACTTGCCTGCTGTGTGGCCTTGGGTAAGTCACTTACCTTCTTGGTGCCTCAGCTTCCTCATCTGTAAAATGAGGATTCAGTACCTGTTCCTCCCTCCTACTTTGACTGTGAGCCTAATGTGGGACAGGGACTGGCTCCAATGTATGTACATTGTAGGAATTCCAGCATTTTTTGAGAAGCAACAGGGCCTATTGGAAAGAGCATGGGCTTGGGAGTCAGAGAACCTGGGTCTGTTGTTTGTTGTGTGACCATGGGCAAGTCACCTAACGTCTCAGTTTCATTATCTGTAAAATGGGGATTACCTAGACTGAGCTCCAGATGGGGACAGGGACTGTATCCAACCTTATTACCTTGTATTTACCCCAGTGCTTAGTCCAGTGCTTGGCTCATGGTAAGCATTTAGCAAGTACCATTATAATAATGTAATATAATTAATTATTGTAATTATTATTAGTGGAGAATTCTGACTAGCTATAAGTGGAGCTGGACAAAGGAAAACTGAAACTGAATGGTATGAAATCTATAATGAGAAGGCCCATGGGATTATAGAACTGGAGGAAAAGATCCAAGTCTATAGATGCAGTCAACTTTGAAATCCCAATAGGTATTTCATTTATCTTACCCACATCCTCCCTCTGGGCTGGAACTCCCTCCCACTTCATGCATCAAAGACAACAAATCTCCCCACCTTCAAAGGCTTTTGAAAATCACATCTCCCCCAAGAGGCCTTTCCCACCTAAGCCCTCATTTCCCCTGAAGTGGAGTTGGAATGGGAACCTCAGGCACCTAGAACCTCGGAAGTCTAGAACCTCGATGATCTAGAACCACAGGGCATAACACCCAAGAAACCAGAAACTTGGGAGCCAGGGATCTCAGGTACCTAGAACCTCAGTGATCTAAAGCATCAGTGATCTAGAACCTCGATGATCCAGAACCTCAGGAACCTAGAGCTTCTGGGCATTGGAGCTGCCTCGGGAACCTAAAGCCTCCGGGAGCTGGAGTCTAGAACCTCAGGTGCCCAGAACCACAATGATCTAGAACTTCGGGTACCTAGAACCTCGATGTTCCAGAGCCTCGGTGACCTAGTCCCTCAATGATCTAGAATCTCCCAAATCTAGAGCCTCAGTTATCTAGAACCTCACGAGTCTAGAACCTCGATGATCTAGGTGCTAAGACTGGGCATGGGAGGAACCTAGAGCCTCCAGGCACTGGAGCTGCCTTGGGATTCTAGAGCTCCTGGATGCCAGAGCCGCCTTGGGAACCTAGAGTCTCAGTAACCTAGAGCCCCTGGATGCTGGAGCTGCATTGGGAACTTAGAACCTCCGGGAGCTGGAGTGGGGACCTCAAGCACCTAAAACCTCGGGAGTCTAGACTGTGAGCCTGTTGTTGGGTAGGGATTGTCTCTATCTGTTGCTGAATTGTACTTTTCAAGCGCTTAGTACAGTGCTCTGCACACACTAAGCACTTAATAAATATGACTGAGTGAATGAATAAATGAAACAGCAAACCCCTTTCTGTTGTTCATTTTTAATGGCAGGAACCAGCAAATGGGGAGTGAATGTGTGGGGAAAGAGAGTGGGAGATGATGAGGCAGTTCGAGATAGTCTAGGTGGGTCTGGAGGAGGCAGGAGAGTATTTACTGAGCGTTTACTGTGTGGAGTAAGCACACCAGGACACCTGTGTAAATACCTGTAATTTATTTTACTTTCTGACTCCCCCTCCAGACTGTAAGCTCTCTGTGTGCAGGGAACAAGTCTATCAACTCTCTTATATTGTATCCTCCCAAGTGTTTAGTACAGTGCTCTGCACACAGGAAGCACTCAATAAATACCATTGATTGAGAAAGCTGGAAGAGTACAGTACAATGGAGATGGAAGACATGTTTCCTACCCATAAGGAGCTAATAGTTTAGTTGGCACCCCCAAACATCTGGAATGTGCATACTCCAGAGAGTGGAAGGTCATGGAGGTGGGGAGAGTAAGAGCTCCGACTAGATGCAGGACAGTGGGAGGAAAATGGGTCTGGGACTCAGGCCTGGGTTCTAGTCCCAGATCTATTGCCACTGGCCCGTTGTGTGATGTTGGGTAAATCACTTGAACTGTTTATGCCTCAGTTTCCTCTCCTGTAACATAGAGTTACTAACACCTATCTTGTACTGCCTCACAGGATTATTATGAGAACAACAGTTAAGTAATGTGTAAGTGCTTTGAAAAATTAAAGTGTTATGCATTATTGAAGGTTAGTATAATAATTTGAAGGGGGATTAAGGCAAATTGAATAAATCAAATTGTACTTGAATGAAGCAGTGTAGCCTAGTGGAGAAAGCATGAGCCTGGGAGAGGATTTAGTTGCTAATCTTTGCTCTACTTCTTTCCTGCTGTGACCTTGGGCATATCATCAAATTGCTTTCTGCCTCAGTTTCCTTCTATGCAAAATCATGATAAATACCTTCTTATACTGTGAGCCCTGTGTAGGACAGGGACTTATCTGACAGGACTATGTTGTATCTACCCCATAATTTAATACAGTGCTAGGCAAAAAGTAAGTGCTAACAAAACTGCAATTCTTCTTCTGCCTATTCTCTGCAGAAAAGTGTACTAAGAACTAGGGAGAGTGTTGGGGAGGTGAGTAACACAGTTGCTTCTTATCTAGCATACTAGAATTTGGAGTGCTTTAACTTCATTTTTTTTACTATTATCTTGGTTTGAAACTCATGGACTGTGGTTTCCCCTTCGATTCTGGCTAATAAAATATTCCATTACATTCTCAGCTGCTAAAATATTCTATTAACCCCCATCATTTCCTCACCGGCTCTGTGTATTTGTCATCATCCATAGTTTACACAGAAACCACACAGGCTGCCTGAAGGTTAAATTGCCATTTGAGCTGGTGCTCTGGGAAGGGAAGGTGGATTCCGGGTATAATCGTAGTTCCTGAAACTGAAAGGATTAATACTGGGGCTGGGAGCCAAAGGAGTTGGAGAGAGGCATGTTGTGTGGGAAGACTGCCACAGTGCTCTGCACATAGTAAGTGCTCAATAAATACGATTGATTGATTGATTGATTGATTGACTGCCCTAATCTAAACTTTAAGATCCTTGTGGGCAGAGAACATGCCTACCAACTCTGTTGTATTGTACTCTTCCAAGCACTTAGTACAGTGCCCCTGCACACAGCAAGTGATCAATAAATACCATTGATTGATTGATTGTTTTGCCCTGATTTCCTAGTCCTGACCTGTTGCTTGGACCTGAGAGCCCCAAACCAGGGCTTGTTCCCCAACAATACTTTCAGAGCCGAAGGAGGTTTATCAATCAGTGGTATTTACTGCGCACTTAACTCTGTGCATAATACTGGGAGCACTTGGGAGAATACAATAGCATTAGTAGACACAATCCTTTCCCTCCAGGAGCTTATAATCTAGTAGGGGAGGCAGACATTAAAATAAATGAAGGAGTGAGAGAGCTTTTGTTGGGTGCTAACCGTGTGTATTAAATGCCCTGTCCTCACCCCCAGGGCACCTGTGTACAAAGCTGTAATTTGTTTTAATATCTGTCTCCCCCTCTAGACTGTAAGCTCTCTGGGGGAAGGGTAAGTAGCAGAGTTTATAAAGCTATGTACATAAGTGCTCTGGGGTGGACCCAAATTGCTTGAGGGGTACAGTCCCAAGTACCTAAGTAAAGCAAAGGGAAGGAAGAATATTGTGGGGCAAGGAGAGGTTAGTCAGGGAAGGTGTCTTGGAGGAAATATGACTTTAGCCGAGCTTTGAAGAAAGGGAAAGTTGGGGTCTGTTGGATATGAAGGGAAAGGGAGTTCTAGACAGGAGGGACAGTGGGAACAATGAGTCGACAGTGAGGGAGATAAGTGGCTACGCATCAGGCAAAAACTCCTCACTCTCGGTTTCAAGGCTCTCCATTACCTCGCCCCCTCCTACCTCACCTCCCTTCTCTCCTACAGCCCAGCCTGCACCCTCCGCTCCTCTGCCGCTAACCTCCTCACTGTGCCTCATTCTCACCTGTCCCGCCATCGACCCCCTGCCCACGTCCTCCCCCTGGCCTGGAATGCCCTCCCCTGCACATCCGCAAAACTAGCTCTCTTCCTCCCTTCAAAACCCTACTGAGAACTCACCTCCTCCAGGAGGCCTTCCCAAACTGAGCCCCCTCCTTCCTCTCCCCCTCCCCATCTCCCCCACCCTACTTCCTTCCCCTCCCCTCAGCACATGTATATATTTGTACAGATTTATTACTCTATTTATTTTACCTGTACATATTTACTACTCTATTTTTTTAATGATGTGCATATAGCTATAATTCTATTTATTCTGATGGTTTTGACACCTGTCTACATGTTTTGTTTTGTTGTCTGTCTCCCCCTTCTAGACTGTGAGCCCATTGTTGGGTAGGGACTGTCCCTATATGTTGTCAACTTGTACTTCCCAAGCGCCTAGTACAGTGCTCTGTACACAGTAAGCGCTCAATAAATACTATTGAATGAATGAATAAGATCGTTACAGTAAATCTGGTGGCTCTAGAGGAGCAAAGTATGTGGGCTGCTGCATTGTAATGGGAGAGGAAAGAGACTAGGTAGCAGTGAGAGAGCTAATAGCTTCAAAGCCAACTGTAAGGTTTTGGCATGGAAAAAGAAGGAGCTGTGGCAGGCAAGGGATGCTTACTGAGCACCCACTGAGTGTAGTGTACTAAGCTAAGCATTTAGAAAGGTACAACAGAAGCACAATACCCATTTCCTGCCCTCAAATAGCTTGCAAATATCAGCATCATCAATGGTGTTTAATAATAATAATTGTGGGATTTGTTAGGCATTTACTACGTGCCAGGCACTGTACTAAGTGCTGGGGTAGGTACAAGGTAATTAGGTTGTATCTGATCTAGGGATCACAGTCTTAATACCTGTTTTACAGATGAGGTAACTGAGGCACAGACCATTAAGTGACTTTCCCAAGGTCACACAGCAAAGTGGGAGGGTCTGGAATTAGAACCTAGGTCCTTCTGACTCCCAGGCCTGTGAAATATTCACTAGTCCAGGCAACAATTACTATAAGCGCTTAGTACAGTGCTCTACACACAGTAAGTGCTCAATAAATGTGATTGAATGAATGAATGAATATGCAAAGCACTGTTCTAAGCTCTTGAGAGAGTACAGTATATCATAGTTGGAAGACACATTCCCTGCCCATAACAGGCTTGCATTCTAGTTGGGAGGACAGATTTTAACATATATATATAAATAATTTATAAGATATAGTTTAAAGATAAATACATAAGTGCTGAGGGGTTGAGGAAGGGGAGAATGTCAAATGCCCAAAGGTTAAGGCAGAAGAAAGAGGGAGCCAGGGAAATGAGGGCTTAATCAGGGAAGGCTTCTTGGAAGAGATGTGACAATAATAATGCTTTGTAGGTGGGTACAGTGGTGTTCTGGCACAAATGGAGGGGCCAGGAATGGTTCTTTGAGTTGTCTTTTCTTTCTTCTGTCTGGGGGTAGCTGGAGAGGAGGCCCCAACCTGAGAACTTGCTCCTAATGGGATAGACAGTTGAGGTGTGAAGCCATTGCCTCCAAAGGGAGATAATCTTCATTACAGGGAGATGTCCTGCGGTTGCCATTATTGCGCTTCCTTTCCTTCCAGGCTGAATCTTCCTTCCTGGGGATTCATACAGGATTAATTAATTAATTAATGATGGCATTTATTAAGTGATTACTATGTGCAAAGCACTGTTCTAAGCACTGGGGAGGTTACACGGTGATCGGGTTGTCCCACGAGGGCTCACAGTCAATCCCCATTTTACAGATGAGGTAACTGAGGCACAGAGAAGTTAAATGACTTGCCCAAAGTCACACAGCTGACAATTGGCAGAGCTGGGATTTGAACCCATGACTTCTGACTCCAAAGCCTGTGCTTTTTCCACTGAACCACACTGCTTCTCTAATTCACACAAGATTCACAGAGGAGATTCATACATTAGATTCACACACCAGATTCACACACCTCGCCTCACACCCAATTCTCACTCAGATTCCTAGTGCCTTATATGGAAAATAGAGAGGTTGTAAGTGAGCAACAGAGAGTGATTATGGCTTTTCTGGCATCAAGTTGACAATCGTTCACCAGGCCCTGAAGCTTCTGAAAGCTTCAAAAATCTCCAGTGGCTACCAATCAATCTGCGCATCAGGCAGAAACTCCTCACCCTGGCTTCAAGGCTCTCCATCACCTCGCCCCCTCCTACCTCACCTCCCTTCTCTCCTTCTACAGCCCAGTCCGCACCCTCCGCTCCTCCACTGCTGATCTCCTCACCATACCTCGCTCTCGCCTGTCCCGCCATTGACCCCCGGCCCACGTCATCCCCCGGGCCTGGAATGCCCTCCCTCTGCCCATCCGCCAAGCTAGCTCTCTTCCTCCCTTCAAGGCCCTGCTGAGAGCTCACCTCCTCCAGGAGGCCTTCCCAGACTGAGCCCCTTCCTTCCTCTCCCCCTCATCCCCCTCTCCATCCCCCCATCTTACCTCCCTCCCTTCCCCGCAGCACCTGCATATATGTATACATGTTTGTACATATTTTTTTAACTCTATTTATGTATTTATTTAATTTATTTGTACACATCTATTCTATTTATTTTATTTTGTTAGTATCTTTGGTTTTGTTCTCTGTCTCCCCCTCTTAGACTGTGAGCCCATTGTTGGGTAGGGACTGTCTCTATATGTTGCCAATTTGTACTTCCCAAGCACTTAGTACAGTGCTCTGCACATAGTAAGTGCTCAATAAATACGATTGATGATGATGATGAAAGGTCCTGGGTGAATCAATCAGGAAACTCCATTGATCACAGTTGCATTGATGTGAAGAAATGTGCTTTGTGGTACAAAGCTGCTGAAGTGATAAGAAGGAAGCCTGGGGCCCAATCCCTAAAACCACTGAGCTGGTGATTTTTCTTTCCACTCTGATTAGAAAGAAATTCTTTACAGCGGAGCCTGTGTCACACAGCGGATGTGTTGGGGAAGGCGCCAATTCCTGCTTTCAAACTCTCAAACAGTTCAGGAGGAAAATAGCTGTTTGGGTTACTTGATGTTTCTGGGGATTGGGCAGCAGTTGTGTAGCGAACCCCTCTTCCCAACAGGGGTTACATCTCAGCTCACTGATTAATAATAACAATGATGTTGGTAATTATAATAATAGTGGTAAATTAATTGCTTACTATGTCCCAAATACTGTACTAAGAACCATGGTAGATACAATTAGATCAGACACAGTTCTTAGCCCACATGGGGTTCACAATCTAAGGGGTAGGGAGATCAGACACTGATTTTCAAATGAGGAAACCGAAGCACAGGTAAATTAAGCAGCTCGCCCGAGGTCATACGATAGACAAGTGGTGGAGCTGGGATTAGAACTCAAGTCCGCTGTCTTCCAGGTCTTTGCTCTTTCCACCAAGCTATGCTGCTTTGCTGATTGATTCATTCCAAAGGATTTAGAGAATCCCTAATGCATGAATACATGAAAACAAAGATGGAAATGACAAATATGACAGACTTGGAGGATCCATGGCGCGGTTGGGGCTTTGCGTCCCATTTTGGTTATTTCAGCCACAGTGGTGAATTCCACTCATGATGGCATTTTCAAGCATGAAGAAGAACTAAACATTCTTATTTGTATACTGCATATAGAGAACTGTACCTAGCGTTGGGGAAACTATACAGATAAATGAGACCCAATCACTGGCTCACAGTACCTTACATTCCATAGCTACTCTGTTCTCCTCCCTCTACCTACCTTCCTACCTTCTTTGCTTAATTAACTAATTGTATTTATTGAGCATTTACTGTGTTCTCTGCACTATCCTAAGGGCCTCAGAGAATACAATAGAATAAGTAGACCTCTGCCCTCCAGGTACTTACAACCTACCAGATTAGATTGTTCACTGTGGTCCCTGGAGCTCAACTCCCTGAGAATCTGTTTACAATCTTCCAGATTAGGTTGCCTTCTCCCCACTCTAGACTAGAGGTCCTTGTGGGCCGGGAATGTGTCTACCAACTCTATTATACTCTACCAAGCACTTAGTGTTGCACTCTGCACACAGTCAGTGATCAATAAGTATGATTGATTAATGATTGATTGATCTGCTCCTGATGAATCTTTTGTCTGAAATACATTCAGAGCTTCATGGGTTTGGGTTTCCCTTGAAATCTCTCATACTCAGTTTAGGAAAATGACCTAAATGGCTTTCTAGCTTTTCTAAGTATTTAAGTATCTAAGAGTATTTCTAGTTTATTCAAATATTTATATTAAGCAATTAAACTGGTGGGAGGCTGGGAATGGAGAGGACTGAGGAGATGTGTATCATATTGATAATCATGTCATTTATTAAGCACTTACTATATGCTAAGCACTGAGGTAGGTAGACACAATCTACCTCAGCCCTTCATTCAGTGCCTGGCACAAAACAAGCACAAAAACAAAACAAAGTAATCTGATTGGACCTTATCCCTGTCCCATTTGGGGCTCATGATCTATCTTATCCCCTTTTTACAGTTGAGGAAACTGAGGCAAAGAAAGGCCAAGTGATTTGCCCAAGGTCACGCAGCAGATCAGTGAACTAGAACCCAAATTTTCCCATTTTTGTACTCTTTCAGTTGCTTATGTTTATGTATGTTCATACATTCACAAGCTCATATAATGTAACCATTTGTATCCTGTGTTTTGGGATAAACTGCCTGCTCCTTTCAGGGAACACCTGAGAGGATTTAATAGCCCTACTCAGCTTTTAGGAAGTCAGAAGAAGAGCCAACAGCTCCCAGCTCTCCGAGTCTCTTCTCTCCTTTCATTTCAGATGCCGAAATAATGTTTGTCCAAAATGCGTATTGGCGGGCTGCTTTACTCTAGCCCACTGTGTTTGCCTGGGCATCTGGCCAGCGGTTCTCCCAAGCAGAAATCTGAGCTAGGATATGATAGGCAAAGTGCTTAATGATATATGAAGTAGGGGATCTCTCAATAATAATAATAATAATGTTATTTGTTGAGCACTTACTCTGAGTCAAGCACTGTTCTGAGTGCTGGGTTAGATACAAGCTAATCAGGATGGACACAGTCCCTGTCCCATATGGGGCTCACAGTCTTAAGATCCATTTTGCAGATGAGGTCACAGAGGACCAAAGAAGGGAAGTGATTTGCCCAAGGTCACACGGCAGACAAGTGGAGGAGCCAGGACTAGAACCCAGGTCTTCTCTTCAGATTGTGTGAAATTTTGCATGCCTACCAATGACTTTCCTCCCTTTTCCCTGACACAGCCTATCAGCTTTTCCCTTTCTTCTGTGAGTAAGGGGCTCTTGAATTAGCGATCGAGAGAGGAGAGAGGAGGATAACAGTTCAGAGTTGTCTTCCCATCACCATTGTTTTTTCCTTGAGCACAGTATTATTGGGCTGACAATTTACATCACTCTGCACGGTTGAAGCACAAAAGCAAATCCCATAGGTACTTCAAAAAGGCTTATTTTAGATGGTCAGTTGCTCAAATGCATGTTGATATGTTTCTGACATTTGTGTTGACAGGTTTTCCCCTTCTACCATTTGAATGTAAACTCCTGCAGCACAGGGCAGGGCCTGCTCTTCCCCAGTAAATCCTGGGGATTCATGGCTTAGAAAGGCAGAGGGAGACCTTGTGGAAGGAGAATGGACCTGGAAATCAAAGGACCTGGGTTCTAATCCTAAATCTGCCACTTGTGACCTGGGCAAGTAACTTAACACCTCTGTGTCTTATTTTCCTCATCTATAAAATGGTTATTCAACATGTGTTTACCCTCCCCTTTAGACTGTGAGCTCCACATAGAAGAGGGGCTGTGTCCAACTTGATTATCATGTATCTACTCCAGTGCTTAGTTCAATGTTTGGCACATAGCACTCAAAAATACCAATATTATTATTATTATTAGTAGTAGTAGTAGTAGTAGTAGTAGTAGTAGTAGTAGTAGTAGTAATAGTATAGATTATAATTTCATTTGGTACACTTCATTTCCCAGGCAATCTCCAATTATGAACATATTCACACACGTGTAATGTGTAAGCATTTATTAACAAAAAATCTATTGCATTTTTCTTTCAGCCTCTGATAATGTCTCCCTCTCTAAATTGAAATTATGGACTTTGGGTATGGAGCATCCCAGAGTATGGGGTTTATTGCTTTTCTTCTTCCTGATTAGCATGTAAACCTGATGTAGGCAGAGAGCAGGTTACTTGCTTCTGAGGTACTCTCCTAAACACTTGGTTGGTGCTTAGTAAATTACCATTCCTTTTAGTAATCAATGAGCTCTTTATCTGTGATATGTAGGTGGACAGAAATCTCGATATCCTTTCTAGTTTTATATGCTATTGCCGTAAGGTGGGTGGGGTTGAGCAGAGAGAATCTGTTGGTGTACTTGCAACATAACACACAATTGTAATGGTAATGGAATTTTATTTAGCTAATGAGACCCAATCTTTACTCTCTGTAGATTACATATACCAGAATGAAGCATTTTCCCAATCATCCCTGAGGGTAGGGTCATGTTATGGTGTGTGGTGTGAGCGTGGCGAGTACCTGTAAACTCCTTGAAGGCAGGGACCTTGTCTCTTTACTCTGTTGTATTACACTCTCCCAAGCGCTTAGTACAGTGCTATACACATACAAAGCATCCAATGAATACCATTCATTGACTGAAATGTCACCTGACTGCCTAGAGAAATACCTCTTGTTTAGTTCATTGGGAGAGAAAGGAGTTAGAAAGAAACTAGGAGTCCAAAACTTCCTTATTAGAGCTACTTGGAACTGATACACACAGATGTGGAACAACCAATGGTTCGGATTCCTTTACCTGTGTGAACTGGGACAAAGCCAAGGAGAGGAGGGGAAGAAGAGGCCCGTTGTTAAAGAAACGTAATAGTCAAATTGATCTGGAACTGTCAAATGGGATAATATAGCCCCCCAAAGATGATGATTTATTCGATGTATTGTAATCAGATAGCAGCCTAAAATCCCACTCCACAAGCCCTGGTAAATCACTTTTAGTACATATTGAAAGTGACAATATTGTATTTTATTGCTGAATTGCCATCTTATAGTTATAACTAATGCATGTCATAGACTTGGGCTAGTCTGCTCCAGTTCTGAATTACATCCATTCAGAGATGCATAGATTCAGACTACAGCTGCCACCTCAGTATAGTTGTTCAAGGGGTGAGAAAAATTGTGGAAGGTGTTTGCCACTTTGCTTCTTGTCTCTGCCAGGGACTCAGGGTGTAGGAGGGAGATTTTCCTGAATATCTGGGGTCAAATGATGAAAAGCACCATTAAACATGCCAAATACTCTCTGCTCTCAGGGCTGCTGCATTTTTAAGGCCACCTATGTGGATTTGGAGTTCAGGTTCCAGGAATCTCTAAGCGTTTCCATGATAGCCATAGGGAGCAGAATGTAAAGGAATCATTTTCCATAGAGCTTGTACCTGGAGAGTATTAGGCTGAATATCAATGTAACTGGAGGCTCCCAGCATGATAGGGTTCAAACCCACCCTCCTTATAACTACTGTCTGTGGCTTAATCTTCTTGGTTTGTGGTCTTTATGTTTGGAGAATTCAAATGTGTGTTCCCTGCATAGGGACTATTTCTAGGGAGCCCTTAAGTGGATTGATCCTGAGGAGCTTTGGGATTTGGTTTTTGCTTTCAGCCATAAATGAGGAAATAAGAAAACCTTTCACACCATGGTATGGGAATTCCATTACCTCTCTGAATCCTTTCATGGGTTGAACTGATTTTTGCCTGAGAATTTCACTTCCTCTGTAGATTACTGGCTGCAAAATGATGAACATGGACTGTGGTGGGGTCAAGGGATTTTGTTTTGGCCAAGGGTAGGGGAGACAATGATAATAGTAATAATAGTAATTATAATAATAATAACGATATTTGTTAAGCACTTACTGTGTGCCAAGCACTGTACTAAGAGCTGGGGTAGATACAAGATAATCAGATCCCTCACTGGGCTCACATTCTAAGCAGGCCGGAGAACAGGTGTTGAATCCCTTTTTTGCCGATAAGGAAACTGAGGCACAGAGAAGTTAAGTGACTTGCCTAGGATCATACAGCAGGCAAGTGGTGGAGCCAGGATTAGAACTCAGGTCCTCTGACTCCCAGGATCATGCTCCTTCCGCTAGGCCATGCTGCTTCCCTTGGGCATGCTTGAAGGCAGAGGAGGAAGAGACAGAAGCAGTGCTGAGAGCTCACCTCCTCCAGGAGGCCTTCCCAGACTGAGCCCCTTCCTTCCTCTCCACCTCGTCCCCCTCTCCATCCCCCCATCTTACCTCATTCCCTTCCCCACAGCACCTGTATATATGTATATATGTTTGTACATATTTTTTTACTCTATTTATTTATTTATTTTATTTGTACATATCTATTCTATTTATTTTATTTTGTTAGTATGTTTGGTTCTGTTCTCTGTCTCCCCCTTTTAGACTGTGAGCCCACTGTTGGGTAGGGACTGTCTCTATATGTTGCCAATTTGTACTTCCCAAGCACTTAGTACAGTGCTCTGCACATAGTAAGCACTCAATAAATACGATTGATGATGATGATGTTTTTAATGGTATTTGTTAAGTACTTACTATGTTCCAAACACTGTACTAAGTGCTGGGGTAGATTCAAATCAATAAGGTTGGACACCGTCCCTGCCCCACATGGGGCTCACAGTTTTAAGACCCATTTTACAGATGAGGTAACTGAGGCCCAGGGAAGTGAAGTGACTTGTCCAAGGCCACACAGCAGACAAGTGGCAGAGCCGGGATTAGACTCCAGGTCCTTCTAATACCCAGGTCGGTGCTCTAGCCACTAGGCAAGATTGCTTCTCTTTTGAAGTGAGTTAATTCATTCATTTGTATTTACTGTGTGCAGAGCACTGTACTAAGTGTTTGGGAAGTACAAGTCAGCAACATATAGAGATGGCCCCAACTCAACAATGGGCTCACAGTCTAGAAGGGGGAGACAAACAAAACATGTAGACAGGTGTCAAAACCATCAGAATAAATAGTATTACAGCTATATGCACATCATTAACAAAATAAATAGAGTAATAAATATGTACAAGGAAAATAGAGTAATAAATCTGTACAAATATATACAAGTGCTGTGGGGAGGGGAAGGAGGTAGGGCTGGAGGGATGGGGAGGAGGAGAGGGAAAAGGGGACTCAGTGTGGGAAGGCCTCCAGGAGGAGGTGAGGTCTCAGTAGGGCTTTGAAGGGAGGAAGAGAGCTAGCTTGGCGGATGTGTGGAGGGAGGACATTTCAGGCCAGGGGGAGGACGTGGGCCAGGGGTTGATGGTGGGACAGGTGAGAACGAGGTACAGTGAGGAGGTTAGCAGCAGAGGAGCGGAGGGTGTGGGCTGGGCTTTAGAGGGAGAGAAGGGAGGTGCGGTAGGAGGGGGCGAGGTGATGGAGAGCCTTGAAGCTAAGAGTGAGGAGTTCTATTGAAGTCCCCATTTGCAGCTCAGGGGACTATGTGTTTGTATTCCTCCAAGCCCTCCTTTCTCTTTTGATCTTTTAAACTTGGTTTGAGTAAAGTGAAATGACTCCAGAGGCTTTCCAGCGTGATGGGTGGTGACATATATAATTTAATCCATCAATCAATGGTATTGATTGAGCACTTACTGTGTGCAGAGCACTGAATTAAGCAGAGAGTGCACTTCAATAGTGCAATCTGATCCCTGCCCACAAAGAGCTTACAGTCTAGGGTAACATACACGGACCAAAACAAGTAGAACTGCCCCTCTGATACTTGTCTGTGGGAAGACATGCCCAAGCTCAGCAGCCGAGAGCTTCATGTCAGACAGTCAGAAGGTAGAACCTGGGTGGGATGGAACCAGTTTCACCTGTGTGCTTTGGAGCCATGACACTTGCAGAATGCCACTGCCCCTCTTAAAGGACTGAAAGTTCTCATCCATTGTGTGGCTTTTCCTGTAGACATTTCACAGTGTTCTGCAGAAGGGGTGTCTTCCCCAGAAATAGCCTCCTTCATGGTCAATGGACCGTGCTCCCTTCTAGGGATTTGCTCAAAGGGATCAAACAGTCAGGTAAAAATTCTCAGTACATCTGAAACTGTGAAAGAAACCCTGGAAGTCAAGGAGTGGAGTTATTCAGCTGGATGTGAGTCAAAAATGAAGGATCACGACCTCAGATCTCAAGGAGGTCTTAAGTGACCTTGGCTGGGGGCAGGGAGATACTTCCTATAGTAGTACCCTTATCTCACATCTGGGTTCAGAGCTGCTAAAACAGGGAACACCTTTTTGATGTTAATCTGGAGAAGAGTCTCCCAGGCAGTACATAATCGACAAGCATTTATTAAGACCCTTTGAGTGCTTTGATACACACTAGGCCCTTGAATATTCAACTAAATGATGAGACCCGGCCCTCTCTTGGGGAGCTTCAAGTCTTCAGAGGGGAAACAAAATGAATGAGCAGGCGAAATACTTAAGTAAAGTTAATGCAAATACTACAAAGGGGCAATGATAATAAAAATAATAATGGCATCTATTAAGTGCTTACTATGTGCAAAACACTGTTCTAAGTGCTGGGGAGGTTACAAGATGATCAGGTTGTCCCACAGGGGTCTCACAGTCTTAATCCCCATTTTACAGATGAGGTACTGAGGCACAGAGAAGTTAAGTGACTTGCCCAAAGTCACACAGCTGACAATTGGCAGAGCCGGGATTTGAACCTATGACCTTTGACTCCAAAGCCCGTGCTCTTTCCACTGAGCCACACTACTTCTCTAGTGATACTACTTGTCATTGATGCAACGTGGTTTGCTGTTTAAAGCACGGGCTTAGGTTCTAAACCTGCTCTGCCACTTGTCTGAATGTATGACCTTGAGAAAGTCACTTCAGTTCTCTGTTTCTGTTACCTCTCTGTAAAATGGGGATTAAGACTATGAGCCCCATGTGGGACTGGACTGTGTCCAACCTGATGATCTTGTATCTATCTCAGTGCTTAGTACAGTGCCAGGAACATAGTAAATGCTTAACAAATACCATTGGAAAAAAAAAAGTTGCTTCTACTCTTTGCTATGATCCTTCCACCCACAATACCAGAAAATGAATACTTGCATATGTTTTTATTTGAGTCATTACATTTGTTGAGTACTTGCTTTGTGCCAAGCAAGGATAATAAGGATAATAATTCAGACATTGTCCCTGTCCACAGGGTGCTAAAAGTATGCATAGTGGGGAACAATACATATTTTTCCTCCCTCCTACTTAGACTGTGAGCTCCGGGTGGGTCAGGGACTGTTTGAGCTGATCAACTTGTATCCATTCTAGTGCTTAGAACAGTGTTTGACACACAATAAGCACTTAAGAAATATTATGAAAAGACTCTTGCATCTTCTTAAAGTTATGGGTTTCCACTGAAACATGATGGAGAAGCTAAAATCTACTCCCCTTTAATTTTTATGTATGAAGTATACAAACATTGTTAATGAATTGGTGTTCATAAAAAAACAAATGTGGTATAAATACTGATTCTCATAACTATGCTGAACATTTAGAAGACCAAGAGTCACCATAAAGAATATTAATAAACAAACACCTAGGCACATTGGAAATTCTTTCACAGATGCTCTTGAAAAAAAGCAAGTCCAAGAAAATCATGGCTGCCTCCCCAACTTGAAAGCATGAAATAAACAAAACTGTTCCCAAGTGGAGTAATCACTGAGGTAGTAGCTATGAAATGTGTTAGTTTTATGGGATTTATCTTTTTTTTTTGGTATAGCTTAATTAGCCTTTCCCTCTTGAAATATGACAAAATAGTTACTATGACATGTAGCTCTCTAAAAATGAAAAGAGAGGAAGTTTCAAGTACTTCAATCACATTTACATGGAAAACTGCAGCATTATAAGAAGATGCGGGATTGACCTTGTTTTGAGGAGGGGAAAGAGCACGTCCAGATGTTAGCAAGAGCCTGGTCGTTTGACTAGTTGCAAGCATTTTAATTTTCTTTGCCATGTGTCTTTCTCCCACACCAAAGTCTTTTGACAGAAACCTCACTTCAAATTAAAACAGTGGCCTCTGGTCTCAGCCTCAAGTTTGAGCCCAGTCTGTCCGAGGTTTTAGAAGGGGAGAAATGTAGGCTGAGGAGGGTCAGTGCTTTAAACCATTTTTTCTTGGTGCTTGGGTACAGTACATAGCACAACTCATGTAGGATGGTGAGTTCTGAGTAAGTTTGTCAAAAGCCAGGAATAATTTAGGTTGTAGAGCAAGGTGCCTCTCCTATTGCTCAGCACATCTCAGTCTTTCCCCACACCCAATGAGTTCAAGCCTTCTGAAATGTTCCAAGTGAGCCCCTGTGGGACATGGGTTGTGTCCAACCTGATTATCTTGCATCTACTCGAGCACTTAGTACAGTACCCAGCACATTTTAAGTGCTTAGCAAATACCATTTTTTTTTAAAGGCAAGTTTCCATGATATCATTGTCTTCTTCATCAGGCTACGGGGACAGGGCTTTCTCATGTAATAATAATGGCATTTGTTAAGCGCTTACTATGTGCAAAGCACTGTTCTAAGCACTGGGGTAGATACAAGGTAATGAGGGTGTCCCATGTAGGGTTCACAGTGCCAAGAACATAGCTCATATCCTTATTTTACAGGTGGAGGAACTGAGACCCAGAGAAGTTAAGTGAACTTGCCCAAAGTCACACAGCTCACAAGTGACAGAAGCGGGATTAGAACTCACAACCTCTGACTCCAAAGCCCAGGCTCTCATGTGTGTCTTTCTTGCTTTATATGTAATGATTATGGTATTTGTCATGTGCTTTCTGAGTGCCAGGCACTGAACTAAGAGCTGGGGTGGATAGAAGCAAATACGGTTGGATATGGTCCCTGTCCCATGTGGGACTCACAGTCTCAATCCTTATTCCTTATTTTACAAAATGAGGCAACAGAGGCCCAGAGAAGTTAAGTGACTTGCCCAAGGTCACCCAGCATGCAAGTGGCAGAACTGAGGTTAGAATCCATGACCTTATGACTCCCAGGCTCATGATCTATAGACTACACCATGTCTTCCCAACCTTGCACTGAGGTTCTTATTTCTTTCCCCGGATCCCTAATTTTCATCTCTTTGAAAGTGAGGAATTGAAATAGAAAATCCCATATTGGTAATGGCAGTAAGGTGACAGTCATGAACCCCCACAGGCCATGAAATGCCAAGGTGAAAGCTCTTGCGGCGGTTGACGTGATAGCATCTGCTCACATGGTGCCGGCTCGAGGGCTTTGACGGGAATCACTGTTCCGGCTTTATCGGAGATGGTGGAAGCAACTGCAATTAAAGCCGAGAAAGAAAGTTACTGTTCACTCAAATTTGGCTTTTTTCGATTCTTTTGACAAGTGCAGATGAGTTTATTTTGAGCAATTCACAGTGCCCAAAAACATATCCTGGAATATATTTTGCAAAAGGCACTGCCTCCCCAACACTGCCCTCCTCTACACTGTAAGCTCAGTGTGGCAGCAAATGTATCTACCAACTCAGTTGTATTTGTACTCTCCCAAGAGCTTAGTAATAATTGTGATATTGTTAGGTGGCTTACTACGTGCCAAGCACTGTTCTAAGCACTGGGTTAGATACCATATAATCAGGTTGGACACAGTCTCTGTCGCAGATGGGGCTCACAGTCTTCATCCTCATTTTACAGATGAGGTAAATGAGCCACAGACAAGTGAAGTGATTTGCCCAAGGCCACACAACAAACATATGACAGCTGGGATGTCCTCTGACTCCGGCCCAGGCTCTTTCCACTAGACCATGCCTGCTTTTTGTTAGTACAGTACTCTGTGGTGATCAGACGTAGTATACGAGAGCTGCCGACCTCTTTCCTGAGAAATGGGAGGAGAATATTTGTAGTTGCTTAAAGTTAGATAGGTTCAATTTGGCAGATGAACTGAATTCCATGCAGTATTGTTGGATTACCAGTGGTGCTGTTGAAAAGAACTTTCATGTTTATCTCAATTTGGCTGTGCTATGAAAACATGTGACAGATGTTTTCTTGGGAATAACTCCTTACTGGGCTCATCAGAAACCTTCCCCACTTTCAGGGTTGAGTAATGATCATGATAATAATAATAGTAATCATTGTGTCATTTATTCATTCATTCATTCAATCATATTTATTGAGCGCTTACTGTGTGCGGAGCACTGTACTAAGCACTTGGGAAGTACAAGTTGGCAACATATATATTCAGCTCTTAGTAATGTATCAAGCACTGTACTAAGTGTTGAGGTAGATACAACATCATCAGGTCCCACATGGGCTCAAAGTCTAAGTAGGAGGGAGAACAGGTATTGAAACCCCATTTTGCAAATGAGGGAACCAAAGCACAGAGAAGTGAAATGACTTACTCAAAGTCACATAGCAGACACATGAGGTCTCCCACTTTCCAGAGTTCTGCTCTTTCTGGTGGACCAATGACAAGGCTTAATGCTGGTATTTGCAGGCTGGTCAGAAAGGACACAGAGAACTAGGGGAAAGTGTGACTTAGAGATGAAAATAAGCTATAAAACACTGCAGCAAATAAGAACAAAGTACTCCATCTTTATAAACAGACCTTTAGTGCTCCATTACTTTCAGTAGGGAAGCAGTGTGGCCTAGCAGAAAGAGCATGGGCCTGGGAGCCAAGAGACTTGGGTTCTAATCCCTCTGCCACTTGCCTGCTGTTTGACTTTTGGCAAGTCATCTAACTTCTTTGTGCCTAGTTTTCTCATCTGTAAAATAGGGATTCAATACCATTTCATTTATTCATTCAATCATATTTACTGAGTGCTTACTGCGTGCAGAGCACTGTACTAAGCACTTAGGAAATACAAATCAGCAACATATAGAGACGGTCCCTACCCAACAACGGGCTCAAGGTCTACTTCCCCCTTAGATTGTTAGCACCATGTGGAACAGGGACTGTGTCCACTATAATTATCTTGTATCGACCCCTGGACTTGATACAGTGCTTGCCACATAGTGAGAGCTTAACAAATACTATCATTATTATTGTGTAGCACTCAGCTCTTCTCTCTGCAGATCGACTTTGTTTTTCTCCTATCAAAGGAATCTGGAAGGGTAATGGCAGATGTTATCGAGCCATTGGTAGAGCAGGGAATTAAATCCAGGTCCTTGAATATCCACCTTAAATATTCCCTTCCTCCCATCAATATTCAGTGTTAGAAAAAGCATGAGCGAAGCAACCTCTTGAGGTGTGCAGATGCCAGTATATAAAAATCAATCAATAATAATTACCGTATTGCACAGTAGCTCCCAGAAATATTTTGTGCTTCTGAAGGGTGATACCCCAAACTGCACACCACAGCCTCTCTAGCATCCCCCCTCCCATGCTTCCAACCTCCCAGCCCAATCACCTGCTCCTTACATATGATGTTCACTGACCCTTTTGAACTCTGAGTCTCCTGTCTGGCTTGGGTTATTTATTTAGTTGAATATCAGCAACACCTAATTAATTGAAAACAAGCAGAGAATGCACCACTTGGCCTGAGACAAGGCCTGACCTGTTTCAAATCCTGAGCATGTGAGAGGCCCAAGGCTCTGAGCCAGTTGTTGAGGAGGTGCAGCTTTCCAGGCTTTGGTGAGAAGTCAGTTACCCAACTGCATCCGTGGACAGGAGTGGGCAGGAAGGAGAAGGCCTAGCTGAAGAGAGGAATGGGGATGCCAGAGGAGGGACTGATATTTTTAGACAAATGAAAATGCCTTTAAAACAAAATTTGGTTCAAATGGAAATGGATTTTTTTTGTTTGTTAATCGTATTTATTCAGAGCCTACTACACCCCAGGCACTAAGCAGCGGAGTAGATTTAAGCTAATCAGGTTGGACACAGTCTGTGACCCACATTCATTCATTCATTAAATCATATTTATTGAGCACTGTACTAAGCACTTGGGAAGTACAAGTCGGGGCTCATAGTTTTAATTCCAGTTTACAGATGAGGCACTCACTCCCTTGGTGAACTCATTTGCTCCATAGCTTCATCTATCATCTCTACGCTGATGACACCCAAATCTACATCTCTGCCTCTGCTCTTTCTCCCTCCCTTCAGGCTCATGTCTCCTCCTACCTTCAGTACATCTCCATCTGGATGTCTGCCCACCATCTAAAACTCCATGTGTCCAAGACTGAACTCCTTATCTTCCCTCCCAAACCCTGCCCTCTCCCTGACTTTCCCATCACTGTAGACGGCACTACCATCCTTCCCGTCTCACAAGCCCGCAACCTTGGTGTCATCCTCGACTCCGCTCTCCCGTTCACCCCACACATCCAAACCATCACCAAAACCTGCCGGTCTCACCTCCACAACATTGCCAAGATCTGCCCTTTCCTCTCCATCCAAACCGCTACCCTGCTCATTCAAGCTCTTATCCTATCCCGGCTGGATTACTGCATCAGCCTCCTCTCTGATCTCCCATCCTCCTGTCTCTCCCCACTTCAGTCTATATTTCACACAGCTGCCCAGATCATCTTTGTGCAGAAACGCTCTGGGCATGTTACTCCCCTCCTCAAAAATCTCTAGTGGCTACCAGTTAACCTACACATCAGACAAAAACTCCTCACTCTCGGCTTCAAGGCTCTCCATCACCTCGCCCCCTCCTACCTCACCTCCCTTCTTTCCTTCTACAGCCCAGCCACACCCTCCGCTCCTCTGCCACTAACCTCCTCACTGTGCCTCGTTCTTGCATGTCCCACCGTCGACCCCCGGCCCACTTCCTCCCTCTGCCCTGGAATGCCTTCCCTCCACATATCCGCCAAACTAGCTCTCTTCCTCCCTTCAAAGAGCTGAGAGCTCACCTCCTCCAGGAGGCCTTCCCAGATGGAGCCCCCACCTTCCTCTCCCCTTCCCCATCGCCCCCACCCTACCTCCTTCCCCTCCCCACAGCACCTGTATATATGTTTGTACAGATTCATTACTCTATTTTACTTGTACATATTTACTATTCTATTTATTTTGTTAATGATGTGCATTTAGCTTTACTTCTATTTATTCTGATGACTTGACACCTGTCCACATGTTTTGTTTTGTTGTCTGTCTCCCCCCTCTAGACTGTGAGCACGTTGTTGGGTAGGGACCGTCTCTATATGTGGCCAACTTGTACTTCCCAAGTGCTTAGTACAGTGCTCTGCACACAGTAAGTGCTCAATAAATTCAATTGAATGAATGAACGAAAGGTAACTCAGGAACCGAGAAGTAAAGTGACTTCCCCAAGGTCACACAGCAGGCAAGTGGCGGAGCCAGGATTAGAACCCAGGTCTGTCTGACTCCCAGGCCCATGTTCTTGCCACTAGAACACACTTCAAAGAGCAGGATTTCGAGGGCAAGAGTTGAGGCGGTAGAGAAGGACAACAATGATATTAACAATGATTGTGATATTTGTTAAGTGCTTATGATATGCCAAGCACTGTTCTAAGCACTGGGATAGACACAGACAGTCCTTGTCCCATGTGGGACACTCAGTCTAATGTGGAGGGAGAACAGATATTGAATTCTCATTTTACAGTTGAGGAAATTGAGGCGTGGAGAAGTCAAATGAACCCAATTTGACTTCCAATCTTATGCTCTTTCCACTGGGAAGGAAATGGGGAATGATTTATAGAAATATGAGAGAAATAGGGCATAGTAGAGCGCAGCAGTCCAGTGACCAAGCTCCTTATAGGTAGGGATCATGTCTACCAACTCGATTGCATTGCACACTCCCAGGTTCTTAGTACAGTGCTCTGCACACAGTAAATGCTCAATTGATTAGAAGCGAGGGAGGAAAGAATTGGTGTAAGGCCAGATTTGTGACAAAAGTGGCTTCAGAGACTGGATCAGAGGGTCCAGAGGAGGTCATGGGGACTGAAGAAGAGACCAGAAAGATGGGGAAGCTTGCCCTAATTATTGGTGTAGAAGTAGAAACTCCTGCATGTTAATTCTGGCTTACCTGCATTGTGACCTAGCACTATCAATCAATCAATCAATCAATCATATTTATTGAGCACTTACTGTGTGCAGAGCACTGTACTAAGTGCTTGGGAAGTACAAGTTGGCAGCATATAGAGAAAGTCCCTACCCAACAGTGGGCTCACAGTCTAGAAGGGGGAGACAGAGAACAAAACAAAACATATTAACAAAATTAAATAGAATAGATATGTACAAGTAAAATAGAGTAATAAATACATAAATAGAGTAATAAATACAAGACAAGGCAAGACACTTCCCATCTCTGTGCCTCAGTTATCTCATCCATAAAATGGGGATTAAAGGTGCGAGCCCCGTGTGGGACAGGCACTGTGTCCAACTTGATTAGCATGTATCTAATTTAGTCTAGTCCTTTGGCTTCTCATTCCCCTAGTTTTCTTGTCAGTTTAAGGAATTAGGGAAGACAGGCTATACGAGTGAATGAGTTAAAAGCTGTAAGGTACACTTAGATCATTTGATGAAAAGGGTTGGATTTGCTTGCAGGACAGGCTAGGGAATGTGGTATCATGTCCCTAAGCAAATCAGGGGATGCCAGAAGGCGTTGGCTTTTCCACACTAATGAATGAAAAACACAGAGTCAATGAAATATTTTGCCAGTTTTATTTGAGATCGATTGAAGCTTCTTTAAAGCAGGTCTTTATCTGAGCCTTGCACAATGCATTTGGCATTTATGTGACTCAAAAATAAAATGCTGATTAGCATACTTTCTTGATGGGAATCCGTGGTCTGATGCGGAACAACTATGTTCAGATATAACAAAGAAGAGGGGGAGGTTTAAGGATCAAAATGATGTAGTTGTTTTAGGGAGGAAGGTGTTAAAAAAAGACCCTGAAGTTGCATAGGGATATATAATGATAATAGGGAAGCATCATGGCCTAGTGGATAGAAACTGGGCTTGGAAGTCAGAAGGACCTATTTACAAATCCCTGCTCAGCCACTTGTCTTCTATGTGACTTTGGGCAATTCGCTTCACTTCTCTGGGTTTCTACAAGAAACATTCTACCCTTGGAATGACATTGAACCAGCTAGTCATTATGAATCACCTTAGGAAAACTTCAGCTAGGAATTGTTTCCACTAACCTGCTGGAACAGTTGTCCCTGGTTTATAAGGGCACCTGGTTTGTCCTTCACAACCTTAATGATCTATTAAGTGCCTCTTCCTTTCTCCAAATGAGGTTTACTTGTACCTGGTCATCTGAATTTGGTGTGCTACATACCAGTATCCTCTCCTGCCAAAGAATTTGCTCTCTGAATATGATGAAGCTAAAGCAAATTTCCATGATTCTGTGACTTAGGCAGTGATGAACTCCTAGTAGACAAGAGTGGTGGACGCATAATATCAGAAAGGAAAAATTATACTTGGGAAAACTAAGGTTCTGGGGAAAAAAGAATTGGGAAGATCAACTGAGAGAGTCCTTTATTCTTCTGGCTTGATTCCAGGTCAGGTGGTTACTTTCTGATGCCCTTCCATGAAGGTCTTCACTACTTCCGAACCGTTGCTATAAATAATGCTCAGCATTAGGTAACGATGCTTGCTAAGTGTTAAGTTCATAAATTAGTTTGTGCACCACTTTCCTGCCTTGTCTGGAAAGTAGTGTGACCTAGTGGATAGAGCATGAATCTGGGAGTCGGAAGGACCTCTTCAATTACTAGGTCTGCCACTTGTTGGCTGTGTGACCCTGAGTAAGTCACTTCACTTCTCTGTGAAATGAGAATTCAAACTATGAACCCCATGTGGGACATAGATTGTCTCCAACCTGATTAACTTGTATCTACCCCAGCATTTAGTACAGTGCCTGGCATATAAGAAGTGCTTAACAAGTAGCATAACAAATGAAATAATACCCAGGAGGGGAAACTGAGATTGTGGAGGGTGATTGTGTGGTAGGGCCAGAAACCAGTTTCCTTGGATTATCGGAAAAAAGAATAGATGCTGGAATAGAGATGGGTAGTTTTTCAGTGGTAGAAGGAGTTGTAACTCCTTGAAGGAAAAAATGGTAGCTCCCAACTCCATTGCAAGTGCTCTGAACACAGTAGGGGCTCAATTAATTGATTGACTGTTGGATGGCAGGTCACATCAGTGGATTCTGGATCAGTTTGCATTTCCTAGGCTATGTAAAGACAGTGAGAAATAATGGTATTGCTTTTAATATGTCACCCCAAAACCATCACTTCAGGTGAAAAATGGGGAAAAAGAGGTAAAGGATGGAAAGGAATTGAGAGCTTCCATGTGAGATTTTTATTTTGCTCAGTGTGTGTGTGTGTGTGTGTGTGTGTGTGTGTGTGTGTGTGTTGTGTGTGTGTGTATTTTTTAATTGGGCCAACACACACTGCTAGTTTAGCCAATCAATGCTCAAGTGTGCTTTCAGAAAACTCACCGACAGTTTTATAAGATGAATAGCCTCATTTATTTCTACTATCCCATAGGCTCGTGGTGGGGAGTGGTGGAGCCTTTTCATTGAGAGAAAGTCTATCTGCATTTTGTTGGAAGGAAAATTTATTTCAGTGATAGGAAAAATAAAGAATTTCCTGAATAAGTAAAAAGCTCTGAGCTGGTTGAACAGCACATTACATGAAAGCAAAAACATGCCAATTCAAGTGAATAAAACTCTTACAGGGAAGGTTTTGCAGTCCCAATGAACAGAAAATTCAGAAATGCAGCTTTCTGGACCACATAGTTGTCCCATGGCACATTGGTGCATCTCGGTTTCTTTATAGATAAAGAGAATATATCCAACCTATATTCTGAGATGCCCCTTTTAAATCAGGCACTTGATTTACAGGAAGAAATCCTCTAAACCTCTAAACCTCATCCTCCAAACCTCGCTCACCGAGGACTCTCCTGCATTCCCTGATTAATCATAGTCTAGTGCAGAGGTTGGCAACCGTTTTGTGCAAAAGAGCCCAGCAAAATGAAACCTTTCAACAGTCAGTGCACTGAGCCATGCAATTTATATTCTGCCCCAACCATGTGATGTGTGACATCATTGTCAGGATGATTATCATCATGTGCCTGGAGCAGTGTGATGACATCATTGCGTGATGTGGCTGCATCCATAGCAACAGCTGTTTGTATCTCAGTATATTTTTTTTATTTTTATTACTACAACTAATAACAATCCTTCTATATTTACGGTCTTCCAGTTCCCCTGGGTACCTCAGATTCTTATACACTAGATGTTTACTTATTGATTATTGACTTTACTTGTATTTTGAACTAGATTAACCCCAGTGATCTTTTAACTATCATTTTCTCAATTTATTTTGACTCTTTTTCCTCATTAGATTGTAAGCTCCTCAAGGACAGGGATTATTTCTCATACCACCACTGCGTATCTCCCCATCAGCTTATACAGGGCTCTACACATAGATGGTGGCCTACTAAATTCTGCTGATTGTGACCTCTAGAGATCATCTTTTCTAGGCAGGTGAAACACTAAACCTCCATGGGCAGATGGATGGCTATTTTCTTCTTAAAAACTGGCCTATGCTACTTTGTGCAATAGTGGAGTGTCCAGCACTGGAGATGTTCGTTGCCCTGGCAGTCCTGGAATTCTTCCTTTAGGTCCCGAAGAAAGCTCTCCTGCTTTAATTTAAATCATTTTGTCTTTTGGGGGCATCTCTATATTGAACGTTCATGTTTTTGAAGACAGTTATTAAATCATCCATTAGCCTTTTCTTCTCTAGGCTACACAATTAGATTCTTTTTTACTTTTCCTCTTAGATCCCCTTTTCCATCCCTCAAATATTTTTTTCTCTCTTCTCTGGACCCTCTCCAGCATTTCCACATCCTTTTTAAAGTGCAGTGACCAGCAATGGACACAGTAACCTAATAGAGGACTGACCAGTTCAGGATAGAGTGGAAGAAAACAAGGAAGCAGCATAGCCTAGTGGATAAAACTCAGGTCTGGGAGTCAGAGGACCTGGGTTTTAATCCCAGCTCCTCCACTTTCCTGCTGCATGACCTCGGACAAGTCACCTAACTTCTCTGGGTCTCAGTTTCCTCAATTGCAAAATGGGGATTCAAACCTGTTCTCCCTTCTACTTAGACTGTGAGCCCCATGTGGGACAGGGACTGTATCTGGCCTGATTAATTAGTATCTACTCCAGCACCTGGAATAGTGCTTGTCACAGAGAAAGCCCTTAACAAATACCATTTTAAAAAAAATAATGGCTTCCTGATTTATGCATGTCATTGGTTGTTAATAATAATAATTGTGTTATTTGTTAAGTGCTTACCAGGCACTGCACTAAGTGCTGGGATGGATACAAGCAAATTTGGTTGGACACCATCCCTGTCCCATGTGGGGCTCCCAGTATCAATCCCCATTTTACAGATGAGGGAATTGAGGCACAGAGAAGTGAAATGACTTGCCCAGGGTCACAGAGTGGCAGACCTGGGATTAGAACCCATTACCTTCTGACTCACAGGCCCGTGCTCTATCCATTACAACATGCTGCTTCTCTAATTCATTCCAGTTCTGAAAGAACTTACTCCGTATATTGCTGACTCATGGCCAGCTTCTTCTTGGCCTCTTGACTTTTTTTCTGCTATACGTGTGGCTACCCAATCTTTCCCCATCTGGTATTAATAATAGTAAATAATGATGGTATTTGTTGAGCACTTACTATGTGCCAAGCACTGTTCTAAGCTCTGGGGGAAATACAAGGTTAGCAGTTTGTCCCATGTGGGGCTCACGGTCTTAATCCCCATTTTCCAGATGAGGTAACTGAGGCACAGAGAAGTGAAGTGACTTTCCCAAAGTCACATAGCTGACAAGTGGCAGAGCCAGGATTAGAACCCATGACCTCTGACTCCCAAGTCCGGGCTCTTTCCACTAAGCCACGCTGCTTCCATTGGTTTACTCCATTCCGCTGTAGCATGTTTCACTGTGTGCCTTGGCTAGAACATTGTCAGGTAATTAGGGAATTGGTGTGAGCTTGTTTGGCTGTGCTGCACCTCCATATTGCGGACAAGGAATGTTCACAGGAACCCCCAGCTGTTTTGGACCAGAGGGAGTTATCCGTAACATTCTTGCAAAATGCCATCCCTGTGATGCTGGAAAACTGGGTTTGTTAATTTTTTCACCTCAAGTGTTCCATGTTTCATTTATCTGCATTCAGTTAGATTCTATTTTGGAAGACCGGTTTTTCCATTGATTTAATTCACTTATAATCTTATTCCTTCTTTGCCAAGATGGTAGCATTCCAGCTCATGGAGCTTCCTAATATAGTGCCGAGCACTGGGGTAGATAGAATACAATCAGGTCAGACATAGTCCCTGTCCCACATGGAATTCACAATCAAAAAAGGAGAGATAGCGCAGGTATTTTACAGATGGAAAAAATGTGGGCAACTGAGGCACAGAGAAGTTAGGTGACTTACCCAAGGTCACACAGCAGATGTGATGGAGCTGAGATTCGATTCCAGGTCCTGATGACTCCTAGGCCTGTGGTTTTTCCACTAGGCCATACTACTTCAACACTAACCTCTCCATTAACTTGTATCTACCATAGAACTTAGAATCAATCAATTCAAGGTATTTGTTAAGTGCCTACTATGTGCAGAGCACTGTACTAAGCACTTGGGAGAGTACAATACAACAACAGAGCTTGACACATAGTAAGCACTTAATGAATACCATAATAATAATAATAATAATAATTTAAAAAGTCAACTTCGCCAATTTGAGGAACAAACCCAGAGCCTCAGAGTCTGTTACTGGAGGAACCAGACCCTGACTCTAGTTCTCCTGGTACCAAGTTCAAGTTCAACTCCATTTAGTGCATTTTATATTTCCGGGTCAGAGTTCACAGAAAATGCAACCCCGGGCCCTGCCCTTGGAAGTCACAGCCTAGAGCAGCAATAGGCCTGCCTATGCAATGCCTAGTGGGTAGAGCCCAGGCCTTGGAGTCAGAAGGACCTGAGTTCTAATCCTGACTCTGCCGCTTGTCTGCTGGGTGACCTCGGGCATGTCACTTAATTTCTCTGTGCCTCAGTTACTTCATCTGTAAAATGGGGATTAAGACTGTGAGACCCATGTGGGACAGGGACTCTGTCCAATCTGATTAGCATATATCTACCCCAGAGCTTAGAACAGTGCTTGACACATAGTTAGTGCTTAACAAATGCCATTATTATTATTATTATTATTAATCTTCAGTTGACACATCAGATCACTTGTGAGAGATGGGTGGGGTGGATATGGAAGAGATGGGAAGACAGAAATGTTCAGGAAGAGTGGAGGAGAAGCTGAGTGGGAAGTCCTATTGATAGCAAACCTTCCCTTGTCCCACCACATTCATTCATTCAATTCATTCAATCGCATTTATTGAGCACTTACTGTATGCAGAGTACTGTACTAAGCGCTTGAGAGAGTACAATATAACCATAAACAGACACGTTCCCTGCCCACAATGAGCTTACAGTATTGAGAGGAGGAGACAGACATTAATATAAATGAATAAATTACAGATATAAAAAATTACAGATATACCGCAAACACAATCCCCTCCCTTCCAGTCATAGCAGGATATGATCCTGTTGTACCAATTAATTGAAATTCAGTTGGCCTTCTTTATTATTCATCCAAAAACCAATAACATGGCCAAGACCCTAGGTCTCAAGAGAATAACGTGGGGGAGGCTGGGAGAGGCGTAAGACAACAGTTACTCTCTTGACAGTTGGTGTTGGTGTTGGTTCTCATAGAATTCTGACTCTCCCCTGTCCCCATTCTCCTCCTCCCCCAGCCCCCCTTACACCTCCTTCGGTCTGACCTGGACTGAGCTGATTTGCTGCAATAAAAGCAGTCTCAGCCTTGGGGAGCAAGCTAGTGGCCGTAGCTGATTTCACCGTCTTTAACCCTGGGAGCTCAGAAAAGAAGGGAACGCCCATGGACTAAGGCTTCCCACGGGAGTGACTTCGAGGCTTATCTTCTGAGCCGCAGGAACCCCCTTGGAACCTGTGCAAAACCCAGATAAACAAACCCCAGGCCCAAAAGGCAGCCTATTTATTTCTCCACCCAGCCATCCCTGCAATTGCTTTGTGTCAGAAAGGGGAGTCGAAAGAATCGTGGTCACTATAATAGGAGTAATAATAGAATAGTAATCACAGGAATGAAAAAAAAAAGCACACAATTTACACCTCTAAGTCAATTTTCCAGAGGTCCAAGGACTTGACTATTTTGTGTGCTATTTTAGGTTAGAGTGACTCCTGTGTACCAGACCTGATATGTTTTCCCCCAAGGGTTTTGTGGCAGAGAAGGGGGAGAAATTGTATGTGAAGCTGCCTCTCTTCATGAAGAATAACCAAAATGATGAACTGTCTCATTAGTGGCTGTGTTGGGAAGGACACAATTTATATCCTGTCAGGTAGCAAAGCCGGGAAATGTATATTATTTACGCTCAAAGGAGTATAAATATGGCTCTAACTGCATACTTTGCTCTGCTTGGGTCTGTCTGTCTGTCTGTCCATGCACCAACACTAAGCTTTGGAAGAAGTCACCACTTTAGCAGTGGGGGAATAATAATAATGGTAATAATGATAATAACAATTATAGTAGCATTTGTAAAACGCTTACTCTACACCAAACCCTGTGCACCAGGTTGCTCATGTTGGGCACAGCCCCTCTCCCACAGGAGACTCACGGTCTATGTAGGAGGGAGAAGAAGTAAAGAGACATGGTTGCTGATTGAAGTGATAGTGATGCTAATGGTGGAACTGAGAGCTCTTCCTAACATTCCCAGTGTTCAGAACAATGTTAGATGCAATAATAATAATGATAGTGGTGTTTGAGCACAGTTCATTCAATTGTATTTACTGAATGCTTAAGATTCATTAATTCAATTGTATTTATTGAGCACTTACTGTGTGCAGAGCACTGTACTAAGCTCTTGGAAAGTACAATTCTGTTAATCAGGTCAGACAGCCCCTGTCCCACACAGGGCTCACAATCTAAATAGGAAGGAGAACAGGTATTGAATCCCCATTTTGCAGATGAGGTAACTGAAGCACAGAGAAGTTGTGATTTGCCTAAGGTCATATAGCAGACACGTGGCAGAACTGGGATTAGCCCCAAGTCCTCCGACTCTCAGGCCCATGCTCCATCCACTAGGCCATGCTGCTTTCTTAGGCACTTACCAAATATCATAATAGTGATAAAATTCCTCTTAAATAATCAATCAATGGTATTTGTTGAGTGCTTACTATGTGCAGAGCACTACACTAAGCACTTGGTAGAGAACAATACAACAGAGTTGGCAGACACATTCCCTGCCCACAACAAGCTCTAGTGGGGGACTGTAGAGACTCTACCATTTCCACCTCCCTGCTGTCAGTCTCTTGCCATATAGGCTCAACTTCTCCCTCTCCAGCCTTGGCTTCTCAGAGCTCTCAGAATTAGCCATTCCTGGCCTCCCTTAGGACTCTAGCTTCTCTGGGAGGCTTGGCAGAAGCAATTCTATTAAAGATACAAGGTGGAGACGTGGTGGTTGTGCCTTGGTTGCACACATGATGTGTCATTTCTGCTCCTGTGATAAAATGCACTGGGAAGAGGGACTGGCACAAGGTTAAATTTGTGCTTCGGGCGCAACATTCATTACCAACTTCTAGGTTCCCGTGTGTGTTACCTTTGGAAAAAAAAATACTTAAGACTGAAATGTCTCCCTTGTTCTCCAACCAGAAGTCAATTCTTTTTGGATAAAGTTAAACCATTTTATTGGGTCGTCCTTCATGCATAACAGGGAAGAGAAGTTTTTTAGTCCCTGAGGAACAGGTTTGTGGCCTCTTTTGTACACCTTAAAAAGCAGGAAAATGGTTTCTTAAAATGGGTTGTTTGCCTACCTGTTACAGCAAAAACAACAACAACCAAAATCAAACCACATTGTACTTCACTCCCCCTCGTCCCCCTCTCCATCCCCCCGTCTTACCTCCTTCCCTTCCCTACAGCACCTGTATATATGTATATATGTTTGTACATATTTATTGCTCTATTTATTTATTTTACTTGTACATATCTATTCTATTTATTTTATTTTGTTAATATGTTTGGTTTTGTTCTCTGTCTCCCCCTTCTAGACTGTAAGCCCACTGTTGGGTAGGGACCGTCTCTGTATGTTGCCAACTTGTACTTCCCAAGCGCTTAGTACAGTGCTCTGCACACAGTAAGTGCTCAATAAATATGATTGATTGATTGATTTACAGCCTTTTTTCAAGCCCATGATGTTGGAATTATCCTTGTTTTCTTGTCCTCTTTCAACTCCCATATTCAGTGTGTTGCTAAATTCTGTCAGCTTTCCCTACAAAATGTTTCCAGAATTTGTCCCTTCCTCTGCTTCCAAGCAGTCAACATACTGGTTCCAGAGCTTAACACAGCCCAGCTTAATTTCCTGCATCAGCATCCTCGCCGATGTCCCTTCCTCCAATTTCTCCTGTCTCCAGACCATACTGTATTCAGCTGCACAGATCATATTTTCTAAAATGCCATACTGCACATATCTCCTCACTCCTCAGAAACTCCAATTGATGCCCATTCCAACCTGCATTAACAGAAACTACTGGCCACTGACTTTTTGTTACCCCTCCCTCTCTCTAGCTTCCCTTTCTCTCTCCTTTCTCTCTCTCCCCTCTCTCTTCTTTATCCTCTTTCCTTTCTCTTTCATTCTCTCCCCTTTTCCTCTCCCCTTTCTCCCTTCCCTCTTTCCTCCCTCTCTCTCTCCTCTCTCCTTTTTCTCCTCTTTCCTCTCTCTCCTCTCTCTTTCATTCTCTCCCCCTTCCCTCTCCCCTTTCTCCCTTCCCTCTCTCCTCCCTTTCTCTCCTCTTTCCTCTCTTTTTCTTTCTCTCCTCTCTTCTTACTCCACTCTCTTCTCCCAACACACCCAATCACTCTCTTCATTTGTCTCAAGCTAATTTACACACTGTGCCTCATAGTCATCTCTCCTGATACTAACCTCTTGCTCACATTCCTGACTCTGCCTGGGTACCCCCAGGCCATATCTGACAGATCCCAGGTCTCCCACCTTCAAAGCCTTTCTGAAATCACATCTACTCCAGGAAGCCTTCCCTGATTAATTTCTAATCACCCCCGACTTTATAACCTCCAACTCTCACATCAGCATTCCTGGACTACCCATCAGTCAGTCAATATTATTTGAGCACTGATTCTGTGCAGAACCCTGTACTAAGAACTTGGGAGAGTACAGTAGATTTAGTTGTGATAATAGAACAAATGATCATACAATTAACAGGCAGCCAGTGCAGCAAACGTCACATACTACGAAGTAACCAACATGGGTCTGTGAAGAGCAAATAATCCAATCTTCTCCTTTGACATTGTGAAATCAATCAATCAATAGTATTTATTGAACACTTACAGTATGCAGAGCACTATACCAAGCACTTGGGAGAATACAATGCAACAGTGTTGGAAATGAATCAATCAGTTGTAAATAGAACACTTACTATGTGCAGAGTGATCAATCATTTATTGAGCATTTACTGTGTGCAGAGCACTCTACTAAGCATTTGGGAGCATACAGTGAAATAGATTTGGAAATCAATCAATCATTTTTTGAGCACTTGGTACAAAGCAATCAATCAGTCATATTGAGCACTTACTGGGTTCAGAGCAATCAATCAATCAATCCTATTTATTCAGGGCTTACTGCATGTGGAGCACTCTACTACACATTCAGGAGAGCAAAATATTACCACAGATACAAGAGAGGAGAGCAAGATATGTGAACTATCTCGACCACTGTGTCTTAGAAAATGCTTGATGGTGACAACTAGGTTTCTGGAAGGAAGCATTCCAAGCTTTTTATTTACATGCCCAAACTGATGATTAGAAATGCCCATTTCCAGTGTCTGTGAGGTAAGTCCCTTAGAGAAAAATACTCCAGACTCTAATTGTCCTTCGTTTTCTCAGTGTCAGGTGGAGGGGAAGTGGAAGGAATCAGATTTTTGCAGATTTTAGAAGAGCAATTGATTCCCACACCTTTCTTTGGAAACCTTCTCTCTGTGTGAGTTAACGCTCAAAGAGAGAGAGAGAGAGACGGAGTTGTGTGTGTGTGTGTTTGTGTGTATGTATGTTTGTATTTATGTGTGGGAGTCAGTGTATGCCTTCACCTACACACTCAGGTGCTACCAGTCATGACACCCCCTTTGGTGGCCACAAAATACAATCCGACACCTGGCCAAGTTGATCAATGTGAGCAGGAAAATCTGCATCCAGATGATCCAGAAGAATGGAGGAAGGCCCCAGATAGCATGATATTCTGACTGAGTTTCTCAATTGCTTAATGGACGATGAACATCCTGCTAATAAAAAGACTGCAATGTTAGACATGTTACTCAGTTAACTGGCACATGACCCTTCCCTGTTAAAATGTAAATAAATCCTTGACTGAGTCTTCATATCTGCTTGTGGCATTGCCCAGGGGCAAAGGTAATATGCCAGTTTTACTTATGGGAAAGATGAGGCAGTTGAGTCACTTATTCAAGGTCTCCTAAGTCAGTGTTTGGGTCAGAAATAGGCAGGAAGAAAGAGCAGTTTTCTCTTTTTCTGTGATTCGCTTCAGTTCCCTTCTCAACTGAGAAAAAGAGACAGTAAGAGAGGTGGTGTCCCTATCGATTTTCTTGAAAGCAGCATGGGGCTTAGGATCACCACTGGTAAGATGGTGGCAGGGAACGTTTCTCCCCACTCTGTTATAGTTTACTCTCCCAAGCGTTTAGTATAGTGCTCTACACCCAATAAGTGCTTAAGTCAGAATGTCATGGGTTCTAATCCCAGCTTCCCCATGTGTCTGCTGTGTGACCTTAGGCAAGTCATTTTTACTTCTCTGAGCCTCAGTTACCTCATCTGTAAAATGGGTATTGAGACTGTGGGCCCCATGCAGGACAGGGGCTGTTTCCAACCCAATTTGCTTGTATCCACCCCCGCACTTAGTATAGTGTTTGGCACATAGTAAGTGCTTAACAAATGCCATACATTATTATTATTATTATTATAAATGCCATTGACTGATTGATTGTTGAATTCTCTCTAACTGTAAGCTCACCTTGGGCAAGGAACATGTCTACCAACTCTAATGAAGTGTACTCTCCCAAGTATTTAGTACAGTACTCTGTACACAGTAAGTGTTCAATAAATACCATTGACTGATTGTTGAATGCCCTCTAGACCGTAAGCTCATTGTGAGCAGGAAATGTGTCTACCAACTCTGTTATATGGTACTCATCTAAGCATCTGGTACAGTGCTGTGCACACAGTAAACACTCAATAAATACGATCAATTGGTTGGTTATGCCAGCCAGCATTATTTGAGGGGCACATATAGTGTGTTTCCAGTCCTCCCCCCCTCCCCCCCACATATATGTGTTGGAATTAGAAAAAGGGAGAATTGGGCCCCCGAACTATCCAAACCTATCAAAGACCCAGTGACCTGAACCTTGGTGAGTTAACCGGGTCAGGGAAGAGACCAAGTTGGCTGATGACGCCTGAAATTACTCATTCGGGCTGTGCCATCTGCAGTTTCAAAGGGAACTAATCATTCATTAGTATTCTGACAGACACTTTTGAAATATTTTAGTCACACCTCGTTTTCCAAGATGACATCACTGATGGTGTGATCCTTTGTGCAGGTGTGGGTGGAAAGAGGGGTAAATGAGGGGAACTCCATTCCACACTAGGGGCAACAAAAGATGGGCCCTTTCTGTGCTAGTGTATTTTCCCTTTGCAATGTGAGACATCTGCCTCTCAGTTTTCTGATCTTCTCCAAATCTCTGCTCAAGGAGAGCAACTTTTCTCCTGATTATTGCACCCCAGGTTAGTCTTTCTGTTGCTAGCTCCTCAACGGCAAGGCCATGTCCATTACCCCTATTGTACTCTCCCAGTCACTCAGTACAAGTGTTCTGCACAGAATAAGTGCTCAATAAATCCAGCAGTGTTGGCCTAGTGATTAACCACAGGCCTGGAGTCAGAAGAACCCGGTTTCTAATTCTGGCTCTGCCACTTTCCTACTATGTGAGCAGGTGTTCTGATTTCTGATTCCTAATTTCTCTGGGCCTCAGTTACCTCATCTGTAAAATGGGGATTAAGACTGTGATCTCCACAAGGAACAGGGACTGTGTCCAACTTGATTTGCTTGTATCTATCCCAGTGCTTAGTACAATGCTTGGCACTTAGTAGGTGCTTAATGAATGCCATTAACAAAAACCTATTATTGGTTGAAAAGTTCATCCACTTTGTTGGGGGAATGGAAGGGACCAAGAGTTCTACTTGGATTCCAGCCTAATTTCCCCAGACCAGAGTGTAATGATTATTAGTCTGAAATTTTCTGGAAATAAATGGTAATGGCAATAGTAATAAGCCAGTATGCAAAGCATTGGACTAAGTGCTGGGAAAAACATCCATACATGGGCTTAGACACAGTCCCTGTCCCAAAAGACCAGGGTGAGCATAAACATGAGAGAAGCAGCAGAGCTTTAGGCTTCTTGTGGTTCAGACAATCATAACTTGCTTTGCACATAGTAAGTGCTTAATAAATGCTATCATTATTATTATTATAATGGTGGCCTTTCCAGTGTTCCAAAAGTTGAGAAGCCATATTGTTGCTGGAGCGCTTGTGTCCTTTTCCCTCTAGACAGTAAGCTCATTGTGGGCAGGGAACATGTCTACCATCTCTGTTATATTATTATACTGTACTCTCCCAAGCACTTAGTACAGTGCTCTGCACGCAATAAACACTCAAGAAATTTGATTGATCGATTGAGTGGTTGGGCTCCAGAAGTAAAAAGACAGGTGAAACCACTGCCGCCATTGTTTGAGATCTTTCTGGGCTGCACCAGAGGCTGATGGGCGTCCCAGTGGACAACATCTCTCCCATGTGACTGGGCCCTGGAAGTCAGGTGTAAGGCCAATGCTGCTGCTGCTGCTGCTGCTTTTTGAGTTCTTCCTGGGTTGAAACCAGGAGCTCATGGGAGATTTGATGGCATTGGTGGGGCATAGGGTATCCTAAAGGGTCCTAGAGTTTGGATGTAAAGGGCCACTGTTTGAATCCCTCCCCGGGCTGGAGCAGGTGTCCATGGGAACCTGGTGGTGTTCTCTGTTTGATCAAACTGTCCTTCTGCAAAGGAAACCTAAATATTGAATCCTGTCTCTGAATGGAGGAGCAAAGAGATAGGTGTCTGATCAATCAGTGGTATTTACTGAGCACTTAAGGTGTGCAGAGCACCTTACTAAGTGCTTGGGAGCTTTCAAAACAATAGAGTTAGAAGACAAGTTTCCTGCCTCCACCAAGCTTACAGAAGCAGTGTGGCCCAGTGGAAAGAGCCCGGGCTTTGGAGTCAAGGGTCAGGGCTTCAAATCCCGGCTCTGCCAATTGTCAGCTGTGTGACTTTGAGCAAGTCACTTAACTTCTCTGTGTCTCAGTTCCCTCATCTGTAAAATGGGAATTAAGACTGTGATTCCCCCCATGGGACAACCTGATCTCCTTGTAACCTCCCCAGTGCTTAGAACAGTGCTTTGCACATAATAAGCACTTAGTAAATGCCATTATTATTATTATTATTATTATTATTACAGAGCAGGGGTGGGAGATAGACATTAATATAAATAAATAATTTGATATTTGATATTTAATCACAGGTCCAAACTGTAGCCTGAGGTCTTGGTTGTGGAAAATATTCTCTCTTTAACAAGGCATTGTCTTGCCCTCTTCTTCACCCCCTATTTCTCCCTCTGAGGGAAAATGGTATTTCTCCACTTGGAATGGAGGGAAAATGTTGGAGGAAATGAATTCACATTTGCAAAAGCAGAAGTGACTTCTTTAGCAGCTGCTCTCCCACCTCCCATCTAATCATAATAATGATGTTGCTATTTATTAAGGGCATGCTACATGCCCGTCTTTGGTGCAAATGCAAGATAATCAAATCAGACACAGTCCCTGTGCCACAAAAGGCTCATAATCTCAGGGATGGAGAACAAGTATTTTATCTCTGTTTTACTGATGAAGAAACAGAGGCACAGAGAAGTTATATAGAGAGCTCACCTCCTCCAAGAGGCCTTCCCAGACTTAGCTCTCCTCCTCCCCATCCCCCCACCCTACCTGCTTCCCCTCTCCACAGCACCTGTATATGTTTGTACAGATTTATTACTCTATTTATTTTACTTGTACATATCTACTATTCTATTTATTTTGTTAATGATGTGCATTTAGCTTTAATTCTATTTTTTCTGATGACTTGACACCTGTCCACATGTTTTGTTTTGTTGTCTGTCTCCCCCCTTCTAGACTGTGAGCCCGTTGTTGGGTAGGGACCATCTCTATATGTTGCCAACTTGTACTTCCCAAGTGTTTAGTGCAGTGCTCTGCACACAGTAAGCACTCAATAAATATGAATGAATGAATGAATGAATATTTGAACATTCACTTGATGCAATGCACTGTACTAGGTACTTGGGAAGTACAGAATGAAGAAGTGACATAGCTTCCCAAAATGATTTTATTCTCTAATGGTGTATAACTTGCCCAGGATCACATAATAGCAGGGTGGCATACTGGAAAGAGCACAGACTTGGGAGTCAGAGGTTGTGGGTTCTAATCCTGGCTCCACCACTTGTCAGCTGTGTGACTTTGAGCAAGTCACTTAACTTCTCTGTGCCTCAGTTACTGCATCTGTAACATGGGGGTTAAGACTGTGAGCCCCACATGGGACAACCTGATTACCTTGTATCTAGCCCAGTGTTTAAAACAGTGCATGGCACATAGTAAGCACTTAAAAAATATCATCAAGCGCTTAGTACAGTGCTCTGCACACAATAAGCGCTCAATAAATATAATTGAATGAATGAATGAATTATAGCAGATAAGTGATGGAGCAAGGATGAAAATCAGGTCTCCTGACTTTAGTCCCATGCTCTTTACATCAGTCCAAGCTGCCTCCCCAATTTAACTGTTGTTTTTAAATGTTCCCTAAGCATCCACCTTGTGCTGGTGGTTGTAAGGAATCCTTGGGGGAGTATGTCCACTGAAATATTTGTTTCCCTGACAAGTTTTCTTCATGCCTGCCCCTCTAGTCATTGTTTATTAATATCATAAACATTTGTTAAGAGTTTATAATGTGCAAGGAACTGAGAACTGGGTTAAATTCACAAAAATCTATTAACTCACAGACCTTCAGGGACCTCATAATTCATTCAGTCATATTTATTGAGCACTTACTGTGTGCTGAGCACTGTAATAAGCACTTGATCTAAGTGGGAGAGGGCCAGTATGTTAAGCAATCCTTATGTTGTTTTTGTTTGTTTTTAATGGCATTTGTTAAGTGCTTACTATGTGCCAGGCACTGGAGGGTTCATGGGTGTGTGTATAGGGCCTGAGGGTGGGGAGAGGAGATCTCCATAGGTGTGTGGCAGGGAAGCCCTGTCTCCCAAATTCTCTCTCCTACCTAGGTATTTTGCCCCAGAACTTAGTACCATGCTCTACACACAGTATGTGTTCAATAAATGCAGGGTAGCCTAGTGAAAAGCGACTGAACTTGGGACTCAGAGGACATGGGTTCTAATCCCAGTTCTGCCATTCATCTACTTTGTAAACTTGGACAAGTCATTTCACTTCTCTGGGCCTCAATTACCTCATCTGTAAGACTCTGAGCTCCATGTGGGACATGAACTGCGTCCAACCTGATTAGCTTTTATCTACCCCAATCACTTATACCGTGCCTATAGAAAGCACTTAACCAATACCATCAATTGATTGATTGATTGATTGATTGACTGAGTAGATACTACGTAATCAGGTTGGACACCTACCCCAATCACTTATACCGTGCCTATAGAAAGCACTTAACCAATACCATCAATTGATTGATTGATTGACTGAGTAGATACTAGGTAATCAGGTTGGACACAATCCATGTCCCACATGGGCTCACAGTTTTAATCCCCATTAACTGAGGCACAGAGAAGTGAAGAGACTTACCCAAGGTTTCACAGCAGACAAGTGGCAGAACTGGGGTTAGAAAACAGGTACTTCTGACTTCCGGACCTGTGCTCTATCCATTGGAATATGCTGGTTAATAATGTTATAATGTCACAAACCATCATTAGAACGAGTCAGAATTTAACAGTTGAAATCATCTGGCAAGTCTCTAGTTTGTAAACTCACCTAATAATAATGGTATTTGTTAAGCGCTTACTATGTGCCAGGCACTGTACTAAGCGCTGAGATAGATACAAGCTAAACTCTTTGTGGGTAGGGATTGTGTCTACCAACTCTGTTGTGTTGTACTCTCCCAAGTGCTTAGTACAGTGCTCTGTACATAGTAAGCACTCAATAAACACCACTGATGATAAAACATTCCTTGATGGGCACAATCTTCAGGTAGCTTATCATTCCAATTAAACACTTCTTGGTGGAAAAAACCCTGCCACAACTTTCCCAGGGTTCTAAAAGCAAGGAAGACAGGCTTGACTCCTGTGGGACTAGGCAATGAGAGGAAAGACATTGTACTGTCTCCTCCCCTCCCCCTCGCCTCCCCTCTATCTACTCACCTTTGCCTCTTCCTCCACCCCCTTTCCCTTCCTATATGTCTGTCCTTCCTCTGACCCCTTTCCCTAGCTCATTCATTCATTCATTAAATCATATTTATTGAATGCTTACTGTGTGCAGAGCACTGTACTAAGTGCTTGGGAGAGTACAATACAACAATAAACAGACACATTCCCTGACCACAGTGAGCTTCTATTCTGGAGGCTCTCCCTCCTACCTCCTTTTTTAAGTCGTGTTTGTTAAACACTTACCATATGCCAGGCATTGTACTAAGCACCAGAGGAGATACAAGCTAATCAGGTTGGACACAGTCCATGTCCCATGTGGGATTCACAGCCTTAATCCCATTTTACAGATGAGATAACTGAGGCATGAAGTTAAGTGACTTGCCCGAGGTCACATTGCAGACAGGTAGGTGGTGAATCTGGGATTAGAACCCAGGTCCTCTGATTCCCAGGCCTGTGCTCCTTCCACTAAAACAGGCTGCTTCTCACTAGGCCTAATCTCCATCTACACCCACTCCCATGGAGAACTCATTTGCTCCCATGATTTCAACTACCACCTCTATATGGATGTTTCCCAAATCTACATCTCCAGCCCTGATCTCTCTCTTTCTCTGCAGTCTCACATTTCCTCCTGTCTTCAGGACACCCCTACTTGGATGTCCTGCCAACACCTCAAATGTAGCATACCTAAAACGGAACTCCTTATCTTTCCACCCAAACTCTGTCCTCCCCCTGACTCTCCCATCACTGTAGACAGTACCACCATCATTCCTGTCTCACAAATACATAACTTTGCCATTATCCTTGACCCTTCTATTACTTCCAACCCACATATTCAATGTGCCACTAACCCCTGTCAATTCAACCTTCACTATATCACTAAATTCTGACCTTTCCTCTCTTTCCAAAAGGATGCCATGCTGATCCAAGCATTTTGCTTTACCCCATCTTGATTACTGTATCAGCTTCCTTGCTCATTTCCCTACCTCCTATTTCTCCCTACTCGAGTCCATACTTCACTCCATCGCCCAAATCATTTTTTTACAAAGATGCTCAATCCACATTTCCCAACTCCTGAAGAACCTCCAGTGTTGCCCATTCACTTCTGCATCAAACAGAAACTATCATTGGTTTTAAAGCAATCACCTTGCTCCCTCTTATCTTACCTTGCTGTTCTCCTACTACAACCCAGCCCATTCGCTTTGCTCCTCTAATGCCAACATACTTAATGTACTAGATCTCATCTACCTCACTGGAAAACACTTGCCCATGTCCTACCACTGGCCTCTCTCTTTCTCTGCAGTCTTCCTCTTTCATATCTGAAAATGACTCTCTCCTCCTTCAAAGCTTTATCCAAGGCACATCTTCTCCAAGAGGTCTTTGTTGACTAAGTCCTCTTTTCCTTTTCTTTCACTCCCTTCCACAATACTCTTAAACATGGATTTACTCCCTTTGTTCACCCCTCCCTCATCCCCGCAACATTTATGTACATATCCATGATTTATTTATTTATATTAATGTCTATCTCATTCTCTAGACTGTAAGCTTTTTGTGGGCAGGGAACATTTCTATCAACTCTATTATATGGTACTCTCCCAAGCTCTTAGTACAGTGCCCTGCACACAGTAAGTGCTCAATAACTATGATAGCCCTAAAGCTTCCCGTTATGGAAAAAGCACAGGCCTGAGAGTCAGAGCACCTAGATTCTAATCCTGGCTTTTCCATGTGTATGCTTGTGACATTGGGTAAGTCACTTAGCTTCTCTGTACTTCAGTTAGCCTATCTGTAAAATGGGGATTAAATCCTACTCCCTCCTACTTAGACTTTGAACATCATGTGGGGCAGTGACTGTGTCCAACCTGATTAAATTTTATCTACCCCTGCTCTGTTAAAGTGCTTAAGTACAATAATAATAGTAACTATTATAATATTATTCCTCAATTGTCCATTCCTTCAATCCCTTTTCCACACTCCTCCTCTCATTTTCCCCCTACATTGCTGGTTGGCTTTCCTAAAGTGCTAGATTAAAGGGTCAAAGATTGCTGCCTTCATCATTGCCCTAAAAGTCAGACATTTCAGTAGTTGGCATCATTTAATTTGTCGGTGCTCCCTGAGGCCCAATGGCATAAAGTGCAATTAGTGAGAAATCTAATAAATCTGTAAACACATTAGGAACGCAGGAAAGAGGCTTTCGAAGCCACCTCCACCCTATCACATCACAACCTGGCTTAGGTGGCTCAGGGTGTTTCTCCTGGGTGAATTACTCGGAGAGCTGGAAGCATGGAGGGAAGGAGGATAGAAGCCAAAAATCAGATTTGCCACTCTTGATGAGTTGGAACCCCACCATACTGGGGTCTTCAGAAGTGTTCCTCACTGTTGACCAAGCAGTGAATCCTCGTTTCCCCCTTTTCTCTCCATCTGTCCCCTGGTCCCATTTCCACGGAGGAGTGATAGAATGTGGAGACTCTTGTTCTTCGATAGAGAAGGGGAAGGGGATGAACTGTGGCTTGATGGAAGTCTGATTTCCGCTACTCTGCCACAATTGCTGATTGCCCAAAATGTAAACATCGGATGGCAAGATGGGGCCACAAACTATGCGGTTTTGGTATCAGTCAATCAGTTTACTGTTTATTCTCTTGTATTGTACTCTCCCAAGAGCTTAGAACAGTGCTCTTCACATAGCAAGTGTTCAGTAAATATCAATGATTGATTGTATTGGATGCCTACTATGGGCAGGGCATTGTATGAAGTGTTTGGGAGAGTGCAGTATAACAGAGAGAGTAGATTTGTATCAATCAAGCAGTCATATTTAGTGAGTGCTTAGTTAGTGCAGAGCTCTGTACTAAGTGTGTGAGGGAATAGAGTATAAGATTTGGTAGGCATGTTCCTGTCCCTTAAGGAGCTTACAGTCAGGACTGGAAGACAGATACTGAAATAAATTAAAAATAGGTACTTAAGTGCTGTGGGGCTGAGGGTTGGGTGAATATCAAGTGCTTAAAAAACCCCAAATCCAATGTCCAGGGCAGCACAGAAGAGAGAGGAAGTAGGGGAAATGATGGCTTAGTTGGGGAAGTTGGAGAAGATGTGATTTTAATAAGGTACTGAGACATTCCACAGGAATCAAAGCAATGCCCAATACACCACTCCTTGCCTGGCTGGGATAAATGAGGAGAATGGGTGACAGGAGATACCCAAAAAACTTTGATCCAGTCAGCGATGAAGAGGGTGGGCAGAACTCCCACCTCCAGACTTTATGCTCCTTGAGGGCAGGGAACTCTGTTATACTGTACTTTCTCAAGCACTTTGTACAGTGCTCTGCATACAGTGAACTCTCAATAAATAAAATTGATTGATAGAGCAAAGCTGTGGAACATTGGGACACATTAACAGGGCACAGGAAAGCAGGATAATTATAATTATTACTAATTACAGTATTGGTTAAGATCATACTAAGCATCAAGCTCTGGGGTAGATACAAATTAACCAGGTTGGACACAGTTCCTGTCCCACATGGGGCTCACAGTCTAAGTAGGAAAGAAGATGGGTTTTGAATCCTCATTTTACAGATGAGGAAACTGAGGCACAGAGAAGTTAAGGGACATGCCCAAAGTTACACATCAGACAACTGAAGTCAGGATTAGCACCCAGGTCTTTCATTCATTCATTTGATTCATTTAATCATATTTACTGAGCACTTACTGTGTGCAGAGCATTGTACTAAGTGCTTAAAAAGTACAATTCAGCAATAAAGAGAGCCAATCCCTGTCCACAGCGAGTTTACAATCTAGAAGCAGAGAGACAGACATCAAAACAAGTAAGCAGGCATCAATATAAATAAATAGAATTATAGATATGTGTATATATATTCACAAGTGCTGTGGGGCAGGGAGATGGAGGTGGAACAAAGAGAGCATGTTGGGGTGACGTAGAGTGGAGAGGGAGCTGAGGAAATGGGGGGCTTAGTCTGGTAAGGCCTCTTGGAGGAGGTGAGCCTTCAGTAGGGCTTTTAAGGGGAGAATGTGTGATTGTTTGGTGGATGTGAGGAGGGAGGACATTCCAGGCCAGAGGTAGGATATGGGCCAGGGGTCGGTGGTGGGGCAAGCGAGAACAAGGCACAGTGAGGAGGTTAGCACCAGAGGAACGTAATGTGCAGCCTGGGATGTAGAAGGAAAAAAGGGAGGTGAGATTGGAGGGGCAAGATGATGGAGAGCTTTGAAACCAATAGTGAAGAGGTTTTTTTTTTTATATGAAGGTTGATAGGCAACCACTGGAGATATTTGAGGAGCAGGGTGTCATGCCCAAAATGTTTCCGTAGAAAGTTAAGCTCCAAAGCCCGTGATCTTTCCACTAGACCACACTGCTTCTCAGCAAGATGCCATAGCAATCAGAATGTAGGTGACTGTCTTAAAGCAGGGACTTCAGAAAGACAATGATATGAAGGGAGAGAATTGAAACAAAAGTGGCACCAGGCCCTGTATGGCTAGCAAAGGCATCAGTAGGGCCACAGCGTATTGATTGGCCTTGTCAGCCACACACCCCAGCATCAGTACAAAACCTCAAGGTTAGTAGTGTCCTCTTTGAACCTGAAGGTCTACGTGTACGTATGGGCCTTAGAGTATTTGCCCCAAGGCACACGGCAAACGCAGGAACAGAGTCCAAGTTCACAACTTGCAGAACAGAGTCCAAATGTATAACTTCCATCGGCTCTGCAATACCAATTAACACCAGTAGGTGGAGCCCTCTCATTAATTCAAGGGTCTGACAATTAATTCTTGGGGTTCCCCAAAGAATAATAATAATGATGGCATTTAGAATGCCATCTAAATGATGGCATAAAGAAGGGGAGGGATCATGTGAAAAGTTTTCCTTCTAATTTTACAGATGCTTTCTCACACCTTCCTGACTCCAGAAAGACCTGAGGGACACTAGATTGTAGTCTGTCAGAGTTGGGCTCGTGAGTGGCCCTTTAGTAACAGTGGTATTTGTTAAGCACTTACTATTTGTCAACCACTGTACTAAGCCCTGGGGTCGGGTCAAGGTCATCAGGTCCCACATGGGGCTCACAGTCTAAGTAGGAGGGAGAACAGGTATTGGATCCCCATTTTGCGGATGAGGGAACGGGACACAGAGAAGTTAAATGACTTTCCCAAGGTCACACAGCAGGTCTGTGGTGGAGTGGGAATTAGAACCCAGATCAACATCATCATCATCAATCATATTTATTGAGTGCTTACTGTGTGCTGAGCACTGTACTAAGCGCTTGGGAAGTACAAATTGGCAACATATAGAGACAGTCCCTACCCAACAGTGGGCTCACAGTCAAAAAGGGGGAGACAAAACCAAACATACTACAAAATAAAATAGAATAGATATGTACAAGTAAAATAAATAAATAAACCCAGATCCTCTAACTCCCAGGCCCATGATTTTTCCCCTAGGGCATGCTGATTCTCTCATTTCTAGTCTGTGTTCTGACTGTGGGGCAAGCCTTGTGCCTCACTCCTCCTAAGCCTGTCTTAGAGTCAGTCCTAATAATAATAACAACAATAATAACGTGGCATTTGTTATTCAATTAATCAGTGGTACTTATTGAGCATTTATTGCATGCAGAGTACTGTACTAAGTGCTTGGGAGAGTGCAGTACAGCAGAGTTGGTAGCCACTTCCTTGCCCACAAGGAGCAGCAAGGTCTAGCAGATAGAGCACAGCCCTGGGAGTCAGAAGGACTTGGGTTCTAATCCTGGCTCCGCTACTTGTCTGCTGTGTGGCCTTGGGCAAGTCACTTAACTTCTCTGTTCTTCAATTGCCCAATCTGTAAAATGAGGATTAAGTCTGTGAGCTCCATGTGGGGCCGGGACTGTTGTCCAACCTGATTACCTTGTATCCATCCCAGCGATTAGCCAAATGCCTGGAATATAGTAACACTTAACAAATACCTTAAAAAATGGAGCTCACAATCTGAGGGGGAGAGAGACATTAATGTAAATAAATTAGAGATAAGTACATGTGCGTTAACGCTTACTATGGGCTAATCCGTTTGGTTATGGTCATGGTCAACGGTCAGTGCTGCTCCACTTTATGGTAGTTCAGTGGAAGCTCAGTGATACTTCCTAAAACATGAGGAGACCCTAATGGTTGGGTGACTGAAAATGATGCCTTGGATTTTTTCTCCCTCAATCCACCCGCCTCACTTCCCTTTCTCCTGAACAGAAACCTGCAAGTTCTGAGGTGGAGCTCAGTGCCGTGAAATCCCCTGCAGGTGCTAGAAAATTGAGTGGGACACTAGCGTGCGGTGAACTGGAACTCCATTGAATGGTTAACCCACGAATGGATAATGGAGATTTCATTATATGGTCTGGGGAGCAGCTGCTAGAACTGATTCAGGGCTGCTGTGGGCCTAACTTACTCCCTCCCTTTGCTCCTGCTCCTCTTTACCCTGTGTCTTTGTTCCAAATAATATCAAGTGCAATATGCTTTATATGACAGCAGTGAAGCAATTTAGCAATATACTGAGACAAAAGGCTCTGGGAGAAATCATGAAACATAGGTGACTATGTACATATAATTTTCTGAACATCTTTCAATCAATCATTCATCAAACGATAGTATTTGAGTGCTGTGTGCAGAGTACTATACTAACACTTGAGACAGAACAATAGAAAAGAGTTGGTAGACACATTCCCTGCCCACAGTGAGCTTACAATCTAGAAGGGGAGGCAGCTATTAATATAAGTAAATTATGGATATGTACTTAAGTGCCGTGGAAGAGGTGTATATGTGTGTATTTGAGAAGCAGCTTGGCCTAGCAGAAAGAACATGGGCCTGGGAGCCAGAGGACCTGTGTTCTAACCCCTGCTCCACCACAGACATGCTGTGTGACCTTGGGCAAGTCACTTACTGTCTCTGGGCCACAGTTTCTACCTCTGCGAAATGGGAACTCAATAGCTGCTCTTCCTCCTACTGAGACTGTGAGACCCATGTGGGACCTGATTATTTTGTATCTACCTCAGTGCTTAGTGCAGTGCATGACACGTAGTAGGTGCTTAACATATACTTTAATTCTTCTCATTATTAAAAAGAGCAAATCCAACTCCAAGGTTGACATAGAGGGGAGTGGGAGAAGAGGAAATGAGGTCTTAGTCAGGGGAGACCTCTTGGAGATGTGCCTTCAATAAGACTTTGAAGGAGGGAGAGTAATCTTTGCTATGTGTTCGTGTGTGTGTGTGTGTGTGAGGCCTTCCTTCCCAGACTGAGCCCCCTCCTTCCTCTCCCTCTCATCCCCCTCTCCATCCCCACCGTCTTACCTCCTTCCCTTCCCCACAGCACCTGTATATATGTATATATGTTTGTACGTATTTATTACTCTATTTATTTATTTATTTTACTTGTACATATCTATTCTATTTATTTTATTTTGTTAGTATGCTTGGTTTTGTTCTCTGTCTCCCCCTTCTAGACGGTGAGCCCACTGTTGGGTAGGGACTGTCTCTATATGTTGCCAACTTGTACTTCCCAAGCACCTAGTACAGTGCTCTGCACACAGTAAGCGCTCAGTAAATACGATTGATTGATTGTGTGTGTGTGTGTGTGTGTTTGTGTGTGTGTAGACAAGGGCGAGGCTGGGGTACCTTGTTAGCAGATATCGGGGTATTAAGTCTGGGTGGGGCTTAGCCATCCCAAGGGCCATTATCCAGTATTAAGTCTGAACCATGGAATTCAATTTTCCTCCATTCACTCCTCTCCCATAAAGCCCAGAGGTGATGGTTCCACTCTAATGTGTCTCCCTTCCTCGAGTTGTGTCTTCCTGGATGGTACTAACTGGAGAGGAAAGAGCAGGAGCTGGGGAGGTGGGGTTTGGGTTGTGTGTGTATTGCACACAGAAGCAGTGTGGCTGAGTGGAAAGAGCCCGGGCTTTGGAGGCAGAGGTCATGGGTTCAAATCCCAGCTCTGCCACTTGTCAGCTATGTGACTTTGGGCAAATCACAATTTCTTTGTGCCTCAGTTACCTCATCTGTAAAATGGGGATTAAGACTGTGAACCCCCTGTGAGACAATCTTATCACCTTGAACTACCCAGCACTTAGAACAGTGCTTTGTACATAGTAAGTACTTAATAAATGCCATTATTATTATTATTATTATTATTATTATTGAGCTGGGGGAGAGGGGTTTCAGACGACCGGGTCAGATTAGTTACCTTATCCGCATGCAGCTGAGCAGCAGGCTCCAGTGAGGGTTGCGCTTCTCCCACTGTGGGCTTACGTAACACGTTCACAGGACTTCATTTTCCAGTAGATTGAAAGCAAAGCCACTGTTGATTTTCTCCAAAAAGATCTATTTGGAAGTGCAATTGCCTGGAATTACATGGTGGCAGCGAGAGGCCAGGGCTTGCTGTAAATAACTTTCCTCTCAGCCACACACACTGAGCACTGCTGGCAGTCACGGCTATGCTTTAGATGATTTTGTTTGATTTGTGTGTGTGTGTGTGTATGTGTGTGTGCGCGCGCACACATGCGCGTGTGTGTGTATGTGTTTTGGCAATGGCTTTTATTTCTAACTTTTATTTATTTTACTGTCACTCCCTCTCTGGTTTGTACTTGACTGAGGCATCAGAGCTAGAGGAACTAGGAAAGGTATGAGTGAGTCTTTTGCAGGCTGTCAAGCAACAGTACTTATTGAGAATGTTGCATATTATAAATTATTTCTTTATTTTGTCTGTCTCCCCTTCTTGTTGTGGGCAGGGTATGTCTCTGCTAATTCTGTTGCAGTGTACTCTCCCAAGCAGTTTGTATGGAATATAAGTTCACCGCTAGCAGTGAATGTATCTGCTAATTCTGTTGCACTGTACCCTCCCAAGCACTTAATAGAGTTCTCAGTGCATAGTAAGCATTCAATACATACCACTGATTGATCGATTGATTGATAAAAAGCCCTGACTATAGCCTCTGAGGGGAATGACACACTTCCTTTGAGGAGCTTACAGTCTATAAAGAAGTGGGTGCAAACACACTTTGCAAATTAAAGTAGCTGAAGTATATATATGTATATAGATATATAGATATATATCCCTCTTGACAGTAAGCTCATTATCAGCAAGGAACATGTCTGATAATTCTGTTATACTCTCCCAAGTGCTTAGTACAGTATTCTGCACATAGTAAGTGCTTAATAATACCATTAATTGATCGACTGATGTATACATCTATATTTAGAGATTGAAGGTGTCACTGCCGATGTGACACGATACAGTCTCTTCTATACAGTCCACAAGTAAACAGTAGGACAAATTGGCTAGACACCCAATTACAGAGAGCAGTGAATTGCTAAATGGGGGATTTCAGCGCCAATGATGCTGTCATAAACGTACGTATGCCTTCCATTGTTGCTGCCCCCAATGTCAAATTGGACAAAATGCAGTAGAAGCACCTTGTCCTAGTGGAAAGAGCATGGGTCTGGAAATCAGAGATCCTGGGTTTTAATCCCAGCTCTGCTCCTCGTCTGCTATGTGACCCTGGGCGAGTCACTTAACATCTCTGTATCTCAGTTACCTTATCTAAAAAATGGAGATTAAGACTGTGAGCCCCATGTAGGGTAGACTGTGTCCACCCTGATTATGCTGTCTGATTATCTTTATCTACCCTAGTGCTGAGTACAGTGCCTGGTATATAGTAAATGCTTAACAAATTCCCCAGAATTTCAGAATACAGTTTTTGGGAAAAGAAGAACAGAAATGTTTGGCATTTGTTAGGTGCTTAATACATGTCAAGCACTGTACTAAGTGCTGGAGTAAATAGTAGTAATCATAGTATTTATTACTGGCTTATTGTGTACAGACTACCGTACTAAGCGTGGGGAGAGAACACACAGTGAGGGATTAGATATGGTCCCTGTCCCTCAGGAGGCTCACAGTCGAAGAATATAAATGAGGAGAAGGGGCTGGAAAACGAATAAGGAATGATGAAAACAATCACACACACACACACACACACACACACACACACACACACAGTAAAAAATAAATCAGAAGGGTGTTGTGGCTAGAGGAGTAGAATTTCAGGCTCCTCAGGGCTCAGAGTTCAGAACACACCCGTAGCCACAGTGACCATTAAAGCACCCATTAGTCTTCCCAAGGCTTTGTGCTGCACGTGCTGTTCTCTTTCCTGCCAGGGTGGTGGAAGCCAGGATGGGAAGGAGTCTTCTTGATGGTGTGGGGGAGAGCTGATGCCAGGGAAGGCAGCGTGGCTCCCTGCTCCTTGGAGAGATGCTGAGAGCATGAGATTGCAGCTGTTATCTCTGGCCCTGCAGGCATAGAGCAAGCTGGGAGCAAGGGTCCTCACCGGCAGAATGGAAGGTAACAGTTGCCACAGATGCTTTGCTTGGCCATGGTGAATGGAGATATAACATTAATGAGTTTATCCATAACCTCTCATCTGGTACCCAAGCAGAAAACATGGTTAAGCACCTGACAGAGGTAACAAGATTCTAAAGAATAGGTTGTAATTTATAAGGAAATTCATGAGTGCTGAGCACTGACAGTAGCTGAGGGAAATGATTTGGGTGAGGCTGTCTCTAGAGGCATGCAACCAATGCCATCATCATAATAATAATGATATAATGATAAAAGTAATGATAATAAGCAATTATTATATAACAGAAGTTGGAGTAGATATCTGATAATTACATCAGAGTCATTTCTTGTCCTTTATGGTACTCATAGTCTCAGAGAGAAGGTGACTAGGTAGTTTATCCCCATTTTACAGAAGAAGAAACTGAGGGACTGAGAGCTTAAATAATTTGCCTAAAATCACACAGGAGGCAAATGTCAGAGTCAGGATTAGAACCCAGGGCGTCTTAACTGTAAGCTCTTTGTGGGCAGGGAATGTGTCTGTCATATTGTTATATTATATTCTCTCAAATGCTTAGTACAGTGCTCTGCAGACAGTAAACATTCAATAAATATGATTGACAGGCTCCTATTGATGGATTGGGCTGAGGTTGGTAGATGTTACACTATTCTCCAGTGCCACTACCATGGGATCTTGAGGATAGAGTGCTTTTAAACAAGGCAAGAAGCAGTGTGGTCTAGTGGATAGAACACAAGCCTGCGAGTCAGAAGAACCTGGGTTCTAATCCCAGCTCTGCTACTTTTCTGCTATGTGTTCCTGGGCAAGTCACCTGACTTCTCTGTGCTTCGGTTACCTCATATGTAAAATGGAGATTAAGACTGTGAGCCCCATGTCAGGCAGGGACTGTGTCCAACCTTGTGTGGTTGCCAGCACTTAGTACAGTGCCTGTCACTTAGTAAGTACTTAACAAATACCAAAGGCAAGAAGGCAGTGTGCAAAAATGCATAATGTCAGTTTACTGGACCCTGATTTTCTCTCTTTGAGCCCGAGATGCTAGAAAAAGACCAATGGAAAAAGTCTGATTTGGAGACCTAGAAAGGTACAGCCATGAAATGGTGGTCTCAACCAAGCCAGCCAACAGTCATGCAATGGTGCTAGGCCTGGGAGTGATTGCTATCTGAGGTCCTGGCAGAGATGAGAAGCTTGGACACATACATAGTCATTCATTCATTCATTCAATCATATTTATTGAGCGCTTCCTGTGTGCAGAGCACTGAACTAAGTGCTTACCCAGAAGCCCATCATGGATAATAAGGGCAGGTCTTTCATGTTGCCTTAATGATTCAGGCAGACATCTTGGTCACTAACATGAGCATCGTCATGATCATTATCATTATTCACTCAGTGCCTGGGGAGAGTGAAGCACTGTACTAATCACTTGGGAGAATACAGTGGAAGCAAGGCTTACTAATACTGCCCTCAGGTATTCACCATCTTTTATGGTGGGCAGACAAAAAAATATATACTGATGGTGGGATAACAGTGCTATTTAAGTTCATACTGTGTGCTAGAAACATAATAATGAGATCACACACAGCCCCTGTCCCATATGAGTTCTCACAGTCAGGTAGGAGAGTAAGTATTTAATCCCCATTTTATAGATGAGGAAATGGAGACCAAAGAAGTTAAATCACTTGCCCAAAGTTGTCCAACAGCGAAGAGGCAGAGCTGAGATTTGAACCCAGGTCTCCTGACTCCCAAGCCTGGGCTTTCTCCACTAGGCTACTGTTTCTCCAGAAGCTTAGAAGGAGGAAGGACAAGAACCTATCAGGAAATTGCACAGATATGACAAGGAGTAGGACGTATTCATACATTTTGTTTTTTCAGACTGAGACATGTTGTTGAGGGAATAGGAATTCATCCTTACTGCGGAAGGAGGGTATCTGATGATTTTGATTTCCGTTTTTTAAAACCGATGAAAACCTGCAGGATCCCACCATGCTGGAATAGAGCTCCAGTATTTGGAACCAGAGTGTTTCAGGTTCGTGTTGGGCAAGGAATGAGAGTAGGGAGAATTTCATGAGAGAACGTCCAGTCCTCTGTTATGCACTGTCAGTAACCACACCTGTTGCTGTGTTAGCTGCAGGTGTTTATTTTAATGTGCTTCTTGCTCCTCTTTGGAATCCTTGTGAACAGTGTTAAATTCATTTTTTATGGCACTTGTTAAGTATGTTAAGTACTTACTGTGAGCCGAGAACTGTACTAAGCTCTGCGGTAGATCCAAGCTAAAAAGGTTGGTCACAGTCCCTGTCCCACGGCCTTAATTCCCATTTTTCAGATGAGGGAACTGAGGCTCAGAGAGGATAAGAGTCTTGCCCAAGGTCACATAGCAGACAGGATGGGACTAGGATTAGAACCCACTGGTCCATGTCACTTCTCAGTGTGGTACTTCTTGTCATTGTCCCATCCTCTAATCTTTCAAAAAGACTAAAAGTCTCCTTTTCTCCACTTCTGACCAATACCCTTGCTAGGTAGATTCACCTTGTTATTCCCATTTAATAAGGAAGGCATAAAGGAATTAAGTTTTGGTTGTTTTTTTTTGTCCACAGACCACTTGGCAAGTTGGCTGCTAACAGGGGATTAGAACCCCAAGACACCTTCACTACCTCCCTCTCTATTTCTGTCTATCATCCCTTGTTTCTCTTGGCCTCCTGGCCTCTGTTTTTTCATCTTTATGGGGTGCATTGTTCTCCAATCCTGTTTAAATCGATTTGCAAGTAAAATCGCCTGACCCAACATCAAATTTTTCCCTAAAGCCCAAACACACTGTGTTCTCCGGTGCTGCCTTCCAAGCCGGTAACTTTGTAACCCTGTCAGTAAGATTGGCTCTATTTCTGGCAGTTGTCTTCTGTAAACAATTTTCCTGCAAAGAATTGTGTGGTCTTTTTTTCATGTGACACGTTTTCTCTGGAGAATGAGGCATGGTGTGACAACAGGGCCAATTTTTCCTTCAGAGAAAATAAAATAGTCATGTTGTTTTAAAGGTCTGTTGTTAATAGTTTTGGTGTTTTCTCTACAATATTTATCTGTCCAGACATCCACCTTGCTAGCCAGGGGCTTGCCATATCTGGGGTAGACTACAGAATTGCCTTTTTTACTAGTTAGTCTCTCTGCTTCTGGGCTCTCTGGTGCATACTCCGTTCTGCTACCTGGATCATTTTTCTAAAACATCATTTTGCACCCATCTTCCCACTCTTCCAAAGACTTCAACGGTTATCCATTCCTCTTGGCATCAAGCAATAATATTTACTGAGTGCCTTTTTTGTGTAAAGCAGAAGCAGCGTGGCTCAGTGGAAAGAGCCCGGGCTTTGGAGTCAGAGGTCACGGGCTCAAACCCGGCTCCACCACTTGTCAGCTGGGTGACTTTGGGCAAGTCACTTCACTTCTCTGGGCCTCAGTTCCCTCATCTGTAAAATGGAGATTAAGACTGTGAGCCCCACATGGGACAACCTGATCACCTTGTAACCTCAGTGCTTAGAACAGTTTGCACATAGTAAGCGCTTAATAAATGCCATCATTATTATACTAAGCTGAAATTTCTGGTCATTGGCTTTAAGGCTTTCAACAAGCTCTCTCCCTTTTACTCATCTACTCTCTTCTCCCCCAACCCAGCTTCCACTCTTTGTTCCTTCCAGGCAAACATAATGTTGACTTGTTCTCAACTCTCCTACCTCTGACCTCTTGCCTACACCTTTCCTCCTGCATAGAACACCCTCCACCTTCAAATCTGTAAGCTCACTACTCTTCCTAACTCCAGAGTCTTTCTGAAATCCTGCCTCTTCCAGGAGGCCTCTCCCGATTTAATTTTTCTTCTTCTTAAATCATATCCTTCCAATAACCACCTTGACATTTTGTACTGCCAGAGCATTGGGCAACCCAGAGCCACCCATAACATTTCTGTATTATTGCCGTGTATACCCTACTGTTAAAGAACTTGCTCGTATGCCTATATCTTTATCTGGTCTCTTCTTCCTCCTATCTGTTAATTATTTGTGCCTGTCCCCCATTAGATTATCAGCTTCTTGAGGGCAGGGATCATGCTCTATTGTATTCTTCCAAGGATTTAGTACTGTGCCAAGGACTTAAAAACTAGTGATTGTTTGCTCCACTCTGACATCTCTCACTATTGACCAAGTAACTCAGCCCACTCCTTAGCTTTGTCCATCCCCTTTCCCCTCCCCTACCTAGCTTTAAAGTTTCTTGACCTTCTCCCACACTGCTCTGTCTTTAGAAGGCGTTTCCTGTCTGCCTGTGCACCTCTGATTTTGCCATCCATACCCCTCCCCCATGTGATCTCACCGTGGTCACCCTCCCCCCACATCTCTGTGAGGACCCCAGGGAGGGGACAACACCACTATCATACTTCAGCTGAAGTAAAAATCAGTTATGCTGTTGTGGAACCCTACAAGGAACTATATTTGGAAGCCCAAATCTGCAAGTGACTTCACCTAAATAAAAACTGGGAGAGAAAGTTAACACAATAAATGTAAGTATAGGTTTCATTGGGCCCAGCTGGAGGAAGTGTGAAGAGCAAATGAAAATTCACACAAGTAGTGAAAAATTAAATTAGATGTTTTAAAGTCTTTTCAGTTCTAATAAAAGCAATATTTGAGATACGGGGAATGCTTTTTGGGACACCTTAGGCCTTTCTATCTGGCATCACTCTTTTAAGATACCTCTAGAAATCAGACTAAGTATGTTTTTTATTTCTGTTTTGAGATTGCATAGGAATATTTTTGCTTGATTTTGTTTTTTCTGTGTTTCTCTCTCTCTCTCTCTCTCTCTCTCTCTCTCTCTCTCTCGTCTCCCTCTTCCTTTGTCATCCAAATACACCATTTATTTGGTGACAGTTCAGTGGCTGAGATTTTCATGTGTACCCAGTTACTAATCCTCTGCCAAACAGGATTCTCTGCTTAATCTCTATTCCCCAAGTACTTTAGCTATTAATCTGGAGATGCTTCCCCTCCAAACAAGGATTAATAGGAGAATGGTTACCCATGGTTACTGCTTCCCTTCTTGTGGGCTCTGAGGGGATTCCTAGATTCCACTGGAACCATACACTGGACCGTGGTCAGCCTGGAGAAGAAATATGCTCAGAGAGCTCACAGGTTTTAAAGTTTCAGAAAAGTGTCTGATTGCTTTCTGGATCAACCCTTCTAGATTTCTCCAAACTGGATTATTCCTATTATGAGGCTTTGGTACCCTCACCCATTCTGAAGTTCTGAAGGAAGGGAATTCAAGGGTCTGCTGTGTGACCTTGGACAAGTCACTTAACTTCTCTGTGTCTCAGTTACTTCATCTGTGAAATGGGGATTAAGACTTTGAGACCCACGTGGAACAGGGACTTTGTCCAACCTGATTAGCTTGTATCTACCCCAGTACTTAGTACAGTGCCTGGCACTTAACAAATACCATTGAAAAAGGATCCTTCTAGATGGCTGTTGCTTCCAGAATGGAGGTAGACTCTTTAGGAGTAGCAGCATTAATCGAATGCCCTTGTGGTGTAGTGCAGTATACTTGGCACTAGGGAATCAATCAATTAATCCTTGGTATTTATTGAACATTCACAGTGTGCAGAGAATTGTACTAAGTGCTTGGGAGAATATAACAGAGTTAGTAGGCATTATCCCTTTCCACAGTACACAGTGACACATTCCTTACTCACAAGGAGCTTCTGCACTGTCTCTTCTCGGATTGAGGGAAACCGGAGAGAACTGGCAGAGACAAGGTGGTCGAGGGAAAAATCCTTAAAGTGGGAAATCAGCTCTTCCAGCTCCATGACCTTGGGCAGATCATTTAACGTATTGTCTCTCTTATGCCTGCTTGCAATGTAATTGGTAATGGTGTCTGTTTGCTTTGGCTGGAGACAGGGAAGGCCCTTGAGGTCAGTTATTTGAAGTGTTAGAGTGCTCTGCGCACCGTAGGTGCTCAATAAATGCTATCGATTATAGTTGCCCCACAAATTTAAAGGCTCTCTCTCACTGCAGTCCATCAAATTGTCTTCTTGTTGTCCATGTGGCTCAACTAGTGCAAGAGGCCTCCACTTGTACACACAGCAGGTAGGCACGGCCTCAGAGCACCAAGCCTCTGTGAGTGGATTTTCTTGGCAGTTTGTCACATAAGACCAGGCAAGGGGTAAATGGAACTCATCTCTATCACCTTTGTCACTGCGGGATGAAACAGGAGTCAGCCCAAGAGCCAAGAGTTGAGGTCCCTCAAGTCTCTGCTCCCTGGTTCCAAGCAGTGCTGGGACGGGTTACATGGTTGGGAAGCAGCGTGGCTCAGTGGAAAAAGCCTGGGCTTTGGAGTCAGAGGTCATGGGTTCAAATCCCGGCTCCGCCAACTGTCAGCTGTCTGACTTTAGGCAAGTCGCTTCACTTCTCTGTGCCTCAGTTACCTCATCTGTAAAGTGGGGATTAAGACTGTGAGCCCCACGTGGGACAACCTGATCACCTTGTAACCTCCCTGGCGCTTAGAACAGTGCTTTGCACATAGTAAGCACTTTATAAATGCTATTATTATTATTATTATTATTATGTGATCTTGTGAGTGTTCAAGAAGAGTTTTTGCACAGGTGGCCCTGGGGTGGTATTTGTGGTGTTTAAGTGCTCACTATGTGCCAAACACTGTTTTAAGCACTGGGGTAGATACCAGCTAATCAGAATGGACACGGTCCCTGTCATTCATTCATTCATTCATTCAATCGTATTGATTGAGTGCTTCCTGTGTGCAGAGCACTGTACTAAGCGCTTGGGAAGTGCAAATTGGCAACATATAGAGACGGTCCCTACCCAACAGCGGGCTTACAGTCTAGAAGGGGGAGACAGACAATAAAACAAAACATATTAATAAAATAAAAAGAATAAATATGTACAAATAAAATTAATAAATGAATAGAATAATAAATACGTACAAACATATATACATATATATACAGGTGCTGTGGGGAGGGAAAGGAGGTAAGGTGGGGGGATGGGGAGGAGGAGGAGGGGGAGAGGAAGGAGGGGGCTTAGTCTCGGAAGGCCTCCTGGAGGAGGTGAGCTCCCAATAGGGCTGTCTCACATGGAGCTCACAGCCTTAATCCCCATTTTACAGATGAGGTAACTGAGGCCCAGTGAAGTGACTTGCTCAAGGTCACACATCAGACGTGGCAGATCTGGGATTAGAACCCACGCCCTCTGACTCATAGGCCTTTCCCACTAGACCGGGTTGCTTCATGCGATGGTTGGGATGAGTTGGCTGGACTCAGCCACTTCCCTTCAATTGGTGATTTTTCTGTACTGAGTCTGAGCTGGAGAGTGATATTTCCTAGGTTTTGTGATGATTTTGCCAGCACTGCAGAAAGGGCTGTATTTTGCTAGTGCAGGAATTGATTTCTCTACCCACTTGGCTGAAAAGTGCACTGAAATTCTTTAGAAGGAATCGGGTCATTCTGGAACCTTGAGTAAACCAAACCAATGGAGGCTGTAGGAGAATACCCACAAAAACCCATCTGTGTGAAGACCAGCTCTTGTCATGGTGTACTATCAATCAATCAATCAATCAATCAATCGTATTTATTGAGCGCTTACTATGTGCAGAGCACTGTACTAAGCGCTTGGGAAGTACAAATTGGCAACACATAGAGACAGTCCCTACCCAACAGTGGGCTCACAGTCTAAAAGGGGGAGACAGAGAACAAAACCAAACATACCAACAAAATAAAATAAATAGGATCGAAATGTACAAGTAAAATAAATAAATAAATAAATAAATAGAGTAATAAATATGTACAACCATATATACATATATACAGGTGCTGTGGGGAAGGGAAGGAGGTAAGATGGGGGGATGGAGAGGGGGACGAGGGGGAGAGGAAGGAAGGGGCTCAGTCTGGGAAGGCCTCCTGGAGGAGGTGAGCTCTCAGCAGGGCCTTGAAGGGAGGAAGAGAGCTAGCTTGGCGGAGGGGCAGAGGGAGGGCATTCCAGGCCCGGGGGATGACGTGGGCCGGGGGTCGATGGTGGGACAGGCGAGAACGAGGTACAGTGAGGAGATTAGCGGTGGAGGAGCGGAGGTTGCGGGCTGGGCAGTAGAAGGAGAGAAGGGAGGTGAGGTAGGAGGGGGCGAGGTGATGGACAGCCTTGAAGCCCAGGGTGAGGAGTTTCTGCCTGATGCGCAGATTGATTGGTAGCCATTGGAGGTTTTTGAGGAGGGGAGTAATATGCCCAGAGTGTTTCTGGACAAAGATAATCCGGGCAGCAGCATGAAGTATGGATTGAAGTGGAGAGAGACACGAGGATGGGAGATCAGAGAGAAGGCTGGTGCAGTAGTCCAGACGGGATAGGATGAGAGCTTGAATGAGCAGGGTAGCGGTTTGGATGGAGAGGAAAGGGCGGATCTTGGCAAAGACTACTTTGTCTTCTGAAAGAACAACCATGTAACTTTCTCCTAGTTTACACCCTTGGGGAATTTGCATCCTGACACTCTAAAGATTAAAATTTCAAATGAGATAGTTTAGTCTCAGAATGCTCCCCTTTAAGATTTGCAGCAGTCTCTGTTGCTCTGGTCAAACCAATCCAGTAAAACCAATGTCCATCCCTTTTGTTCTTTTTATGGTATTTTTTTTTGGTGCTTACTAGGTCTCAAATGCTGTTCTAAGCTCTGGGGTAGTTATAAGTTAATTAGGTCTGACACAGTCCCTTTCCCACATGGGACTCACAGCCTATGTAGGAAGGAGCCAGACAATTACTCTCCCCACCTTCAAAGCCTTATTGAAGGCACATGTCTTCCAAGAGGTCTTCCCTGACTAAGCCCTCCTTTCCTCTTCTACTCCTTTCTGAATCACCCTAACTTACTCCCTCTATTCTTCCATTCCCAGACCCACAGCACGTATATACATATCTGTAATTTAATCATTTATATTAATGTCTGTCTCCCCCTCTAGACTGTAAGCTTTTTGTGGGCAGGGATTATGTCCATTTATTGTTACACTTTACTCTCCCAAATGCTTAGTACAGTGCTCTGCACACAGTAAGCACTCAGTAAATATGATGGAATGAATGAGGGAGAACAGGCATTTAGCCCCCATTATCCACTTGAAGAAACTGAGGCACAGAGGAAGTGAAGTGACTTGCCCAAGGTCACACAGCAGACAAGGTGCGGAGCCAGGATTAGAACCCAGGTTCTCTGACTCCCAGTCCCAGAGGTAAGAGTCATCTCCATTGCATCTCTCCTCTTTGTCCACCTGCCCACTTCAGTCTGTCTGTTTTAAGCACTGGAAACTCCATGGCTCTTCTACAAAACAGAGCTTTCTGTCCAGTTCCTGTGAGGTAGTCCTGTGAGGTTTGCAATCTGGCCTTGGCCACTTATTGGCAGGGTCAAAGGACACGACTCTCTTCACCTCCACAGGCTTGCAAATTGGCACAATACTGACATCTCCTGCCGGAGTTGGTCATTAGACTCTATTAATTAGTGTTGGCAAACCTCGCTAAGGTGGAAGGCTAGTGTTGAAGAAGAAAAGCGCTTTTTTGGAATATGGGGTGGTTGCCCCATGCAGGTCAAATTTGCAATGGAAAAAGTCATCTGGACAACTGCACTGTTGTTGGGTAGGGACCGTCTCTAAATGTTGCCAACTTGTACTTCCCAAGTGCTTAGTACAGTGCTCTGCGCACAGTAAGAGCTCAATAAATACGATTGAATGAATGAATGAACTGGAGAGAACCTAAAATCCCTGGTACCGGAAATTTGCTCATCTCTTGTTTGCCTTGACAACAAGCAGTTTGCCACTGAGTATATCCTGGAAGGATCTCTGTGGGGCTTTGGCTTTCTGTCTTTGCACAGCATGCGCAGATATTGACTGAGGGGTTGGAGGGCAGTTGAAGAGCCAGAAAGACCTGTTATGTTCAATTTGTCCATAACCCCTGCCAGCAAAGAAATCACTCTCTCAAGGGGCCCAGCTCGGGCCACTTTTAATTGATTCAAGTAATGGGTTAACTTCTGGTTTTCCTCTGAGGTTTTTTTTTTGTTGTTGTTGTTGTTGTTGTTTTTTGCCTACAGAAAACCAAATAAACAGAGAACAAGGTTATGATTGGGAAAGTCCTAGTTGCATTGAGTAATTTCTAGCTGAGAGTTCCCAGGATCCTTCTAGGGTTGTGTAGAAAGAGGTGTGAATATTTTAAAACAGATAAGCAAATTTATGCAGTAAGCTATCATGAGACTCCAACTCCACCCCGCCTTTCCTCAGTACCCACTTCACCTGCAAACTTTTCAGTTAAATTCTGTCTGAATTGTCTCCTTTTCTCTCTGATGAGCCACACCCAACCTTAATAGGTCTGAAAGAGAGTTGTCTGTGACCCTTTCAGCTACAGTACCGGAATGTCAGGGTATTTGGAATCACCTGATCAGATTTATTATGCAGACTCTAAAGACTTACTGAGTTTTCTACTAAGAATGTTTTCCTTAGAGATTTGTTGTTGGGAAGCAGAATAGCTTAGTGGAAAATGCATGGGTTTGCGAATCAGAAGACCTGGGTTCTAATCCTGCCTCTGCTACTTACCTGTTGTGTGACCTTGGGTAAGTCACTTAACTTTTCTGTACCTCATTTCCTTCATCTGCAAAATGGGGATTCATTCATTCATTCAATCGTATTTATTGAGTGCTTACTGTGTGCAAAGCACTGTACTAAGTGCTTGGAAAGTACAATTTGGCAACACATAGAGACAATCCCTACCCAACGGGCTCGCAGTCTAGAAGGTGGGGAGACAGACAACAAAACAAAGCAAAGCAATTGGACATATATATATATATGTCATTAATAAAATAGAATAATAAATATATACATATATACACAAGTGCTGTGGGGCAGGGAGGAGGGTAGAGCAGAGAGAGGGGGAGTCGGGGCAATGGGGAGGGGAGGAGTAGCAGAGGAAGAGGGGGGCTCAGTCTGGAAAGGCCTCCTGGAAGTGGTGAGCTTTCAGTAGGGCTTTCAAGGGGGGAAGTGTGCTCGTTTGGCAGATGTGAGAAGGAAGGGCTTTCCAGGCCAGAGGTAGGACATGGGCCAGGGGCCGACAGCAGGACAGGCAAGAACGAGGCCCATTGAGGAGGTTAGTGTCAGAGGAGCATAGTGTTCAGGCTGGGCTGTATAAGGAAAGAAGGGAGGTGAGGTAAGAGGGGAAAAGGTGATGGATAGCTTTGAAACCAATAGTGAGGAGTTTTTGCTTGATAAAGAAGGTTGACAGACAACCACTGGTGATTTTTGAGGAGCAGGGGTGACATGCCCAGAGTGTTTCTGTAGAAAGAGAATCCAGGCAGCAGAGTGAAGTAAAGACTGAAGTGGAGAGAATCAGGAGGTTGGGAGATCAGAAAGAATGCTGATGCAGTAATCCAGTCTGGATATGAGTGATTGTACAAACAAGGTAGCTGTTTGGATGGAGAGGAAAGGGTGGATATTAGCGATGTTGTGAAGGTGAGACCGGCAGGTTTTGGTGATGGATTGGCTATGTGGATTGAATGAGAGAGCAGATTCAAGGATGACATCAAGGTTGCAGACTTGTGAGATGGGATTCAATACCTGTTCTTCCTCCTACTTAGACTGCGAGACCCAAGTAGGACCTGACTGTGTTGTATTTACCCCAGCACTTACTACAGTGCTTGGCACATAATAAGCATTTCACAGATACCACAATTATTCTTAATCATTACTATTCCAAAAGCAAGTGAGCATGTCTCCTTTTGCTTTGTGGAGAACCTAACTGTGGTCAGTGAAGGAAATACCATCCATAATTAATTGCACTCCAAAGACTCTCCAACAACAATGTGAAAAGACCTCTTTGTTTGCTCAGAGGCCTGTTGTTATTTCCCCCGTCTCCAATTTCACATCAGGATGTGCTAATTAAAACATCTGTCTCTGCCCAGTTCCCTTTATCAGACATCTTAATTTATTTACTTATTAAAAAATAAGGTGAGAAACTATGCTTTGTCTTCACCCTTTATTTTATTTCTGTATTCAGACTAAGCAATCTCTTAGCAAAGAGAATAAATAAAATGACAATAATTAAACAGAGTTCCTACTGGGGAGATTTTTCTTTCGATTCCCCAGAACAGGTAGTTCGTTTGACTAATGAGAATGACCTTGTAATTTTAAACACGTCCAAAGACCGTGGGCCCATGCTGGCATTGTGGACAATTGCTGAACACATCCCTGTAATGGATTGACCATTAGAAGAACAGGGCCTGGGGACAGTGTCCTGACTTTCCTATGTGTCCCTTTCATGTCAAGGTTTACTTGAAGAATCATCTCCTTGTTCTAAACAGACAGAGTTGATAGGTTTGGGAAACATGGCTTCTCACTCCAGTGGAAGGAGCTTGCTTTCAAAAACCCATGCAGGGATATTATCTAATGCCCACTAGGGACAGTACTGATAAGGCCCTTGAGTACAGAGCCCATGGTGATGACCCAAAGAGAATCATTCATAAAGGAAAGGTTTGATAATTAGCCCCGAACGTTGAATTGAGACCACTCTCCTGCCCATTCTTCCTTTTCTCCATCCCTTTTTAAAATTCTTGTCGCCAAATTGTCACTCTAGGCTCTAGCTGTGGTTTGTTGTTTTTTTTTAATGGTATTGAGCATTCACTATGTATCAAACACTCTTCTAAGTGCTTGGTAGGTACAAGTTAATTATGTCGGGCACAGTCCATGTCCCGCATGGGGTTCACAGTGTAAGTAAGAGGGAGAACAGGTATATATATTTTACAGTTGAGGAAATTGTTATCGAAAGTAGGGTGCAAAATAAGTTAACTGGAGTAAATTGGCTGCAGGGTTTGAGAACCCAAGGTGTTGACGCAGATAGGAAAAATGACTTGGAGGTGTGAGTTCAGATAGAGCAATAAAGGAGGAAGGTGGCTACCAGCTCGTTCACCTCCTGAGAGAGGTATGAGTGACAGGCAGCTCTGAGTTCCATTCCCACTGTCCTTTATTGAGTTACAGCAACGCGGGAGTGAGCAATGAGGAACTTCAGGGAACCAATAAGGACCGACAGGATGGTTGTGAATTTTCATTGGCCTCTGTTATCACAGCCTTGTACAGAAAGGAGTTACTTGTTATCGGCCCTACAACCTTACATAGACAGGTGTTACTTGTTACTGGCCTTGAAGACAGTCTGTTGTTGAGCCTTGTGTAAAATACAAAAAGGAGTTACTCTCGGCCTACACAAAACGGAGGGTTACTGTTGGTATGCACAAGATGGAGTCAGTCATGCCAAGTCTGCTGGCGGACAACAAAACGGAGGTACAGAGAAGTTAAGTGACTTGCCCAAGGTCACACAGCAAATAATTGGCAAAGCTGGGATTAGGACCCAAGTGCTTCTGACCTCCAGGCCTGTGCTCTTTCCACTATACCACACTGCTGCTGAGCCTACTTTATTGGGAAACTTTCTTTTCATTCCATATTCTTGTGGAGAGCTCTGGAGAGAATCTTCCTGAACCCTCCTGGGTCTTGGGTTGCATCTTGAAGTGTCCAGACTAACCTTGTTTTACAAAGCAATGATCCAAATGGATACATTCACCCCAAGATCCCAGAGACAAAAACAGCTTGCAGAGGGGCATTTTGCCAAAGCATCAATTACCTCAGCAGTATCTGTGCCACACTAAGCTTTAAAACTGCACATTGCTGTTACGTTCTAAGGGTATTTTTAATTCTCCATAACTGTTTTTACGAGAATAAAACTTGCAGCTCAGTGAGGCCTAACTGATCAGGGCAGAGAAGGGGATGATTGGTAAGGGGCAGGAGGGTGTTGGAGGAAGGGAAGATGGGAAAATCACAAGTTTGGCAACTCCTCAACAGCTGAAGTAAGAAAGGACAGAAATTATGGAAAAAACTACTTAAAATTACAATTAATAAAAATAGTAATACTTCTGGTGTGTGTGTGTTTTAATGGTATTTGTTAAGCACTTATTATGTGTCAAACACTGTATTAAGCGCTGGTGTAGATATAAGCTAATCAGGTTGGACACAGTGCGTGTCCCACGTGGGATTCAGTATTAATCCCCATTTTACAGATGCGATAACTGAGGCAAGGAGAAATTAATGACCTACCCAAGGTCAGACAAGTGGCAGAGCTGAGAATACAACCCAAAGTCCTTTTGACTCCCAGGGCTGTGCTCTTTTCACTAGACCACCAGGCTGCTTAGTGTTTTAAATATTTCCTATGTGTGAAGTGCTATACTAAGTCTGGGTTAGATAAAACACAACCTGATCACAATCTCTGCCCTTATAGGGCACAAAGTTCAAGTAAGAAAGACAGCACATATTGAATCCCCATTTTACAGATCAAGAAACTGAAGCCTAGAAGAGTTGTAAGTTATCCACAGTTACAAAGCCAGTAAGTGGCAGAGCCGCGATTCAGACCTCTTGACTCCAAGGTCTGTGTTCTCAACACTAGTCCACACAGCTTCTCTGGGACATATTTCTTCCTGTCTCTGTAGTCACACAAAATCAATTTTCAATTTTTGAATCAGACTTTTTCTCTTTAATTCACTGTGAATCCACTGGGGACTGGTGCACTGTGGCCCAGATCTTTGTTTTAAAGCAAATTGCCTAAAAATGCTGTCTTTTCCAGGTGAACTACTTCTCATATCAACGCATAGAGGTCAGAGAAAGAAGGAAGGGGGGCAAGGGGACCTTTAGTTTCTTGATCTTTAGTTTTATTCGAGTCATTTAACACCAAGAAGCACATGAATCCCAGGTGAATGTCTTAAGCAGCTACACAGAGATCATTTTCAAAGATGAAAGGCTGGTTTAGTTTGCAGAAGGGAAGTGATGGATAGTATCTGTATATATTCTAAAAGTTTTCCCTGTTGCCTTTCCAGTCCTATTGCCAGAGGGTTCACTTTAGAAGCTTGGAGATTCAATTTGGATAATCACCCTCGGGGAAGAGCCTCTTTGAATTTGAAACTGAGGAGTTGTAAATTATAGTTTTGGCTTTTGCCATTAACAAGGAGTATTACTTTCTATCAGTTCAGCACAATCCCATGCAACTGAATAGAGAATGACTGAAGATGAGGACGAGAATGAAGTGAGCCTGTGAAAGCCACTGGCTTTCCTCAGCCTCTGAATGGTAGAATGACCTGGCAAAGGCTCTGAATCCTTAGGGCTACAACTGCCCTCCATAACCTTGTGAATCAGTTAACCAATGGTATTTATTAAGTTATGGGAAGCAGTGTGATCTAGTGCCAAGAGCTAAGGCTGGGTGTTGGAGAAACTGGATTTAAGTCCCAGCTCTGACACCTACCTGCTTTGGCAAGTCACTTAACCTCTCTGGCCTCAGTTTCCTCATCTGTAAAATGGGATTACCTGTTCTCCCTCCCACTTAGACAGTGAGCCTGATGGGGGGCAGTGACTGTGCCCCACCTAATGCTTGCCCTAGTGCTTGGCATAAAATCTTGATGTGGGCAGAGAACACGCTACCAACTCTGAAGCAGCGTGGCTCAGTGGAAAAGATCGCAGGCTTTAGAGTCAGAGGTCTTGGGTTCAAATCCCGGCTCCACCAATTGTCAGCTGTGTGACTTTGGGCAAGTCACTTCACTTCTCTGGGCCTCAGTTCCCTCATCTGTAAAATGGGTATGAAGACTGTGAGCCCCCCATGGGACAACCTGATCACCTTGTAACCTCCCCAGTGCTTAGAACAGTGCTTTTCACATAGTAAGCGCTTAATAAATGCTATTATGATTATTATTATGATTATTATTATTATTATTATTATTATGATTATTATTATTATTATTATTATTACTGGCCTCTCCAAGCACTTGGTACAGTGCTCTGCACACAATAAGCCCTCAATGAATACCACTGATTGATTGATATAAGCACTTAACAAATACTGCCATTATTATTACTGCAGGCAGAACACTGTACTAATTTCTTGTGAGAGTTCAATAGAATGACATGATTCAATAGAATGAGATGACACACTCCTTGCCCTCAAAGAGCTTACAGTGCAGTGGGAGAGGCAGACAGATAGGGAAAGCATCAAAGTATAAAGATATACACACATATTGATTGTGGGGCTGGGGGTGGGGTGTATACCAAAGTGCTTAAGGGGCACAGACTCAAGTGCATAGGCCACACAGAGGGTGGGCTAATAGGGTGAAGAGATGAGAGGGTAACCAGGGAAGACTTCCTGGAGGAGGTGTGATCCAAGGATTTTCAAGTTGGGTAGAAAGGAGGTCTGTCTGAAGAGGGAGACAGGAAGGATGTGGGCAAAGAGTTGATGATTAGAGAGATGAGAGCGAGGTACAGTAAGTAGGTGGGTGTTAGCCGAACAAAGTGTGCAGGAAGGGTTGTAGTGGGAGATGAGTTCTAGCCCTGACTCTGCCACTTGTCTGCTGTGTGACCTTGGGCAAGTCTTTAACTTCTCTGTGCCTCACTTACCTCATCAGTAAAATGGGGATTAAGACTATAAGCCCCACATGGGGCCGGGGCTGTGCCCAACCTGATTAGCTTATATCTACCGCAGTGCTTAGTACAGAACCTGGCATTCATTCATTCAATCGTATTTACTGAGTGCTTACTGTGTGCAGAGCACTGTACTAAGCACTTGGAAAGTACAATTCAGCAATAGAGGTAATCCCTGCCCACACATAGTAAAATCTTAACAAATGCCATAAAATAAATGAGTGAGGCTAAGTAGGAAAGGGAGAGCTGACTGAATGCTTGGATGAGGATCTCAGGATATTTGGTTTTCTCAAAGAGAAGCCCCCTTTGCCCTCCCTCCTGCCTGTGTAGAACCTGCCATGCGGTGTGGAGATCTCTCTGGATCAACCTGAATGAAGTCAAGGCAGGGGTCATGGGGCAATGGCAAAAATGAATATTTAGGGAGGTGAAGTGAGTCTCGGTGCCTTGTGGATGCTTCTGTTGATATTCAGATGAGACTGGAAGACAACATGCAGTGGCTGCCAAGGAATGGCCACAGAGGGAGAACAGGCCACAACTACAGCTTTAGAAGGTGCTGACTTCGATATTCAGACAGGATATGATTGATGGCAAGATGCTATAGATGAGTGTGATGTGACTTGAACTGACACCTTAGTCCATCCTGGTTGTGTAACAATCAATTAATCAATGGTATTTATTGAATGCTTACTATTTCAGAGCACTGTGCTAAGTGCCTGGGAGAGTACAATGCAACAGAATTAGTGGACGTCTTCCGTGCTCATAATGAGCTAGGTTGTTCTTCATTGTGCTGATGACTTTGCTACTTACAGTGTCCTGTTACTTATTTGTCCTCTGATGTAACAACACCGATGGTCTCCCCCTTCTAGACTGTGAGCCCACTGTTGGGTAGGGACCGTCTCTATATGTTGCCAACTTGTACTTCCCAAGCGCTTAGTACAGTGCTCTGCACACAGTAAGCGCTAAATAAATATGATTGAATGAATGAATGAATGAATATTTATTAAGCATTTACTAGGCTCCAAGCACTGGGGTAATAATAATAATAATTTTGGTATTTGTTAAGCATTTACTATGTGCAAAGCACTGTTCTAAGTGCTGTGGAGGATACAAGGTATTCAGGTTGTCCCATGTGGGGCTCACAATCTTAATCCTCATTTTATAGATGAGGTAACTGAGGCACAGAGAAGTTGAGTGACTTGCCCAAAGTCACACAGCTGTCAAGCGGCAGAGCTGGGATTTGAACCCATGACCTCCGAGTCCTAAGCCTGTGTTCTTTCCACTGAGCCACGCTGCTTCTCTAGCGACATGATAGACATGGCAGAGACATGATCGGATCAGAAACAGTCTATGTCCCCGATGGGGTTCAAAATCTACAGAGGTGGGAGAGTCTTACTCAACAGATCAGTTCAATAATGGTATTTGAGTGCTTACGGTGTTCAGAACATTGTACTAAGCGCTTGGAAGAGTACAGTACAACAGAATTGGTAAACCCACAATGAGCTTTCAGTCTCGAAATGAGGAAACTGAAACCCAGAAAGGTTAAATGACTTTCCCAAGATCCTATAGCAGGCAAGTGTAAGCTCCTTAAGGGCAGGGATCAAGCCTACCAATTCTGTGGTACTCTTCTAAGCCCTTAGCACAGTGCTGTGCACCCACTAATAACATAATAAATGCTATTGATCGAAGTGGCAGACTCAGGACTAGAACCTTATCTCCTGACTCCTATTCCCAGTTTCCCCTAGGCCACACATGGTCAATCACCCCAAAATCTCTGCTCAATGTGAGCGACTGTTCTCAAGGCTTTCTTGTATTGTTTTAATCTAACAAGCTCGACTTGATCGCCCTGTGCAGGAAGGGCTTATCTGCGGCTGCCATCTCTCACAAGTATGCTGCTGTCACCACTTGTTTGGGACTGTGACACTCTGCTTTGTAATGTGTTTTCTACACTCTCAGGTAGAGTACAACCATCACGGTTTACCTTATACCTGCTGTCTGGGTTTCTATCATCCACTGTCCTCAGGTGCCCCCACATCCAGCAAAGCTGGGTTGTTACAGTATTGCTTTGAAGCCGGAGAGCTGATCATGTCCCAGGACCTCCTCACTGGTTATCAATCATTCATTCAGTCGTATTTATTGAACACTTACTGTGTGCAGAGCACTGTCAATTGCGTTGAGTGCTTACTGTGTGCAGCGTGCCTTAGTGGCAAGAGCCTGGGCTTGGGAGTCAGAAGTCATGGGTTCTAATTCCGCTCTGCCACTTATCTGCTGTGTGACCTTGGGTGAGTCACTTCACTTCTCTGGGCCTCAAGACCCTACTCTGTAAAATGGGGATGAAGACTGTGAGCCCCGTGTGGGACAACCTGATGACTTTGTGTCTACCCCAGTGCTTAGAACAGTGCTTGGCACAGAGTGAGCACTTAACAAATACTAACATTATTATTACTAAGCCCATGGGAGAGTGCAATGTAGCAGAGTTGGTAGACATGTTCCATTCTAGAGAGAGAGGCAGACATTAATATAAATGAATAAATTGTGGATATGTACATAAGTGATGTGGGGACTGAGGGAAGCTGAATAAAGTGTGAAGATCCAAATGCAAAGGTGACACAGAAAGGAGAGGGAGAGGAGGAAATGAGGGCTTAGTTGGGGAAGGCCTTTGGAGATGGGCTTGTAAATAAGGCTTCAAAGATGGGGGAGAGTGATTGCCTGTCTGAAATGAAGAGGGAGGGTACTCCAGGCCTGAGTAGGATGTAGGTGAGGGGTAAGCCCGCTGTTGGGTAGGGACCGTCTCTAAATGTTGCCAGCTTGTACTTCCCAAGCGCTTAGTACAGTGCTCTGCACACAGTAAGTGCTCAATAAATACAATTGAATGAATGAATTAGCAGCTAGATAGATGAAGTCAACGTACAGTGAGTAGGCTGGCATTAGAGGACGAAAGTGTGCGGGCTGGGGTAAAGTAGGAGGGGCCAAAGTGATTGCGTGCTTTGAAGCCTATGTTAAGTTTTTGTTTGATGCAGAGGTGGATGGGCAAGCACTAGAGGTTCTTGAGGAGGGAGGAAACTTAGACCAAATGTTTTTGTAGAAAAATGATCCGGGCAGCAGTGTGAAATTTGGACTGGATGGGGAGTTACAGGAGACAGGGAGGTCAATAAGGAGGCCAATGCAGTAATCAAGGTGTGATAACATAAATATTTGGATTAGCATGGTAGCAGTTTGGATGGAGAGACAAAGACAGATTTTACCATTGTTGTGAAGGTTGAACCAACAGGATTTGATGACAGGCTTGAATTGGTGATTCTGTCTTGCCAATTGGTGATGGGGATGATTTTTACAGGCTACTGATAAATCTAGGAGAAGCCAGGTGTGTCTTTTGGTGTAGTCCTATTCTCCCCTCTCTATAGAAGGTGGGACACTATTCCAGTCCTTGAGACTTTTAATTTTATATGAAGCCTGATGTCCTGCTGTCTCCAGACTCTACCTTGTGAGTCTCCCAAAGACTATGTTTGCCTTTTTGACTTAGTTTTCTACTCCTTTAACCATCCATGCATCACTGGATCGTACTGCCAACACTGCACGGTAACACCATTAATTTTTCTGTTGTGGAAGGAAAATCATTGATTGAGCATAGGACATCCGTGGGGCAGAAAACTGGGGTTAGAACAACAGTCTTAAATAAAGAGGTTACCAGAAAACATTTCAGATCAGAATTAGCTTTTAAGATGCCAAATAATAGCATCCAGTCTACCCTTCCTGTCCTCTCCAATTCCTTGGGTTGAGTTCACTTTTAAATATTCTGAGCAGTGACATTTCCACCCCTATTCTTAGATATACTAAATCATCCACCTAGTAGCTGAGCATTTTTCTTGATATTAAACCCAAACTGCTTTATCTTTGATTTCATCCCATTGCTCTTGTGAGCGATGCCCTTATCACAGCTCAGATAATTCTTCTCTCTCTCTCCTTGGTTGTTTCACTCTCAGATACATGGAGACCCATTATCCTGTCATCCTTCTGGCAGTTACTAAGCCGCAGTATACATGTTCAGTTCCTTTAATTCCTGCTCATAAATCAATTCTTTCGGCTTCTTTATCATTAATTTTTGTGTGTTTGTGAGTCGCTCAGACTGACTTTATTCCCATTTATTTTTGGATTATGTAAATTCTCGTGCTCTGGAGGAGTTAATTGCAAAAATGAAGGATGGGTGATTGTTAGCTAAGCATGTCATGAGTGGGATTCCCTGCTCACCAGGGAGACAAGTCCAGAAAGGGTAAACAGGGACTCTACCTCCTCCATTCTTGCTAGGAACTGGAGCTACCTTGACTGAGCTGGCCAATTCTCCGACTTTGCGCATGTGAAGGTGTAACCATTGTTTCTTGGAGAAACAAAAAAAGCAGAATCCACAGTTGTTTGGCAGTGCAAATGGAAGCTGCTTCATTTTCAATCCAGCTAACTCAGCGAACAGGGAACTTGAAACAGGTTTTAGTCATAAGCAGGACTAAAACTTAAGTTGTGGGTGTGCATCTGTACTTGTGTCCTGATTCTTAATTTTAGTAATAATAGTATCTGTTTAACACTTAATATGTGCCAAACACTAGGCATAATAATCAACATAATAGCATAATCATCAAATCGGGCACAGTCCCTGTCCCACCTGGGCTCATAGTCTACGTAGGAGGGAAAATACATATTTTTCCCTTTTACAGATGGAGAAACTGAGGCACAGATTAGTTAAAGGATTTACTCAAGTCTCACAGTAGGCAAGTAGCAGAGCCAAGATTTCCCTTAAGGCACATGACTTCTCTGTTGCCCAGAGATTCTGGTAGCTTGGAAATGCTTTCCAAACCAGGAAGGAGAGACCTCTATATAGGGCAGGGTCCTTCCTCAGATCATTTGAGGGGCTCTAGTCGAGGGTCATATGCCCTTATATCTCTATAGACTGTGAGCTTGCTGTAGGGATGGATCATGTCTACCAATTCTGTTGAATTGTAATCATCCAGGCTCTCAGTACAATGCTTGGCACATAGAAAGCACTCAATAAATACCACTGATGATGACATCGCTCAAATCAAAGGCCTTCCTTTCCCCACCTTCCTATAGGCACTCTGGCTCTAGTAACTTGCAAATTTTTGGCATGAGGGGGGTGCATATGATTCCCCTTAGATTTTCACAGAACAGAGGACCAAAGTTGACATTATAAGGTCACATAAAAAATAATAATAATCAGTTTTTGTTAAGCATTTACTATGTGCCAAGTGCTGTGCTAAACTCTATGGTAGATATAAGTTAATCAGGTCCCACATGGGGCTCACAGTCTAACTAGGAGGGAGAGCAGGTACTGAATCCCCATATGGCAGATGAGGTAACTGAGGCACAGAGAAGTTAAGTGTCTTGCCAAAGGTCACGCAGCAATTATATGGTGGTGCTGGGATTAGAGCCTAGGTCCTCTGACTCCCAGGCTGATGCTCTTTCCACTAGGTACACTGCTTTTCTATTCTAATTGCCTGTGTGCCAGGCAGGACTGCCGACTCCCTATCCTCTTCTTGAAAATCTCTAGGGCAGGAGATTCCTTGGCTTCTTTTATGACTTTCCTTGTCTCACAATTCTGTCAGTCAGGAACTAGAAGGAGGGACTGCCAAATCTCAAAAGGATTCATGAGATAAATGAATAACAGTGTTCTAGAAATGGGGCTCTAGCAATTTAGCCATATTTGTGTAAGTTATATGTACACATGGGTGCTCGCGCACACACACACATGCACACACACACATACACAGACAGCCATCCTTAGTTTTTGAAAAATCAACATGGCTTACTGGATAGAGTACGAGCCTAGAAGTCAAAAGGACCTGGTTTCTAATCCAGACTCTGCTACGTGTCTGCTCTGTGACCTTGTGCAAGTCACTTAATTTCTCTGTGCCTCAGTTACCTCATCTGTTAAATGGGGATTCAGACTTTGAGCCCCATGTGGGACAACCTGATTACCTTTTATCTATCCTAGTGCTGAGAACAGTGCTTGGCACATAGTAAGTGCTTAAAAATGACCATTATTATTATTATTATATGGACTGTATCGAATCTGATTAGCTTGTATTTACCCCAGCGCTTAGTACAGTGCCTGGCCCACAATAAGCACTTAATACCATTATTTTTTTCAAAGATGATGCTACTGATTTAGCTATTCTATTTGCGCTAGCAAGTATGTTTGGAAACCAAACAGTTGTAGTTATTGAGTGCTTACTGTTATCAGAGTGCTGTACTAAGCATTTGGCTGCATATTATGCAAATAGAGTCGGTAGACATGTTTCCTGCCCAGAACAAGCTTATAGTCTAGAGGGAAAGACTGTAGAGCCCGTTGTTGGGTAAGGACCATCTCTATATGTTGCCAACTTGTGCTTCCCAAGCACTTAGTACAGTGCTCTGCACACAGTAAGCACTCAATAAATATGATTGAATGAATGAATGAATGAAAGACCAATGCCACATCACTCACCCAATTGCAGTGCTTACACTTCAGGATAGTTTGTTTGCTAAAGTGTTTGGTCTGTGTTGGTTTTCCAGCCTTTCTCTTGGAATCCTAATCTCGGTGTCATGGAAAGATTAAACCTCTGTCTGCTCTGATTCTGTTTTCTACTCTTCATCCCTTGGAAAAAGCACAAGCCTGACAGTCAGAGGACCTGGGTTCTAATCTCAGCTTTGCCTCTTGTTTGCTGTGTAACCTTGGGGAAGTCACTTGACTTTTCTGTGCCTCAAATTACTCATCTGTACAATCAGATCAAATTCTGCTCTCTGTTTAAACTGTGAGCCCTATATGGGACTGTGTCCCACCTGGTCATCTTATATCTACCCCAGTGCTATACAACAGAGTTAGCAGACATGGTCCCTCTCCATAACAAGTAGGCTGTGTAAAATAGCAGTCATTCCATATCAGTCAGTCATTCGTATTTACTGAGCATTACTGTGTCCAAGGCACTGTACTAAGCAGTTGGAAGAGAACAATACAACAATATAACTGACACATTCCCTGTTCACAATGAATTTACAATCTAGAGGAGAAGACAGATATTAATATAAATGAATAAATTACAGATATGGATGTAAGTGCTCTGGGGCTGGGATGGGGGTTGAATAAAGGGAGCAAGTCAAGGTGACACAGAAAGGAGTGGGATAAGAGGAAAGGAGGGCTTAGTCAAGGAAGGCATCTTGTGCCTCCAATAAGACTTTGAATGGGGAAGGAATAATTGTTTCTTGGATATGAAGAGAGAGGACAATCCAGGCCAGAGGCAGGTCGTGGGTGAGAGGTTGGCAGAGAGATAGATGAGATCAAGGTTGGCGTTAGAGGAGCGAAGTGTGTGGTTTGGGTTTAGTTGGAGAGTAGCGAGATGAGATAGGAGGGGGCAAGGTGACTGTATTCTAGTTCCTTGGGGCAGTCACATCCTCCCATATCTCTCCCTCCACGTACCCCCAGACCAGGAAATAAAGAGCTGACACCTTGTGGGATGAATCTTATTTGGAAACCTCGGCGAGCTTCTCATTACAACCTGAGATGCTTCTGCTGGAGTTGGGTTGGTTCCATCCCATTCCCTTCACTGCATTGCTCGTCTAGCAAAGTTCAAATCTTAGTCATTCACCCTCTTCCTGGAAAAGGCTTTGGGGAAATATTTTTGGAAATAAAAACCTATTTTAAGCAGAAGAACAAGGGCTTCCTGGTCTGCTTTTCTGCTGGCTTCTTTCCATTTCATAGTCAGCATAAGCGAGAAATGTCTATTGAATATTCTCTCAACAATAAATGACTCAGCCTTGGCTAAATCCTTTGGGGAAATGGATTAAAGAAGCAAAGAAAGATAAAAGTCTTTCTTCATTTTCTCTGGACTTGCTGGACGATAATGCCTGCTGCCTCTTTCATCCAAAGATCTCTTAGTCCTGTAATTAATTAAGCCTCACAACTCCCCTGGCAGGTGGCTAAGTACAGGAAAGTCCATTTGAAAGCTGTCTTCTATAATAAATCTGATGTGGTGTTTAAAAAGGGCTACTTTTAAAAAGACCACTTCATAGGATGAGGCTTATTTTAGAGCAGACTTAGGTAGTAATGAAGGGAATTACTTTAGAACATCCACTGAATTAGTGTCCATGTATAGAAAGGACCCCAGAGTCCTGGAACTCTGCTCGAGATAAACTGGGCTTTTGTCAACTTGAATCTGTTTGGGAAATTTTCAGAGTATCTTCAGAGAAGGCAGAATTCTAGTTAGGAGCCATCCCAAACTAATGGAAGTAAAGCCCTCCAAATGATAGGATCTAGTACTAGTATTTTGTCAATCAATAGAACTTAGTCTGTACAGGACTCTGTTCAAAGTGCCAACCCATCCTCAAAGCATTACTAAGATCCCATCTCCTCCAGTAAGCCTCTCCCATCTTTCCATCCTACTGTGCCACCTATGCACAGTACCTTGGATCCTTAGTACTCACCCAAACCCACCTCCACTGCCCTTATATACATAACTTTAGAGTTGTTTGCTTCCCCTATTGGTACTTTATTTTAATGACTCTCCCCCTTATTGAACTGTGAGCTCCTTGAGGGTAGAGATCATGTCTGCTTGCTCTGTGGTACTCTTCCAAGTGCTTAGCACTGTGAACTATGTAGATGCTCAATAAATGCTATTGGTTAAGTGACTGATTGGGAGAGTAAAATAGTAGACACAATGCCTGACCTCCAAGTTACCACAACTACTGATAATAATCAATTAATCAACGGTATTTGTTGAGTGCTTACTGAGTGCAGAGTACTGCTAAGTGTTTAGGAATGTATAGCATGAAAGAGTTGGTAGATATGATTCCTGCCCACAGGGAGCTTGCAGTCTATAGGGACAGACAGATGTTAAAATAAATGACAGATGGGGGAATACTGGAGTACAAGAATATGTATAAAAGTGCTGTGGAGCTCGGGTGAGTAGAAAAATGCTCAAGAGCCCCAAAGCTAAGTGCCTAAGTGACCCTGAGTGGAGGGGAAATGTGGGCTTAGTTGGGAAAGGCTTCTTGGAGGAAGGGTGATTACTACATAGTGCTTTGCACACAGTAAGCACTTAGCAAATGCCATCATTATTATTATTATTATAACAGTTTTTATTGAGAATCCACTGATCCTTAGGAAGGACAAAGCCAACAAGTAGCAGGTTTCCTGCCCACATGTTGAATGAATGAATGAAAAGAGAATCATGCTGTGTTCCCCTGTTCACCCTTGCCCATTTCCTAGTGCTGTTTCTCACAGCGCAGGCCTCGGGTGAGCCTCAGCTGGGTCTTTTGAATGGCTAATGTAATTTTAGAAGGTTCAAGTGCAGTTTCATCTTGCAGGGATGGAGCTGGGTTATTTTGCGGAGTGATAGAAGGATGCTGAGTGCTTCATTCCTGTGGAAAAGTGGATCCTTGTGTTTTCAGTTTTATGGATTGGATCAGAAGACCCTAAAGGAAAAGACAGTCATCATGTGACTCAGTCTCTATAGGGAGAAATCATGACTCTCTCAACTTTGTGACTGGATTCCGATCAGCAGAACATCACCACCAATGGGAATTCTAACAATTTAAAGTTTCCTCAGAGGCATAATGATCCAATAATGCTACCAATGGATGGGAATGTGACTTGGCATTGCGTTCATCTTCCTGGGGTCATACATGAGGGGTTATGGAGTTTGACGAGATGCATTTTTCTCTTCAGAACCCCATTTTGGGCCCAGCTCTGCATGGGGCCAGTCTGATATGAAATTCTAACCGATCCTTACTGTTAAGGAGGCACCGTGGAGGCACCACCAATCACCAGTGGTTTTGGTCAATGGGTCCTCCCAGTACCCCTCATGTCCACCTCTGAAACTCAGTCATCAACACATTTTCTTGCATATTAGAGAGAATTTCAGGGGATTCTATCCTCACTGTTTAGCCCTGGTAGATGGTCCTCAGAGTTCACTCAGGCCAAGGATTGGGAAAGGGAGTCCTAGGTCATCCACAGTCAGAGGCAGCATGACATAGTGGTTAGAACATTGGCCTGCGAGCCAGAGGGCATTCATTCATTCAATCAATCATATTTATTGAGTGCTTACTGTGTGCAGAGCACTGTACTAAGGACATCGGTTCTAATCCAGGCTCCACCATTTATCTGCTGGGTGACCATGGGCAAGTCATTTAATTTTTCTGTGCTTCAGTTTCCTTATCTATCAATCAATCAATCAATCAATCGTATTTATTGAGCACTTACTATGTGCAGAGCACTGTACTAAGCGCTTGGGAAGTACAAATTGGCAACACATAGAGACAGTCCCTACCCAACAGTGGGCTCACAGTCTAAAAGGGGGAGACAGAGAACAGAACCAAACATACCAACAAAATAAAATAAATAGGATAGAAATGTACAAGTAAAATAAATAAATAAATAAATAAATAAATAAATAGAGTAATAAATATGTACAACCATATATACATATATACAGGTGCTGTGGGGAAGGGAAGGAGGTAAGATGGGGGGGATAGAGAGGGGGACGAGGGGGAGAGGAAGGAAGGGGCTCAGTCTGGGAAGGCCTCCTGGAGGAGGTGAGCTCTCAGCAGGGCCTTGAAGGGAGGAAGAGAGCTAGCTTGGCGGAGGGGCAGAGGGAGGGCATTCCAGGCCCGGGGGATGATGTGGGCCGGGGGTCGACGGCGGGACAGGCGAGAACGAGGTACGGTGAGGAGATTAGCGGTGGAGGAGCGGAGGTTGCGGGCTGGGCAGTAGAAGGAGAGAAGGGAGGTGAGGTAGGAGGGGGCGAGGTGATGGACAGCCTTGAAGCCCAGGGTGAGGAGTTTCTGCCTGATGCGCAGATTGATTGGTAGCCACTGGAGATTTTTGAGGTGGGGAGTAATATGCCCAGAGTGTTTCTGGACAAAGATAATCTGGGCAGCAGCATGAAGTATGGATTGAAGTGGAGAGAGACACGAGGATGGGAGATCAGAGAGAAGGCTGGTGCAGTAGTCCAGACGGGATAGGATGAGAGCTTGAATGAGCAGGGTAGCAGTTTGGATGGAGAGGAAAGGGCGGATCTTGGCAATGTTGCGGAGCTGAGACCGGCAGGTTTTGGTGACGGCTTGGATGTGAGGGGTGAACGAGAGAGCGGAGTCGAGGATGACACCAAGGTTGCGGGCTTGTGAGACGGGAAGGATGGTAGTGCCGTCAACAGAGATGGGAAAGTCAGGGAGAGGACAAGGTTTGGGAGGGAAGACAAGGAGCTCAGTCTTCGACATCTGTAAAATGGTGATTAAATCCTACTCCATCCTCATTAGACTGAGAGCCCCGTGAGAAACCTGATTATTTTGCATCTACCCCAGCACTTAGGGCAGTATTTGGTAATGTCATCTCCAAAAAAATATACTTGTGTGACCCCAACCTAATGGTTGTCGACTGTTTTGTGCCAAAAGGTGTCAAAAAGTGCCACTAACAGATACCCCTAATGATTAGCGACTAATAATGAGAAGCAGAGTGACTTAATGGATAGAGCATGGACCTTGGAGTCAGTAGGATCTGAGTTCTAATTCCCACTCTGCCACTTGTCTGCTGTGTAACCTTGGGCAAGCTACTTAGCTTCTCTGTTCTTCAGTTACCTCATCTGTGAAACGAGAATTAAAACTGTGAGATTCATGTGAGAAGATTCATGTGAGATGTGGACAGTGTCCAACCTGCTTAGCTTGTATCTATCCTGGCACTTAGTTTACAGATACCATTAAAATTAAAATAGAAATTCAGATCACTTTACTATGTTGTCTCCAGCAAAACTCATGACATTTTTCCCACCTGCCATTAAACTTTGCAATGTAGGAGTGTCCAAATCCCTATCTTAGGTAGCTTTGGGATAAAAGGTAACTGTTAAATTTTGATGAGGTTATGGTCATAATCACATACAGATGGCACCCTTATTAAAAAGGACTTTGGAGAAAAATCCCAGCACCTGAATAGTTACTTCACCTAATAATAATAATAATATTAATAATAGTTGTAGTTGTTAAATGCTTACTATGTGCCAGGCACTGTACTAAGTACTGGGGCAGGTACAAGTGAATCATATTGGACACAATCCCTGTCCCACATGGGGCTCACAGTCTTCATCCCCATTTTACAGATGAGGTAACTGAGGCACAGAGAAGTGAAGTGACTTGCCTAAGGTCACAAAGCAGACAAGTGGCGGAGCCAGGATTAGAACCCATGACCTCTGACTCTTAGGCCCATGCTCTATCAACTACACCATGTGGCTTGTAACCTGGAATAGATGTCCCAAGGGTGTCCTGAACCCCTGAATCCTTGCTACCACCTCCTCCATCCTTCATGGTCTGTAGTCAGCAGTGGCGTCCCCAAGTGTCTGTAACAGATCCTAGCCTACGGAGTTCCTCTCCTCGCCCTGCAGCTCTCAGCCAAACAACAATTTAGCATTTTAGCAAATTGGCCTGTTTTGCTGCTGCTTTGTGGATTGAGTAGAAGTGACACATAATTAATCCGCTCTGTTTTTAATAACCGATCTTAATGACAGAGATTTTAAAGAGTAATTCAACAAATACTGGTCACCCACGGGCAGTGCTGGGAGCGATATGGAACCGGTCCCAACTACATTCTGGTCTGAGAAAAAGTCCCAGAGCACATGTTCTAGAGGACAGGGGCTACCTGGTGGGGTGCGAGTGTCTGGGGGAGGTGGTGCCTCCCCATGTGGGGCTTGGGGGTGACCGGGGGTGGGGGGTGGGGCTTCAGCACCCATGGCCCCCCACCTAGCTCCTGCCATCCTAGGAGCATCCACAGAGTCTAATATACTCTATGGGGGTTTTGGAGGGGAGGTTACAGAATATAGAAAGGGCACAACCAATCGATCAGTCACATTTATTGAGCACCTACTGGGTACAGAACACTGTACTAAGTGTTTGGGAGAGTACAGTACCATAGAGTTGGTAGACAAGATAGCCTTCAAGGAGCTTACAGCCTAATAGACACTTGCAGTCTCATGTGTGCCTACAATACAGTTATTGGCCGAGTGGGCAGCACACAGGGCTGGGAGTCAGGAGGAACTAGTTTGTACTCCTGGCTCTGCCACTTGACTGCTGTGTGACCTTGGGCAAGTTACTTCATTTCTCTGTGCTTCAGTTACCTCATCTGTAAAATGGGGATTAAGACTGTGAGCCCCCCGTGGGACAACCTGATCACCTTGTATCCTCCCCAGCACTTAGAACAGTGCTTTGCACATAGTAAGTGCTTAACAAATGCCATTATTATTATTATTATTTTTTGGCATTTATTAAGCGCTTACTATGTGCAAAGCACTGTTCTAAGCGCTGGGGAGGTTACAAGGTGATCAGGTTGTCCCACGGGGGGCTCACAGTCTTAATCCCCATTTTACAGTTGAGGTAACTGAGGCCCAGAGAAGTTAAGTGACTTGCCCAAAGTCACACAGCTGACAATTGACAGAGCCGGAATTTGAACCCATGACCTCTGACTCCAAAGCCCATGCTCTTTCCACTGAGCCACGCTGCTTCTCAGTTACTTATTATTAGTAGTAGTAGTAGTAGTATTAACTTCTCTGTGCCTCAGTTACCTCAACTGTGAAATAGGGATTAAAACATTATCTCGTATCTACCCCAGCGTTTAGTGCAGTGCCTCGTACATAGTAAGTGCTTAACAAATACCATTAAAAATGGATAAAAGATAGTCAAATACCCATTAGATTGTTGCGGTTTGAGGGTACCCTTCCTTCACCTGATATCACTTGCTCCCAAGTGTCCAGGACAGGTTTCTACACCCAGTAGGTATTCAATAAATAATTAATGAAACCAACATATAGATTTGAAGCAGCATGGCTTGGTAGAAAGAGCATAGGCTTGGGAGTCTGAGGTCCTGGGTTCTAATCTCAGCTCCGCCACTTGTCTGCTGGGTGACCTTGGACAAGCCACTTAACTTCTCTGGGTCTCACTGACCTCATCTGTAAAATGAGGATTAAGACTGTGAGCCCCATGTGGGACAAACTGCTTTCCTTGTATCTACCCCAGTGTTTAGAACAGTACTTGGCACATAGAATGTGCTTAACAAGTACCATAATTATTACTATCTATGAGGAATAGTCATGACCTAGCCATCAGACCGAGAGCATGGTGTTGGCACCAGTCAGACAGTGCTATTGATTGAGTACTTACTGTGTGCTGAGCACCGGACTAGGCTCTTGGGAAAGTATACTACAACAGAGTTGGAGGAATGCAAACCCTATCCACAAAGAATTTACGGTCTACAGGAGGAGAGAGACAAAAACACAGATTAGGGATAGGGGAAATAATAGAAATGGGTGTAACTGAAAGGATTAAAGTCTTGAAATCATAGGAAAGCAAGGTTAATACAGAGCAGTGTTAGGTGAGAATTGTTGACCTCTCTCCTCTTGCAGGGTGGGGAGAAGATAAGCATGTAAATTACCTCTGCTTGAAGATGAGTGCCATGGTGGAGAAGGCAGTGGGGTGACTACCAAAGAGCTTTCAGGGTGTGGACTCAAGTGCAGAGGTACACAGTATGAGGGTAAAATAATAATTATAATTCATCATCATTAATGGAATTATTGAGTACTTACTCTGTGCAGAGCACTATATGAAACACTTGGGAGAGTACGATGCAACAGAGTTGGTGGACACGTTCCCTGCCCACAGTGAGCTTACAGTATAGAGGGGGAAGCAGATATTAATATAAATAATTTATAATTGTGGTTTTTGTTAAGCACGGTCCTGAGCACTGGAGTAAAGATAATCAGTCCCTGACCCACACAGAGCTCACAAGCTAAGGGGGAGGGAGAGCAAGCATTTCATCCCCATTTTACAGATGCAGAAACTGAAGCACAGAGAAGCTAAGTGACTTCCCCAAGTCACGTAGCAGGCAAGTGGCCGAGCTAGGATTAGAACCCTGGTCCTCTGGCTCCCAGGCCCATGCTCTTTCTACTAGGCCATGATTTTAGTAGGGCTTTGAGGATGGGGAGAGTGGTGGTCTATTGGATATGTAGAGGGAAGGAGGTACAGGCCAGAGGGATGATGTGGGTAAAGAGTTGGTGGTGAGACAGATGAGTTCAAGGTACAGTAAGTAGGTGGATGTTAGAGGAATAAAGCATGCCGGCTGAGTAGTAGAGGGAGATAAACCAGGTAAGGTAAGTGGGAAGAGCTGATTACGTGCATTAAAGATGATGATGAGGAGTTCCTGTTTGATGCAGTTATGGATGGGCAACCACTGGAGGTTATTGAGGGCCAGGGAGATGCAGATTGCATGTTCTTTCAGAAAATGATCCGGGCAGCAGAGTGAAGTAGGAACTGGAGAAGAGATAGAGAATGAGTGGGGAAGTCAGTGAGGAAGTTGATGCAGTATTCAATGTTGGATGTGGTAAATGGTAGCAGTTGGAAGATGAGGAATGGGTGGGTTCTAGTGATGCTTGGGAAGGTAACTGTGGTATTTCTCTGAACTCCGAGGAAAGTTGTATATATTGCTTTCTCCCCAAACCCCGGGCCTGGGGTCTGGGATGGTGCAGAAGTTGGAAGAATATTGATGGAAGTGTATGTGAGAGTGTCAGACTGATGGCAGCAGGACCTGTGTACATCTGACTGAGTCACTAAAATTGATCTCAGCTGATCTTTCACCATTTGTGATAGCAGTGTGTTCGATGGAATGTCCTTCTTGTTTCTCTCAACAAAAACAAAAAAAAAATATGACAAGGAACTCTCCCCCTTTCAGGAGGAAGATAGGGAGCTTAATGACATCAAATCATGTGGTGATTCAGGCGTGGCAGAGATGCCTTGTTTGGTTGGCTCATCTGTTGCCTTGGAAACCCATCATGGTGGGAGAACCCTAGCTATAACGTGTGATATGACCTTCAGCATGGTTTTCTGCATTTCTTTTTGATATACAGATAGAAAGACAACCCATATTTTCTCTTTAGTCTATTAATCTGTTTTGAGAGTCTGTGTGCCAAAAGCCATGACTGTTTGCTTTGTCTGAAGCCCCACTCCTTCTGACCTGTCTGTTCTCCTCTTGTAGCCATCACTGAGGTAGAACTGCCAACTCTGAGCCAGTACAAAAAACAGAGTGTAGAAAGACTGCCGCCCTACAAGGCCTCACTGAAAAATGAATAAGAGGAATGATCCAAAGGGCAGCCATTTTGTTAAAAATAATAACAGGACTCATGAAACCACATACAAATTGGGAATGGGGAAGAATAGAGAGATGGAAGATGATGGAGAAAGGGAAGGAGGAAAAAGGGTATTAAATGGGGGATGGAAGCAAGGGAAGCTAAAATATATGGAGTTTTGATTGAGAACATTAAATTTCCAAACTGCTCAGACTGAAGAGAAATTAATCAGTCAACATTCATCTGAAATTTACTTGAGGGCCTATGAGGTGGCTTCATATAAAGCGAGGGAAACTTCTGTTCCAGAGAGTACCAGTAATAGAAGGGAATTTTTGTATTGGAAGCTTCAAAATCATTCTATTGGCAGCCAGTTATATGCTCCTGCCTCAAATTTCAGAATGTTACTTTAGGATTGGTGTGCTTCTTGAATTTCTCATGTGTTTTATTGCTTTTCTCTTTAGTTAAATTAGGTCTGGGGAGAAAGTTCAAGTAGCAGTTTCATTTCTTTACTCAAGAATTCATATAGTTTCGGCAGGATTGCTGTACACTTGAAGAGAGTGAAATCTGAATTTATTGCCATGCATTCAAGTTCTGTTCAGGTCATTATATTGACAGCAGTTATTACTCCCAAATTAATAAGTTTGGACAAAGTCCCGGTCCTGCATGGGGCTTGCAGTCTAAGAAGGATGGAGAACAGCTGTTGAGTCCCCATTTTACAGATTGGGAAACTGAGGCACAGAGAAGTGAAGTGACTTGCCCATGGGCACACAGCAAGAAATTGGCAAAGCCGGGATTGGAACCAAGTCCTCTGGCTCCCAGGCCCATGCTATTTCCACTAGTATTTGATGCTCTTGAACACTGCCTCCTCAGTAAACAACAATATATCTGTATATCTTGGTCTGTGTCACCATAAAGCAATAGTTCTGACAAGCCATGCATATTACATTTCTGTGGGTATTAATTCAGAACTTAAATGAATCCAGGGATGGGACTTAAACGAAGCCACTCAGCTTGATTCAGTACTGAAGATCTAGTCTGAAATCCTTCAATTTGGTGTCATCTTTGTTGTCTCCTGAAATGTGTTTTTATTTTTTTTTTATGGTATTTGGTAAGTGCTTACTAAGTGCCAGGCACTATACTAAGTGCTGGGGTAGGTACAAGCTAATCAGTTGGACACAGTCCATGTCCCATATGGGGCTCATAGTCTTAATCTTCATTTTACAGGTGAGGTAACTGAGGCACAGAGAAGTGAAGTGACTTGCCCAAGGTCACACAGCAGACAAGTGGTGGAGCTGGGACTAGAACCCAGGTCCTTCTAACCACGAGACCCATGCTCTATCCACTGTAATAATAATAATAATACTGGTATTTGTTAAGCACTTACTATGTGCCAAGCACTGTTCTAAGCTCTAGGGTAAATACAAGGTAACTAAGTTGTCCCACATGGGGCTCACAGTCTTAATCCCCATTTTACAGACGAGGTAACTGAGGCATAGAGAAGTTAAGTGACTTGCCCAAAGTCACACATCTGATAAGTGGCAGAGCCAGGATTAGAGCCTCTGACTCCCAAGCCTGTACCCTTTCCACTAAGCCTCGCTCCTTCTCTACGTTGCTCCTGTAGCCATCTCATTGTTCCACTGGGGAGTGAAATGGCTACTTCATGTAATCTTCTGCTCCTCTTAACTTTGATTCAGTTCATATCTTTGTTGCAGACAAATTTTCTTTCAGTCATGCTGGCATAATCACTTCTGCTGGAGTCTGAGCTGGAGCCTTCTGCCAACAACAGACCAGTGGTGGATCCAAGATACCAATCCTTAGTATTCAAATGGTGCTTTATATTTCATTCATTAATTCATCCACACAAAGTGCTAGTGAGGTGGGGCAAAGTAATGATCTGTGTTTCAAAATTGGGTTGACCTGAGGGGAATGTCCCTCTTGAATGGTCATTGAGGAATCAAGGAGCTGAAATGGGATTCGCTGCTTGAGAATCCTGGTCTAGCTGATAGTGCAGGGTCCTGGGAATCATAAGGACTTGGGTTCTAATCCCAGATTTGCTACTTCTCTATTGTGTGACGTTAGACAAGTCATCTAACTTCTCTGTGCCTCAGTTACCTCGTCTGTAAAATGGGGATTAAGGTGGTGAGTCCCATGTGGATCATGGACTGTGTCCAACTTGATTATCTTCTATCTACCCCAGTGCTTAGTAAAGTGCTCGGAAGAGTATAATACAACAGAGTTGGTCATGGCCTCGTGGAAGGGCACGGTCCTGGAAGTCAGAGGTCCTCGGTTCTAATCCTGACATTGCCACTTGTCTACTGTGTGACCTTGGGCAAATCACTTCACTTCTCAGTGCCTCAGTTATCTCATCTGTAAAATGGGGATTAAGACTGTGAGCATCCTATGGGTCAGGGACTGTGTCCAACCTGATTAGCTTGTCTCTACCCTAGTGCTTAGAACAGTGCTTGGCATATAGTAAGTGATTAACAAAGACCAGGATTATTAATTGTTGTTATTATTATTAGACACATTCCTTGCCCTCAACAAATGTAACAGTCTACAGGGGAAGACCAATATTACTATAAATAATTCATAATATATCATTTTTAGATATGAAAATAAGTGCTGTGGGGTTGAGGTTGAGGTGAACACCAGATGCTCCCATGTAATAGATAATATGGATTGATAATTTCCCTAGCTTCCTGCAGCACATTAATTATGTTTTGGAGACAATTGATTCTGATCAAGGCCAGGTGTATTCTGTGTCCACCTTAGGATCTCTTTGTCCCTACATCCATCCTGACACAGAAAACAGAGGATAGTAAAGGCTAGTTTCCCTCAAGATTCTTTAACACAGTGTTCCAGTGGTTGGATAATCCTTGATTGTTTCTTAAAACATCATGATAGCACCGATATGGAGCCCAACCAATAGGACTATGGAGTGGTTTCTTAGATCACAGCTGTGTACAGACATATGATCTTCCCTGGAGCTGCACTGAATGGTGGATGTGTTTAAAGTGTTTCACTTTGTACAAGTCGCTCTTGATCTCCTGTGCCCATTACTTCAATTTCTTGGAGGCATCTTCAGTGGAAGTTGGACTTGCAGAGTAAAGATGAACACTCCCTGAAAGAAAATTGAAGACCTCCCACCCCTCCAAAATCTTTTTTTGAGTGGTGCCCTTTGTATGAACATATCTGGATGCAGTTTACACAATTAATAATGCAGATAAAATGCCCATGATGCAAAATGTAAATGTAGCTGCTGAATAACATGCTGGCGCTACAGAGTTTAATAATAGATAACAGTAATAAATAATACAGGTGCAGAATTATGTAATTCAATTACAGAGTAAATGATGGGGAAAAGCACAGGGAAGGAAGAGAGTCTGGGCCTCATTCTCATCTCTCCCACCGCCCACCTCTTGCTCACTCTCTGCTTTTTCTTGGAACACCCTCCCTCTTCCCTTCTGACAGGCATCTGTGAAGGTGTTCTGATAACATACCTCCTCTTGGAGGTCTTCCCTCATTAATTTCTTCTCACCCCACCTTACAGCTCCCAATCCTCACGTCAGCATTTCTGTGCCACCTACACCCTGAAGTAGCATGTCCTAGTGGAAAAAGCATGGGCCTATGAGTCAGAAGGACCTGGGTTCTAATCCCGTTTCTGCCTCTTGTCTGCTGTGTGACCTTGGACAAGTCATTTAACTTCTCTATACTTGTTACCTCATCTGTAAACTGGGAATTGACTGTGAGCCCCATGTAGGACATGAACTAGATATAAATCTTATTAGTTTGTATCTAGTCCAGTGATTAATACAGTGGCTGGCTTATAGTAAGTAATAATAATAATAATAATAATCATAGCATTTATTAAGCACTTACTATGTACAAAGCACTGTTCTAAGCACTGGGGGGGGGCTCACAGTCTTAATCCCCATTTTATAGATGAGGTAACTGAGGCACAGAGAAGTTAACTGACTTGCCCAAAGTCACACAGCTGACAAGTGGCGGAGCCGGAATTTGAACCCATGACCTCTGACTCCAAAGCCCATGCTCTTTCCAGTGAGCCACGCTGCTTCTCTAACAATTACCTAACAAATACTATTGAAATAGTACTATTTCATAATACAAATACTATGGAAGAAAAGTACCCACAACCACCTGTAACACTAAGATTTGGCTCTGTATAAATTATTACTTCCTCCTATCTGTAATTTATTTAGCATCTCTCTCCTCCACTAGATTGTAAGCACCTTGAGAGCAGGGATCATGCCTTCTAATTCTGTTATACTCTCCCAAGTGCTTAGTACAGTTTTCAGCATACAGAAAATGAAATGAACTGCACCACCATCAATATGATTGATCGATCAACCAGAATGGTCAGTATTCTCAGATCTATCCTTACCTTTTTTTTTCACTGTACTTGTTAAGCTCTTACTATGTGCCAGGTACTGTACAAAGTGCTGGGGCAGATAGAAGATAATCAGTTTGGACATAGCTCTTGTCCCAAATGGGACTCACAATCTACGTTGGAAAGAGGAGGATTTAATCCCCATTTTACAGATGAGGTAACTGAGGCACAGAGAAGAGATTTACCTAAGGTCACACAGCAGAACAGTGGTGATCCCAGGATTAGAACCCAGGTCCTGTGATACCCAGGTCTGTTCTAAGCCACACTGCTTCTCACTCCTTTCCTTTGAAAGGTAGGCATAGAATTCCAGGAGAGACTTACATTTTCTGTTTTCAGTTTCCCTCTGATCTTGTGTAGTGAAGCTAGCAGTTTCAGTCACTGAGGTGGAAGGTACAGGTTGTGCCTTTCAGTCTGCTATCTGCTAATCCTTATAACGCATTCATTCCTACCCACTGTATCATTAATGGTTTCATCCTTCAGTGAGGGAGATTGAGGCTTGGAGAGTTGCTGAGCAGATTGATTGTTCCCCTGTTACCCACTCCATCCCTTCCAAATATCTAAATATAAAAATGTAGATTTCTAAAGGAAGAGGAATGTGGAGAGGAATGGAGTGGCAGAGGGGTGTGGTCATGATCCAACAAAGATGCCAATGAATGGTATTTTTTTAACACAATCATATTTATTGAGCACATGCTGTGTGAAGAGCAATGTACTAAGCGGTTAATGTGTGTAGAGCCCTATGCTTAAGTGCTTGGGATAGTGCAATACAAGAGAGTTGGTAGATGTGATCCCTGCTAACAAGGAACTTACAGTTTTAGAGGGCACTGAGTGCTAACACTTTATTATTTTCTTCCTTTGCAACAAAATTTGGACAATGCCAGTGTCAAACTCCTATTCTCTCCCAAGGAGAGTGGAGTATTTTTTCTGAGTTTCAAAACAGGATGAAAGGGGGGGGGGGGGGGGGGGGGGAATTAATTAATGCCAGCAAATGAAGCATGCAAACCTTGTCCCGATGTTCTAATGACTGAGAAGAAGCACTGAAGAAATGGCATAGAAAATGAACTGTACCACCATCAGACTGCCTTATCTTGCATTGGCCTCCCTTATTTTGAAATAAACCTTTTCCTTGCTCTGTCCCCACCCATCCATCTTGATTCTTGACTTTCCTAATTATATGCCCCTTCTGGGAGCTAGTCTTCATTCATTCATTCAGTCAGTCAGTCAGTCGTATTTAGTGAGCACTTACTGTGTGCAGAGCACTGTACTAAGCACTTGGGAGAGTACACTACAACAATAAACAGACATATTCCCTGCTCACAATGAGCTTACAGTCTAGAGGGGGATTTGGTGTGCCAGGGAGTAGTGCCAGGATGGGGGATGTGAAGGAGCATGAAGGAAGCAGTCCCCTTTACATGATGCTTGTTGTTTGGCTGAACAAGCAGTTAAATCTGTTTGCTGAAGGAGTTCATGTGGATGATGATGACCTTTAAGTGTGCTTTGACATGGTCAGTGGTCAGAATGAAAGAGTGAAAGCCCTGAGTGTCTTCCTTCCTTCTCCTCTGACTTGGGAGGGAACAGGCCAGATGAACTGAAACTTCCCCCAAGCCAATGGAAACCAAATGGTTACAGGAAACCAGATGGGACCATTCCACAGTAATCATTGGATTTTCGGTAGCGAGGCATTTGGCACTTGGGAAATCCTTTTGGATTAATTTAGGGTGTGGCCTAGGAAAAGAAAGGAAGCAGATGCCGGATTAGACTATCCTAATGAGTGTGGCTTTCAAAACCCATCCTTTCTGCCTATTTCTGAAAGGGTTTGGACTGCTTGAGCCTGTTCCATCTGGAGAACGATGTGGCTTACACACATAATATCCTCTAAACTGGTATTTTGCTTTCCTCACATCTCAATATACACTAGCCACAAGCTTCATGGCCTAGCGGAAAGAGTATGGGGCCCGGGTATCAGAGGAACTGTATTCTATTGTCGGCACCGTCGCTCATCTGCAGCATTACTTCACTTCTCTGTGCTTCAGTTCCCTCATCTGCAAAATGTGATTTAGTTATCTTGTGGGAACCCCAGTGCTTAGTACAGTGTTTGGCACATAGTAAGTGCTTAACAAATACCACAATTATTATTATTATTATTACTATCATTGTTAATATTATTCCTCCCAAACTCACCTTCTCACTGTGCCTCATTCCCTAGCAATCAGTGGTAGTTTCTGAGTACCGACTGTGTGCAGAGCACTATATTAAGGGCTTGGGGAAGTACGTTTGAATATACTATTCCCAACTCTCTGTCTCCAACCCCTTTCCTCCTCCCTTTTATAAAATATTTAAGTGCTTCCTGTATGTCCAACACTGATCTAAGCACTGGGGTAGGTATAAGTTAACTAGGTCAGACCCAGTTCCTGTCCCGCATTAGGCTCACAGTGTAAGTAGGAGGGAGAACAGGTATCCCCAGTTGTGGAAACTGAGGCATAGAGAAGCTAAGTGACTTGCCCAAGGTCACACAGCAAGCAATTGACAGAGCCGGGATTACAACATGAGTTCTGACTCCCACGTCTGTGCTCTCCCGACTCAGCAGCATTGCTTCTCACTGAAATTTTCTTCCTCTTCAAATCTGCTAGGCCACAGCTCTTCCCTTCTTCAAAGCCCTTGTGAAGTTCCACCTCTTCCAGGATCTTTCCCTGATTAATTTTTCCTCTTTCCAGGATACATTCTCCCAGGTATCAGCTGAGCATTTTTGCCCTGGAATCCATCTGTGGCACTTTTGTACCTATCGATTTACATACTCTACTATTTAAGCACCTCTTCCTTCTGTGTGTAAATTCTGTCTGCCAACCCAGCTGTATTCACTCAATCGTATTTATTCTATATATTCTCTCTCTCTCTGTCTCTCTGTCTGTATATATATATATATATATAGAGAGAGAGAGAGAGAGAGAGAGAGAGAGAGAGAGAGAGAATATATATTCTATTTATTTCATACACTTTCCATTGTGTGCAAAGCACTGTACTAAGTGTCTGGGAGAGTAAAATATACAATAAACAGACACATTCCCTGTGCGTAACAAGGTCTTTGTAAAGGGCAGGAATTACGTCTCAATTTACTACACTCTCCTAAATACCCTGCTTGCAGGAAACACTCAATAAATACTACTGGTTGGTTGATTGACTAACCTCCTTGTGGCAGGGAATGTGTCTACCAACCCTGTTGGTTGGTACTCTCCCAGGAGCTTAGTATGGTGCTTTGTATACTGTAATAAATACCATTGCTCTATACTCAATAAATACCATTGACTGATTATGGTAAAATCCAGTGATGAAACTAGTCAATCTTGGCCTCCTATAATTTAACAACTTTCAGGCTGTGCACACTAGAATTTGAGGTCCGGGCAGTAACTGATATTTATGAGGCACTAAATGCCCAGGTGTGTATATATATGATGTTATGTTTGACATTATGCTTAATAGGCTAAAAGATAGATGGAAATGTGACCCTGAAGAGACTAAACATCGATTTCCCCTTCTCCCAACCACCCCCTCCCCAACCAATTTCAAGTCCAGCCTTGGAGCGCAGTGAGGGGCCTGAGCTGAAACAGATTTATAAATCTGCCCCAAATGGGCCCAGAGCTTTAAGTCTGGGTGGAAGTGGACTGGACCTCCTCAGCATCCTTCAGTCCTAGGAAACTAGAGAGTCAGGTGTATCCAGAGAGGCAGTGTGGACTAGTGGAAAAAGTATGGGACTGTGAGTCAGGAGGCTTAGATTCTGGTTCTGGCTCCACCATTTGCCTACTTCGTGACCCTGGGCAAGTCATTGGACTGTTCTGGGCCTCAGTTTCCTCATCTGTAAAATGGGGATCCCATACCTGCTTTCCTTTCCTCTTAGGTTATGGTCCTCAAGTGGGGCAGGGACTGCTTTTGGTCTGATGATCTGGTCTCAACCCCAGAGCTTGATGCATAATAAGTGCTTAATAAGTTCCTCCATGTTTATTATGTCTTGGGACCTAAGCAGATCTCTTTGGCCTACCCTGATCTGGCCTCTTTGTGGGGCTGGACCACGGGTGGCCCCTGGGGACAGAGAGCAGGGAGAATATGCACTTACCTCACACAAATTAACTTCCTTGTTGTTCCATTGAGGTGTGGTATTTGACTTCAGTGAGCTGCAGATCTAATAAATCATTAATAGAAACACATATACAACAGATATGATGAGGGAGTGGAGGAGGGTCTTCCCACTCTTAAAATCATACATTTTCACTTTTAGGGGATTTTAAAACAGAAGAGGGGAGATGGAAGTGAGGAAAAAAGAGAATGTAAGATAAATACGATTGAATGAAAAGAGCAGTAGGAAAGGAGGAGAAGATAACCAATTTTATTTCTGGTGATATCACTTGTTTAAAGAGAACTTGAGCTAAACAGGACAATACAGCTCTCTAATCCCAAGAGTCACTGTTTCCTGTAAAGACATGAGGGGGAAATCATGTAAGAGATTAACTAGATGCAAACACATCCTGACAGCAAGTGGTGGCATTGAAGCAGAAGCTGTTTTTGGTTTTGGATATCTGAGGACCATAAAATATGAATGAATCTTCTTGTTTGCACAGCCTGAGAATGTACATGGTTTCTCTCTGGGGATTCTGGTGACTCAACTTCCTCCTTGTCGTTAGAAACCAGGAGGGGAAAAATTACTGACTCGAGTTTAGTGTAGTTCAGAAAAATACAGCAGTCTTCTTCTATCTTAGATGGTAGTGTAATGTAATCCTCATATAGCACTCCATAACCCTTACAATTGTTATTGTAAGGTGCTTGTGAGCAAGGGTTGTGTCTACCTACTCTGTTGTATTCTCCCTAGAGTTTAATAGTACTCTGCACACAGTAAGCGTTCAGTTAAGTACCACTCATAGATTGTTGTTACTTTCAAATTACCCGTGAAATGGTTCAGGCTGGTTAATCTTGCCTTTGTACGATTTAGGGATAGCAAGCCTGAATATCTCTTTTTGCGATTGAGACCGAACTAGCATCATATTCGGTAGTATTTATTGAGCACCTACTGTATGTAGAGTAGGCCTGCTGTTGGTACAGAGGAAGGAATGTAACTTTGGGAATCAAGTCATTTTGGTTGGAGACCTGGTGGGAATCATGTCATTTTGGTTGGAGACTTGGGTGTGAAAACAGGGAATGCACACTGAGGCTATGCCATAAAGGTGAAGGTTTCTAATGGTCAAACAACCTAAGACATTGTGTGAGATGGCTGTGCCCAGAAAGGATCCTGAAACAACTGGGTTTTAGACAATAAAAAAAAAAAAAACCAAGAAGAAACAAAAAATACCTTGATGTGCTGTACCCCTGCCTTTTATTACTAACTGGTTTCACCCTGGGGCCCACTGGCAATATAACTGGGAGAGATGAGAAAGGGCAAGAGACACTGCACAAACCACTAGGACGATAATTCCTTTGCTCAACTTCTTGGCCCTGAAGAATTAGGACTGAGGTGTGTGTCCTCAAAGAGGCCTTTCCTGTTTAATCCCTGTTTTCACCATCTCCTCTCCCTTCTGTGTCTCATCTAGAAGCATGATGGCATAGTGGATAGACCACAGGCCTGGGGGTCAGAAGGTCATGGGTTCTAATCCCAGATCCACCACATGTCTGCTTTGTGACCTTGGGCAAGTCATCTTACTTCTCTAGGCCTCAGTAACCTCAATTGTAAAATGGGGATTGAGAGTGTGAGCCCCAAGTGGGGCAGGGACTGTGCCCAACCTGATTTGCTTGTATCCATCCCAGCACTTAGTGCAATGCCTGGCATACAGTAAGCACTTAAAATACCACAGTTGTTATTATTATTATCTATTCACTTGGATTTGCACCCTTTGGGCATTTGATATTTGTTCCTCCTTCAGCCCTATAACACCTGTGTGCATTTCTTAAATTCTTTATTTGTATTAATGTCTGTCTTCCCCTCTAGATGGTGACTTTGTTTTGGGCAATGAACATGTCTACTGACTTTGTTGTATTGTACTCTCTCAAGCACTTGGTACAGTGCTCTGCACACAGCAAGTGCTCAATAAATACCATTGATTGATTGACTGGTATCTTGATCATCACTGTGGATAGAGCACGGCACTAAGCACTTTGGAGAATACAACAGAGGGAAATATGATCACTGCCCTCCAGAATTTGACAGTCTAATAGGGAAGACAAGGTATATAAAGTTATTTAAAAAAAACAGGGAAAGGAAAGATACACATGGTTATAACAAGAGATGCCAAAGATGGATAAGCACATTAGAAGTATGTCTTGTGTCTTTCCCAATTTTTAGTACAGTGCTTAGCACATAGTAAGTGTTTAATAAATAACATTATTATTATTATTATTATTATTATTGCTATTTGCACAGATGCTAAGAGTGGCTGAGAAAATGCAAATGGTGAGCTGGAAATTGTAATGAAATGACCATCAGGGAGGGAGATTTGATGATGCCAGTTGGGTTTGAACGGGGAGGGAGTCCTAATAATAATAATGATGATGATGGTATTTGTTAAGTGCTTACTATGTGCCAGGCACTGTACGAAGTGCTGGAAGGGGGGCACAAGCAAGGGACCACTCTCAGTCTCTTCACTGCCAATCTAATGTTTTTCTCACTGGGAGGGATCACACCTTTAACCACAGATGAAGTTGTTAGAGCTTATATTTGATCATGAACAGTGACTAGTATTCCTCAAATCAGAAAGTAATCACTGGCTCTGTAGTTAATTCTCACCGGGATCCCTGGGTAGTGTTTTGGAATTTGCTGGTTCAATCGTTTAATATCCTGCTCTGCCTCTTATGTCTCTCAGTAAATGCTGATTGACAGAATATTGTAGACCCTCAAAAGATAGCTGCTGTAAGAGTTGCGGTTATCAAAAGATAGCTGCCTAAAAATAGCTACAATAATGCAAATTGGTCATGCAAACCAGGATAACGTATTTAGTAGCCCACATCCTCTCCTCAAAATTCCTAGGACATTAAATCTACTTTTTGCCTGGCATAAGTCATTACCTGATCTGGGCAAGGGAGTGAATGAATGGCTATTTGCAAGGCTTCTCATGAACTTCCCCTTACAGAGGACCAGTGTTAATAAACTCCTGCATAGACTGCAAGGTGGTTGTGGACAGGGACCGTGTCTGCCAACTCTGTTGTATTATGCTCTCTCAAACACTTAGTACAGTGCTCTGCACATAGTTACTGCTCAATAAATGCCATTAATTGATTGTTATGGGTGGATGTATACATAGATATCTATGTGTGTGCATGCACAGAGATACATATATTTATACAAACATTATAACAAAGTATAGGGATATTTCTACACATCAACATGATGTGTCTTTTAAGGATGGATGACTACAGGAAAGCTAATTAACTGACTCTTATCAAAGCCTTCCTATTGGACTGAAGTGCAATGGTTACAATGGCTAGAGAAGCAGCGTGGTTCAGTGGAAAAGAGCACGGGCTTTGGAGTCAGAGGTCATGGGTTCAAATCCCAGCTCTGCCAGTTGTCAGCTGTGTGACTTTGGGCAAGTCACTTAACTTCTCTGTGCCTCAGTTACCTCATCTGTAAAATGGGGATGAAGACTCTGAGCCCCATGTGGGATAACCTGTCACCTTGTAACCTCCCCAGTGCTTAGAACAGTGCTTTGCGCATAGTAAGCACTTAATAAATGCTATCGTTATTATTATTACAATATTTTTATGTGTTTGCATGCTGCCTTATGAAGTTCCCAGACTACCATTTAATGGGGCATGGATCGGCAATGCAGAAATCTAGAGAGTCCCCTAAGCCTCCCAACCCCTTTGAGAACCCTGATTCCACAACCACACTTGAACCACTGGCTCACTCCTCACCTCACTCTACCATCTTCAGTTTCTAAATCTGTTCTATTTTGTACTCCTCCTGCTCTAGTCCACTCTGCAAGGAGAGTGGTTTGAGATGGTATGGAGAAGTGAAGGGGACAGGGACATATGCTATTCTAACCTTAGTGCTACTCCCTCCTCACCAACATCCTGCCTCTGGCTTGGAATGCCCTCCCTCCTCATATCTGACAGACAATTACTCTCCCCACATTCAAAACCTTATTGAAGGCCCATCTCCTTCAAGAGGCCTTCCCTGTCTAAGCCCTCTTTTCCTCATCTCACTTCTTTCTATGTCACCCTGATTTGCTCCCTTTTTCTCACCTCCCCACCCCGCCAGCCCCATAGCACTCATCTACACATTTGCAATTTATTTATTTATATCAATGTCTGTCTCCCATTCTAGACTGTAAGTTTGTTGTGGGCAGGGAATATTTCTGTTTATTGTTATATTGATCTCTCCCAGGCAGCACAGTGCTCTGCACACAGTAAGCGCTCAATAAATACAATTGACTGACTGACTGGAACAAATCCATCTTTGAAGCTTTTCAGGGGTAGAATCCAAGAATCCTAGCCATATGATCTCCTTCCTGTTTGTTTGTGTGTTAAACACTTACAATATGTCAAGCACTATTCTAAGCACTGTGATAGATACAAGTTAACCAGGACAGACACAGACCCTGTCCCACAGGTTCTCACAGTCTAGATAGGAGGGAAATCAGCTATTGGATCCCCATTTTATAGATGAGGAAACTGAAGCACAGAGAAGTGAAGTGACTTGCCCAAGTCATACAGCACACAATTGTCAGAGTCACGATTAGAACCCAGATCCTCTGATTCACAGGCCCAGGCTCTGTCCATTGAACCATACTAGAAGCAACATGGCTCAGTGGAAAGAGTACAGGCTTTGGAGTCAGAGGTCATGGGTTCAAATCCCACCTCCGCCACTTGTCAGCTGTGTGACTTTGGGCAAGTCACAACTTCTCTGTGCCTCAGTTCCCTCATCTGTAAAATGTGGGTTAAGACTATGAGCCCCACGTGGGACAACCTGATCACTTGTATCCTCCCAGTGCTTAGAACAGTGCTTTGCACATAGTGAGTGCTTAACAAACACTATTATTATTATTATTATTATTATTATTATTATGCTACTTCTTGTTTTCTTGAATATTAAAAAAAACCTCCAACTTTCTCAATGCTCACTCAAATTGAATGGCAGCAGCAATGGATTTGGCTTTTCCCACAAATGAATGTATATCTATGCTCTTCCCACATTCAGTCCATGATGATGACTTACAGCTGCATGATTATGATGAGGACATTTGTAAAACAACAGGATGATGGTAGATAAACCAAGCCAAGATCAAAACTTGCTTGAGGAGGGAAGGATTGGAAGGAATGTAGGTGTTGAGTCTGTAGACTATAAACTCCTTAGGGACAGGGAATGTGTGTACTGACTATTTTATATTGCACTTTCCCAAGTCTTTAGTGCTGTGTTCTGAACAAAGGAAGTGCTCAGTAAATACCACTGAATGAGTTGGGAAGGAATAAAACTGAAGCAGCAACGAGACCATCCTTGGAGGAATAGAAGGTGACATAAAGGAAATTCAGTTTGAGTCCACGGAAGGCATCTATGCTTAGAATTTCCAGAGCATCGTTGTGAAATGTACTTGTCAGTGTTGGAGTACAGCTGTGACCAATGGGCCGTGGGTATCTGGAACTGAAAGTGAAATTAGATTGGTGTTCTCTTTCCAGGCTAAGCTGGGAATTCCCTGGAATACTGCATTGGACCACTGGCACCAGCTGTCAGATGGTTTGAACTGGGATCAGCTGTGACCTAATTATTAGTCTCTTAAATTTGGTCTGTTCCTTTCATTTTCCAGTTCATTGACCTCCCAAAGAGGGGAGAAGAATGAGATTTGGGTCATCCCCTTCCTGCAATTGTCATCTGATCAAGGTCACAGCTCACTAATCTTTGATGGACATCACCAAGGAGAAATTTTTCAATCTCCCTCCTTCTCTAAATGAGCCCGAAGGGGAAAGAGATGGCTCGTTGTGGGCCGGGAATGTGCCTGTTACATTGTTATATTGTACTCTTCCAAACAGTAAAGTGCTCTGCACACAGTAAGCACATAGTAAATATGATTGAACGATAGATTGGAAATTGTGGTTAATGAGAAGTCTTTACCCTTCTGGGTTTGAGTTCTGTATCACCATATGAAGGAAAATCTTGAGTTTCATTTCTGTAGCTCTGAAGGGAGTCAATACATATTGCATATATTAGCAATGAAATAAGACCACAATTGTCTATCATCCAGTCCAGATGTTTAACCAAAATTTTCTAATTTAAAAGACTTATGTGGAGGCTAGTAGTGTAGCTACTCATCTGCGAGTGACCTTGGGCAAGTCACTACATTTCTCTGTGTCTCAGGTACCTCATCTGTAAAATGGTGATTAAGAATGTGAGCACCATGTGGGACAGGGACTGCATCCACCTTGATTACCTTGAATCTACCCCAGCACTTAGCACAGTACCTGGTAAATAGTAAGTGCATAACATATGCCATTAAAAATAAATAAAAATACAACTAGTATTTTTAAATTCCAGGGTTTGGTAGGACATTTTTTTAAAATTCTGTTGCTGTTGGGAGTGATCTGGGTCTTTCCCCACTTAAGTCCTCATTTCCACTGTATAATCTTCCATTTGCTGCTGTTAACAGGGGCTTTATTAACTACAGCGTAAGTCAAAAGCCTCCCATTTTGAAACAAAACGAGCCTTTCTCTAGCAGCTGAAAAAAAAGGAAAGGGAAGGAAGTAAATTCTGTGTCTCAACTACCAGAAATGCTGCATTAGGGAGGGTATGAATTTTAACTATTGTTCTGTAAAGTAATTTAGGGTTGCCATTTGGGCAAACTAAGTCCATTTTATTGGATGTATTCCGATTATGTCCTTTGGGATACGGGCCTTTATACTGTAAGCTCATTATGGGAAGGGAACGTATCTGCTAAGTCTGTTGCATTTTATTCTCCAAGCACTTAGTACAGTGCTCTTCACATAGTAAGTTCTCAGTAAATGCCATTGATTGATTGATGATCTGGGTTACTTGGGAGTGAAAATGTCTGAATTTAGCGAGTCCTCTGGGGATCTGAGTCTCTCTGCTTTGGTTTGAGAGTTTCTCTGAGGGTTGTGTCCTCCCCAGAGAATTCCTGGGACCATTACCTTTAGTCACAGATTTGTATATTCCATTTGCCATTCCTGAACTTTTCTTCTGAACTCCTTGGGCAATTGGAGATCAGCAAGAGAAGCAGCATGGCCTAGTGGCAAGAGCACGGGCTTGGGAGTCAGAGGTCATGGGTTTTAAGCCTGCCTCCGACACTTGTCTGCTGTGTGACCTTGGGCAAGTCACTTAACTTCTCTGTCCCTCAGTTACCTCATCTGTAAACTGGGTATTGAGACTGTGAGCCCCACATGGGACAAACTGATTACCTTGTATTTACTGTAGCACTTAGAACAGTGCTTGGTACCTAGTCACTCCCCTCCTCAAAAATCTCCAGTAGTTGCCTGTCAACGTACGAATCAAGCAAAAACTCCTCACTCTCAGCTTCAAGGCTCACCATCACCTCGCCCCCTCCTACCTCACCTCCCTTCTCTCCTTCTACAGCCCAGCCCACACCCTCCACTCCACTGCTGCTAACCTCCTCATTGTTCCTCGTTCTCACCTGTTCTGCCGTCGACTCCCAGCCCACTTCCTTCCCCTGACCTGGAATGCCCTCCCTCCACGCATCCGCCAAGCTAACTCTCTTCCTCCCTTCAAAGCCCCACTGAGAGCTCACCTACTCCAGTAGGCCTTCCCAGACTGAGCCCCCTTTTTCCTCTCCTCCTCCCCATCCCCCACTCTGCCCTACTTCCTTCCTCTCCCCTCAGCACATGTATATATTTGTACAGATTTATTACTCTATTTATTTTACCTGTACACTTTTACTACTCTATTTTGTTAATGGTGTGCATATAGCTATAATTCTATTTATTCTGATGGTTTTGACACCAGTTTACATGTTTTGTTTTGTTTTCTGTCTCCCCCTTCTAGACTGTGAGCCCATTGTTGGGTTGGGACCGTCTCTATATGTTGCCGACTTGTACTTCCCACGTGCTTAGTATAGTGCTCTTCACACAGTAAGCGCTCAATAAATACAATTGATTGAATGAATGAATAGTAAGCACTTAACAAATACCATAATAATTATTATTATCATTATTATTATTAGATCTTCCCCAACTTGAGCAATTCTTGAAAGATCCCCGTTGTGGGTTCATAAATGCACTGGCAGTGATATGTAATATGGAAGACTTGGACCCTTTAGCCCAGAGCATCTCCCAGCCCCATCACTGAACCTCAGGACCACTTCTCAGGGAGAGGAGCTACTCCCAAGGATGTGGACTAATGTGTGCTCCTAGAAGCAGTGTGGTCTAGTGGATAGAGCACGGGCCTTCAGGCCAGAGAACCTGGGTTCTAATCTCAGCTCTGCCACTTGTCTACTGTGTGACCTGGGACAGGTCACTTAACTTCTCTCTGCCTCATTTTCCTCATCTTCAAATGGAGATTCAATTTTTGTTCTCTTTCGTACTTAGATTGTCAGCCTCGGGTGGGACAGGCACTCTGTCCAAACTGTGTATCTCTCCCATAGTTTAGTGCAATGCTTAGCACTTAGTAAGCACTTAACAAGTGCTACAATTATCATTATTATTATTCTTATTAGCCAAGACTGTTCATGGATGCTCTCCCATAGTTTAGTGCAATGCTTAGCACTTAGTAAGCACTTAACAATTGCTACAATTATCATTATTATTATTCTTATTAGCCAAGACTGTGCATGAATAGGGAGGTGCACCTCACCTCTCAGCTGTTAGTTCTGTATGTATGGAATACAGCAGTGGGTTGGCAAGGAAGAGGGGAAACAAAGTGTCTTCCTATGCACATTGTGCCAGTTCATCAGAAAATAGCCTATGATAATTAACCTTTAGGCTTTGCAGTGGTCTTTAGAGAATGACCTACCTTTTTGGTTTGCCATTTTCAGCCTTTTCAAAGATTCTCCCAAAACCGTATGATCGATATGTCAGTCGATAGTGAGCCCACATCCGTATCCTCCATGGAAGTGCTATTCAGAGGAGAACTTCACACCCCCTGTGTCTGTGAAGCGCAGCCAGCCTGTGGAAGGCCCAAGTGCCAAGGAATGATTAAACACTTAGGGGTAGCGTGCTTTTAAGAGGTGTTTTGCTATGCTTCTAAGCTCACACACACACACACACACACACACACACACACACACACACACACATGCTCTCTCTGTCTCTGTCTCTCTGTCTCTGTCTCTCTCTCTCTCCCTGTTTAAGTCCCAGTTTAATGACCTATAATCTAGGTATGGTGTTTGCATAGAAAGTGGCAATGGTTGGATTTGCACGGCTTAAAATCAAAAATGGTGAAAACATACTTTCAAACACTGACACTGTTTTTTTTCACCAGCAGAGTAACTGGGAATTCAGAATAGTGAGGTAAGAAACTAATTGTCCATGGTATAATTGTCACTGAATAATTTGGTTCTTTGGACACTTTATTGAGTCTGATCACAGAAGAGAGGTCCATGTTGAAAATTTGCATACCTATTATCTTCTCTGTAGAGAGTTGGGCTGAGAAGTGGTTCCTGTTGATGAGGTCCAGCAGTCTGTTGGAAAAGACGGAGAAACTCTTCCCAGACATTTTCTAACTCTCCAAATTCCACCTTTCAGCCTAGCTTGACCACTGGCCAACTGCTTCAGGCCTGCAATATCATTGATTTTGAAATAGAAATTTTCATCTTCTTTTTTCTGATTCAGATGGGAGAGGCTCTGAATCTTGACTTTCAGCTTACTAGATCTCCAAAACCATCAGACCTGCCTCTGAGGTATGCATGTGGGCATGTACTGGGGGAACTGCAGGGACACTTTTCTTTTCCTAGATAAAGCCCTCGAATGGAATAAGGACCTAATGGGGAAAGTTTAGCCATCTACCAGAGGGAAGATCCACAAGCAGCATGGCCTGGTGGAAATAGCCTGGGGCTGTAGTTAGAGGATTTGGGTTCTAATTCCGGCTCTACGCCCTGTCTGCTCTGTGATCTTGGCCAAGTCACTAACTTATCTGTGCCTCAGGTGCCTCATCGTTAAAACGGAGATTAAGACTGTGAGCCCCATGTGGGACATGGACTGTGTACAACCTGATTAGCTTATATATACCCCAGTGCTTAGAGAAGCAGTGTGGCTCAGTGGAAAGAGCATGGGCCTGGGAGTCAGGGGTCATGGGTTCTAATCCCACCCCTGCCACTTGCCAGCTGTGTGACCTTGGGCAAGTCACTTCACTTCTCTATGCCTCAGTTATCTCATCTGAAAATGGGGATTAAGCCTGTGAGCCCCATGTGGGACAACCTGATTGCCTTGTATCTACCCCAGCACTTTGAACAGTGCTTGGCACATAGTAAGCGCTTAACAAATACCATCATCATCATTATTATTATTACATTGCCTGGCACATAGTAAGAGCTTAACAAAGTAATCAATCAATCATATTTATTGAGTGCTTACTGTGTACAGAGCACTGTGCTAAGTGGTTGAGAGACTAAATACAACAGGGTTGGTATATACATTCCCTGCCCACAACGAGCTTACTGTCTAGAGGGGGAGACAGACATAAACAAACTTAGGGTATGTACATAAGTGCCATGGGTCCGAGGGAGGGATGAATAAAGGGAGCAAACCAGGACAATGCAGAAGGAAGAGGGAGAAGAGGAAAGGAGAACTTAGGGAAGGGTTTTTGGAGGAGATGTGCATTCAAAAAGCCTTTAAAGATGGGGAGAGTAATTGTCCGTTGGATAAGGAGAGGGAGGACATTCCAGGCCAGTGGCAGGACTTGGGCAAGAAGTCAGTGGTGAGTCAGACGAGATCAAGATACAAATACCATAACGAAGAAGGACCCCCCCAAAAATGTTTACCGAAATAGGACAGCTGGAGGGTTTTCCATATCTGAAATTATATCTCTTTCAGGAAACCTTCCCAGACTAAGCTCTTATCTTCTCCAAAAATTTTCCCTCCCTACTGACTTTCCCATGCACATAGTCCTACCTGCTAAAGGTTTAGATCTCCTTCCTCCCCATCTCCACAACACCTATTTATGTATCTATGTACTCGGTGGTTTCCCTTACCTATTTTAATCTCTGTCTCCCCTACCTGACTATAAGCTCCTTGAGGCCAGGGATCACATCTACCATTTGTATAGTGCTCTCCTAAGTGCGTAGTACAGTGCACAAAGTAAGCATTCAGTAAATATCGTTAATTTACTGATCTCTGCAGTATCCCAGGGTGAATATTTTGTCTACTCAGATGTTCCCTGAAGCAGTTAAATGGAAAGCTCTGTATAGCATACACCTGCTTCAGAAGAGCTGCCTTGTGATAGATTATAGATGTATCTTTGGTCTAGAGTATGAATTTATTATGAAGTTCATCAATAAATCACCACCCAAATAGAACAAATGCATCTCCATTAAAAATGAATACAGGACTTTTTGTTGTCCCTCCTTACCCAGACATTTTTCTGCAATTAAACAGCCTTGTGGGAACAGTGGAACGGCATGTGGTACCTCTGAGTGGAATTTGCTGGAGGTGAGAAGTGTGTGAAGGGTCATTTAATCTTATTGGTTGGGCTTTGAAGGGTGAGGTGGCGCTTTTTAGAGTTCCCTAACTCCAAGTGAAAAACAAATTGGATTGTAAAGTGGCTGACAGATCCTTCGTCTACAGTGTGGGTACCCTTTTGGATCCTCCTTCAATCATTTTTTCTATCCTCAGTCAGATTTTGGTAGAGTGTGGATGAATATTAGAGCACATTTGAAACATCTTCATTTTTCATGTGGAGTTAATGTAAGTTAAATGATCTTAATCGACAATCCCTAATTCAAAAGGTCCCATTTTTCTCTTGGACCATAGAAAGTTAAGGCCAAAGGGTCCCCTGGATGTAGTTAATCATTTCCCAGGAAATGATGATTTGTGCTTGTTCATTCCTCAACACCAGTGAACTCAGAGGCAGGGGGCCTGGGATTCCTGAATTCTGGTTAAATTTAAAGTTACTTAACAATACATTATCAGGAATCTGGAATAAGCACCAGCATAAGTGCAAACCTCACTTAAGGGCAACTTGAAAAAGGGAGTTTAAAGACAGCTTCCGTAACTTCAACTACCTTCTCTATGGGCATGACTGCCAAGTCTTCCTTTCCAGCCCAGGCTTCTCTCCTTCTCAGCAGTTTCGCATTTCCTCCTGCCTTCAGTACATCGTTTTTTGGATGCCTGCCAACACCCCAAATTTAACATGCCCAGAAAGGAACTTCTCATTTTCTCATGCAAACCCTTTCCTCCCCTTGATTTTTCCATCACCATAGACACCACCACCACCACCATCATCAATTGTATTTATTGAGCGCTTACTATGTGCAGAGGACTGTACTAAGCACTTGGGAAGTACAAATTGGCAACATATAGAGACAGTCCCTACCCAACAGTGGGCTCACACCACCATCCTCCTTCCTATCTCACAAGTCCATAACCTTGACATTATCTTCAAATTCTCTCTTTCATTCAACCCATATCTTCACCGCATCTCTAGACTCATCCCCTTCCCCTCTATCTGAACAGTTACCACACTGGTGTAAACACTTGTCAGAACCTGCCTCGACTATTGAGTCAGCTGCCTCACTGATCTCCCTGCTTCCAACCACTTCTATCCCACCCCACAGTCCAGCTTCACTCAGATGCCTATATAATATTTTTCTAAAATACATTTTCTTCACACATCTCTCCAACTCCTCAAAAACCTTCACTGTTCATCCAACCATCTCAATGTCAGAATCTCCTGACCATGAGTTTTGAGGTGCTTGGTCAGCTCTCCCCCACCTAGCTAACCTCAGTCCTCTCCTACTATAACCCAGCCCAGTCTTCACTCCTCTGACTGCAACCTATGTACTTGGCCTAGATCTCTTCTCTCTTGCCTGTGACCCCTTGCTCATGTCCTCCCTCCTCTCTGGAACTCTCTTCCCCTTCATATCCCCTTCATATCCCCTTTAACCCTGCCCTCTCCCTGACTTTCCTATCACTGTAGACGGCACTACCATCCTTCCCGTCTCACAAGCCCGCAACCTTGGTGTCATCCTTGACTCCGCTCTCCCGTTCACCCCACACATCCAAACCATCACCAAAACCTGGTGGTCTCACCTCCACAACATTGCCAAGATCCGCCCTTTCCTCTCCATCCAAACCACTACCTTTCTGGTTCAATCTTTCATCCTATCCCGACTGGATTACTGCATCTCTCTGATCTCCCATCCTCCTGTCTCTCCCCACTGCAGTCTATCACTCTGCTGCCTGGATCATCTTTGTGTAGAAATGTTCTGGGCATGTTACTCCCCTCCTCAAAAATCTCCAGTGGCTGCCTGTCAACCTACAAATCAAGCAAAAACTCCTCACTCTCAGCTTCAAGGCTCTCCATCACCTCTCACATTCCTACCTCACCTCCCTTCTCTCCTTCTACAGCCCAGCCCTCACCCTCTGCTCCTCTGCCGCTAACCGCCTCACTGTACCTCATTCTCGCCTGTCCCGCTGTCGACCCCCAGCCCACATCCTCCCCCTGGCCTGCAATGCCCTCCCTCCACACATCTGCCAAGCTAGCTCTCTTCCTCCCTGCAAAGCCCTACAGAGAGCTCACCTCCTCCAGGAGGCCTTCCCAGACTGAGCTCCCTTTTTCTCTCCTCCTCCCCATCCCCCACACCCTACCTCCTTCCCCTCCCCACAGTACTTGTATATTTGTACAGATTAATTACTGTACTTATTTTACTTGTACATATTTACTATTCTATTTATTTTGCTAATGATATGCATATAGCCTTAATTCTATTCGTTCTGATTATTTTGACACCTGTCTACATGTTTTGTTTTGCTGACCGTCTCCCCTTTCTAGACTGTGAGCCCGTTGTTGGGTAGGGACCATCTCTGTATGTTGCTGACTTGTACTTCCCAAGCCCTTAGTACAGTGCTCTGCACACAGTCAGTGCACAATACTACTACTAATAATAATAACAATAACAACAACAATAATAATAATAATGGTATTTGTTAAGCACTTATGTGCACAGCACTGTTCTAAGCATTTATAATAATAATAATAATGGCATTTATTAAGTGCTTACTATGTGCAAAGCACTGTTCTAAGCACCGGAGAAGCTACAAGATGATCAGGTTGTCCCACTGGGGGCTCACAGTCTTAATCCCCATTTTACAGATGAGGTAACTGAGGCACAGAGAAGTTAAGTGACTTGCCCGAAGTCACACAGCTGACAATTGGCAGAGCCGGGATTTGAACCCATGACCTTTGACTCCAAAGCCTGGGCTCTTTCCACTGAGCCATGCTGCTTCACCCGGGCATTTCTGTGCCAGGCTTTGGTTTCCGAGGAGCGAGGGAAGAAGCCGGCTGAGCTCCCACCCCACCCACCCACCTGATATGATTGAATGAATGAATGAATCCAACAGACTGCCACACTCCCTATCTCCTAAGCCCTACTAAAAGCAAATCTCCTCCAGGAAACCTAACCTGAATAATCTCTCACTTTCCCACCATATTCTCCCTCCCTTCTCTGTTGCCTTTGCACTTGGGTCTGTACCCCCAAAGCATTTTGATTACTCACCCCACCCCCACAGGATTTATGTACATATTCTCATACTCTGCTGCTTCCCCTATCTGTAATTTATTTTAATATCTGTCAGCCGCAACTAAATGGTTACTGTGTCAGGGATTGTGTCTGCCAACTCTACTTCGTTGCACTCTCCTAAGAGCGTAGTACAGTACTCCACATAAAGTTCTCAATAACTAACATTAATTGATTGAATGATTATCTGAGTGTCAGCTTTTCAGTTATTTCTGAATAATGTTTTTCCCTTAGAGGAAGTGAAAGTTCTAAACTAGGGAGACAAACCATTGTGAGTGATATGAGACAACTTTATATTTTTCCCCCGAGATGTAGGAAACTTATTCCCCTCCTTCCCCCATTGAAAATGTTCAAACACTGAGGCTCGTTCTATGCTTGCAAATTATCGAGCATTTTAACACCTCAACCTAGCTTTGACTTACTGATGCGTCAGACCAAAAATACGTTGGCCCAGAATAGCAGAATGATTGCAATCCACATTTGTGTAGATTTGAATTATGTGAGGCTTTTGCATCTTTAGACCCAGATCAAGCAATCAATCACTGATATTAATGAATGCTTATTGTGTACAAGAGCACTATAATAATAATAATAATAATGGCATTTATTAAGCGCTTACTGTGTGCAAAGCACTGTTCTAAGCACTGGGGAGGTTACAAGGTGATCAGGTTGTCCCACAGGGGGCTCACAGTATTAATCCCCATTTTACAGATGAGGTAACTGAGGCACAGAGAAGTTAAGTGACTTTCCCAAAGTCACACAGCTGACAATTGGCAGAGCTGGGATTTGAACCCATGACCTCCGACTCCAAAGCCCATGCTCTTTCCACTGAGCCATGCTTCTAAGCACTTGAAGTAGGCCTGTTAGGCATGTTGGTACTGTGCCCACAAAGTGAACCTCAGAAGTCTTAACAATAATAATAATAATAATAATAACAATAATAATAATAATAATAGTATTTGTTAAATGCTTACTAAATGCCAGGCACTGTACTAAGTGCCAGGCACTGTACTAAGTGCTGGGGTGAATACAAGCAAATTGGGTTGGACAAAGTCCCTGTCCCACATGGGCCTCACTGCATCAATCCACATTTTACAGATGAGGCAACTGAGGCACAGAGAAGTGAAATGACTCACCCAAGGTCACACAGCAATCAAATGGCAGAGCCAGGATTAGAACCCATGACTCTCTGACTCCCAGGCCCATGCTGTATCCACTCAGCCATGCTCCTTCTTTGGCGAGTACATTTTACATTTGTGACTCATTCATTAATATTTATTCAATGCCTACTGTAGGCAGAGCACTATACGAGGCCCTTGGGAGCATAAAATAAGAGTTGGCAGACATGTTTCTCCCCTCAGGGAAATTGTAGTTCCTTTTAGTTTAGTTACAGGTAGGACCTAAATAATAATAATAATAATAATAATAATAACAATAATAATAATAATAATAGCATTTATTAAGTGCTTACTGAGTGCAAAGCACTAGTCTAAGCGCTGGAGCAGTTACAAGGTGTTCAGGTTGTCCCACGGGGGGGCTCACAGTCTTCATCCCCATTTTAATCAATCAATCAATCAATCGTATTTATTGAGTGCTTACTGTGTGCAGAGCACTGTACTAAGCACTTGGGAAGTACAAGTTGGCAACATATAGAGACGGTCCCTACCCAACAGTGGGCTCACAGTCTAGAAGGGGGAGACAGAGAACAAAACAAAACATATTAACAAAATGAAATAAATAGAATAGATATGTACAAGTAAAATAAATAGAGTAATAAATATGTACGAACATATATGCATATATACAGGTGCTGTGGGGAAGGGAAGGGGGTAAGACCGGGGGGATGGAGAGGGGGGCGAGGGGGAGAGGAAGGAAGGGGCTCAGTCTGGGAAGGCCTTCTGGAGAAGGTTAGCTCTCAGTAGGGCCTTGAAGGGAGGAAGAGAGCTAGCTTGGCAGATGGGCAGAGGGAGGGCATTCCAGGCCCGGGGGAGGACGTGGGCCGGGGGTCGATGGTGGGACAGGCGAGAACGAGGCACGGTGAGGAGATTAGTGGCAGAGGAGCAGAGGGTGTGGGCTGGGCTGGAGAAGGAGAGAAGGGAGGTGAGGTAGGAGGGGGCAAGGGGATGGACAGCCTTGAAGCTGAGGGTGAGGAGTTTCTGCCTGATGCGCAGATTGATTGGTAGCCACTGGAGATTTTTGAGGAGGGGAGTAACATGCCCAGAGCGTTTCTGGACAAAGACAATCTGGGCAGCAGCGTGAAGCATGGATTGAAGTGGGGAGAGACACGAGGATGGGAGATCGGAGAGGAGGCTGATACAGTAGTTCAGACGGGATAGGATGAGAGCTTGAACGAGCAGGGTAGCGGTATGGATGGAGAGGAAAGGGCGGATCTTGGCAATGTTGAGGAGCTGAGACCGGCAGGTTTTGGTGACAGCTTGGCTGTGAGGGGTGAATGAGAGAGCGGAGTCGAGGATGACACCAAGGTTGCTGGCCTGTGAGATGGGAAGTATGGTAGTGCCGTCAACAGTGATGGGAAAGTCAGGGAAAGGGCAGGGTTTGGGAAGGAAGACAAGGAGTTCAGTCTTGGACATGCTGAGCTTTAGGTGGCGGGCAGACATCCAGATGGAGATGTCCTGAAGGCAGGAGGAGATGCGAGCCTGGATGGAGGGGGAGAGAGCAGGGGCAGAGATGTAGATTTGGACGTCATCAGAGTAGAGATGATAGTTGAAACTGTGGGAGCGAATGAGGTCACCAAGGGAGTGAGTGTAGATCAAGAACAGAAGGGGACCAAGAACTGAGCCTTGAGGAACCCCCACAGTAAGGGGATGGGAGGGGGAGGAGTAGACTGCAAAAGAGACTGAGAAAGAATGACCGGAGAGATAAGAGGAGAACCAGAAGAGGACGGAGTCTGTGAAGCCAAGGTTGGATAGCGTGTTGAGGAGAAAGGGGTGGTCCACAGTGTCGAAGGCAGCTGAGAGGTCGAGGAGGATTAGGATAGAGTATGAGCCGGTGGATTTGGCAAGCAGGAGGTCATTGGTGACCTTTGAGAGGGCAGTTTCCGTGGAATGTAGGGGATGGAAGCCAGACTGGAGGGGGTCGAGGAGAGAGTTGGTGTTGAGGAATTCGAGGCAGCGCGTGTAGACGACTCATTCAAGGAGTTTGGAAAGGAATGGTAGGAGGGATATGGGGCGATAACTAGAAGGTGAGGTGGGGTCAAGAGAGGGTTTTTTTAGGATGGGAGAGATATGGGAATGTTTGAAGGCAGAGGGGAAAGAACCAGTGGAGAGTGAGCAGTTGAAGATGGAAGTTAAGGAGGGGAAAAGGGACGGAGCGAGAGATTTCATGAGATGAGAGGGAATGGGGTCAGAAGCACAGGTGGCCGGAGTAGCACTTGAGAGGAGGGAGGAGAGCTCCTCTGAGGATACTGCTGGGAAGGATGGGTGAGTAGCAGAGAATGTTGAAAGCCGGGGGGTTGGAGAAGGAGGGGGAGTGACTTTGGGGAGGTCGGACCTGATGGATTTAATTTTATTTATGAAGTAGGAGGCCAGGTCGTTGGGGGTGAGGGAAGGAGGAGGGGGAGGAACTTGGAGCCTGAGAAGGTAGTTGAATGTACGGAAGAGCTGACGGGGATGATGGGCATGGGTGTCAATAAGGGAGGAGAAATAGTTTTGTCTGGCAGAGGAGAGGGCTGAGTTAAGGCAGGAAAGGATAAACTTGGAGGTTCACTTTACAGATTTACATTTTACAGATGAGGTAACTCAGGCCCAGAGAAGTGAAGTGACTTGCCCAAAGTCACACAGCTGACAATTGGCGGAGCTGAGATTTCAACCCATGACCTCTGACTCCAAAGCCCATGCTCTTTCCACTGAGCCACGCTGCTTTTCTAAAGTGAAAACCCAATAGGAAAAGTGCTGATCTGGGTATTTTTGATCCTGGCTGGATTGAGAAAAGATAGAAACTCCCTCAAGTAACTAATATGCATTTAGATTTTGCCCATGAGGCCCTCAGGCACTGTACCCCCTAACTCTAACTGCTAAAGTTAAGTTAATTTGACTTGCTTTTTTTTTGCTTTATCCCCCACCAGCCTCGGAAGAACTCTTTTCCCACAGAATCTTGTTGGGATTTATACATCAATATCAACAGTTATTATACCAGACACTGCATGTATCCATTCTGATAAATTTCCCACATCTTCTTTAGCAGCTTGTTTTACTCCTGTTTATTGATATCACAGTCTTTACAAAAGCAGCTCATCAATTACAGTAATTGCATTAGACTTTGTCAGAAGCTTGGGCCTGTCCTACCACTGGGCACTTAAGTGGGGGTTAGAAGTTGATCAGTAGGATGGAGAAAGAGAAATCGACCGAGGTTCAGTTGATATTGTATTCTCCCAAGCGCTTAGTACAGTGCTCTGCACATAGTAAGTGCTCAATAAATATCATTGATTGATTGATTGATATCATGGGTAGATGTCCCTGGGCATCCCGTAGGCATTTTTTTTTTACTTTAAAAGTTGTCGGGAGGATGCTGAAATCCCAATTTCAGCTCTTTCCCAAGATTCCAGTATTTCATCCCTGTTAGATAGAGTTCAGCCTGGTTCAGAAATAAATGATTTTTATAGAGTAAAATGGGATTCTTTTCAATATCCGAAGAACTTCCCATCACTGGGTCAAAGAAATGGTTCAGTCAGTCCAGGATTTAGTTTTTGACAGTTACAATGGGATGCTTGGAGCAACAATCAGTCATAGAACTCTTACTCTGTGTACAGCACTGTACTAAGTACTGGGAGAGCACAACAGAGTAAGTGGACACAGTCCTGCTCTCAAGGATGATAATGGCATTTGTTAAGCACTTACTATGTGCCAAGCATTGTTCTAAGTGCTGGGGGGTGGTACAAGGTAGTCAGGTTGTCCCACGTGAGGCTCACATTTTTAATCCCCATTTTACAGATGAGGTAACTGAGACACAAAGAAGTTAAGTGACTTGCCTAAAGGCACACAGTTGACAAGTGGCAGAGCTGGGATTAGAACCCGTGACTGACTCCCAAGCTCGTGCTCTTCTCACTGAGCCACGCTGCTTCTCTAAGGATCAAGGATCTTAAAATCTAGTGGAGGAGAAAAATACATTTACATGTAGGGGAAGTAACCATGGATAAAGATATATATATATATATATATAAAGGCTGTGGTATGTGGTGAATAATTAAGTGGACTGGGAAATATTTTTAAAAATTTTGGAGGTTTTGTAGAGATTTTTTATAAAGCCTTAAGGAATCAGTTCCTTTACTTTTCATGAGGGTGGGGAAGGAAAATATAGCTTCCCTTCATGGTTTTCTCCAAGGTCACAAATAAATAAATTGTATTTATTGAACATCTACTTTGTGCAGAGCACTGTACTAAGCACTTGGAAAAACACAATACAACAATGGAATGGGATTCTTCTTGCTTCTTGACCCCCCTTTCTTATCTGCTAGAAGATCTCCCATTCCATGCCTGATCTCACTGAATCTGGCTTCCTAATTTGACAGAAGCCAATATCACTGCCTCCAAACTGGGAATGCCCTCTCTTCCTCTCATTACACCCATCTCCTCCTCCTCCTTTCCCTGTCCTGAGGTCCCAGCCTCAAGGAATCAGGCAAAATTGCATAGAGAGGGGAAGGAGCCTGAAAGATGGAGATTCTCTCAGGCAATCAATTTGCATCTGAAAGCATGAGTGTTGATTACCTTCATCATTATTTTCATTATCATTATTATGTGAGGCAGCCACAGATGTAATTAGTGGTCATAAAATGATTCAACCACAGCAACCAAGGCCTCCATACCCCCAGCGAATAAATTAGCTTGGGGCTCCCTTGCCTCCTTCCCTTGGTTCTTTATCGGACTCAGTCATCATCCAGATAAGGAGTGAAGGTACAAGCTTCATCTCTTAGAGGGTGGCTATTGATTGGCCAGTGAATACTGTACCTCTTGAGGTCACAATCCATTCCCAATACCCAATCTGTTTTTGTAATCCCTGATAAGGCACTTATTTGTAGCTTGCAGGGGAAGTGAAAAAGAAAAGCTCTTGTGTTGCACCAGAGGATCCCAGGTAATTAGACATTCCCATTTGCTTGTCTAGGAAATCATATCCAATGGATGTTAGATCCTTTCATTAAGTCACAGGGAGGAAAGGGATATTGGAGTAAGTTCCATTCTCAGGAGGAATGTTGTGTTTATTTCCTGCAGTTCTCTAGTGCTTAGAACAGTGCTTAGTACATAGTAAGCACTTAACAGATACTATCATTATTATCAGTAAAGTAAGGGGCCAAATGAGATGAATCCTTCATATGGATTTCCAAGGAAAATCCACTTTGAGAGGAATAAAAGTTTTCATGTGAAGGATTGATGCTCTTATGCTCCAGGTGATTTTGCTATGTGACCTTGGTAAGTCACTTAATTTTTCTATGCCTCAGTCTCCTCATCTGCAAAATGGGCATTCAATACCTGTTCTCCCTTGTGCTTAGACTGTAAACCCTATATGGGACCTGAATATCTTGTATCTACCCCAGTGTTCAGTACAGTGCTGGGCACATAGTAAGCACTTAGCAAATGTCATTATTATTATTATTATTAATATGCAATATAATTAATAATATATGATAGAATATATGATACAATTAATATTATTATTATATGAAGTGGGTTGTGGAAGGGATTCTGCTCTCATCCTTATAATTGTCTAAAAATGCTAGTCACACAGCACTATTATGCAAAAATAAGTGTTTGGACCCTGACTCAAAAACAATATTCTCAGAGCAGACCCAGAGGCAGATAGAGTGGTTTTCCCAGAGTCCATCTCCTTCATTCCCATCTCACCATCATCTCCTTGCAAATGATCATGTTGTCTAGTATTTCAGTCTACATCTTTGAGCACAGAAGAATTATTCCATGCTAAAAGCATTACTTAAAAACCTTGCAATCTGTCCACTCCCCATCTGGCTGGGTCCAGGTCATCAGGTCGTCTGGGTGGATGCTGTTTTACACTGGGAGAAGAAATCACATTTATGTTAAATATTGGTTTTATAAATATATCTGTCATACTCAGGCCAATAATATATTTTATCATGAAACTGCAGTGCTAGCTGCCTCTTCATAGTGCCTTGAAGACCCGTTATGTTCTAAGGCTTTCTATTTTAAGACCTCACACAGTCAATTAGTACAGGGTGATTCCTTGTTTGAGTAACTGAAAGGTGCTCAAGGTCCAGGTCAGAGTGTTTTTTCACATATATATGTTTTTATCTTAACTATTCTCACCTTCTTGCTATGTTAGTCCGCTAGTCAGCCTTGCCGTCAAAGGTGTGTCAGCTGTACTTTATGGCATGAATTCCAAGTGGACTCAAGTTGTTTCACTGAGAAGGCTGAGTGTTTGTTGGCTGGCAGAGAGGAATGTTTATGACTCTCTGGTCCAGGGAGCTCTGGGAAATTCTATTCACCACAGAATTAAAGGTGCTGTCTAGTAGAAAGCTGTATCATCATCATCAATCGTATTTATTGAGCGCTTACTATGTGCAGAGCACTGTACTAAGCGCTTGGGAAGTACAAAGTGGCAACATATAGAGACAGTCCCTACCCAACAGTGGGCTCACAGTCTAAAAGGGGGAGACAGAGAACAAAACCAAACATACTAACAAAATAAAATAAATAGAATAGATATGTACAAGTAAAATAAATAAATAAATAAATAGAGTAATAATAGAGTAATAGAGCTGTATGATGAGGGAATTGCTGAAATGGTGCTCTGAGGAAGTAATTAATGTGTCTCCCTAAACATCTAACTTTTTATCAGTGAGCCCTTAGGCACGAGAAAGAATAGAGCCACTTGTGCCTTGCTTGGTTGATGTATGTGTCCATGTGTGGTGGGATATTTGCTTTCCTGAAGGGCTCTGTTTCCTGAGGGGAATACTCATTTACAACTGTAAGCCCTTATGCTCACCATTTTATTGGCATAGGTCATTATGGCAAATGGGTGGTTCTTTTCCTTCTTTTTAGGCTACTGAGGGGCGGGGGGGGCGGGGGGGGGGAGAGAGAGAGAGAGAGAGAGAGAGAGAGAGAGAGAGAGAGAGAGAGAGCTTAGACTTCCCGCCCTCCAACTCCGGCCCCCTCAAGCATTTTGGGATGTCCTGCTTTAATCTCTATATAAGTATCCAAAATGAAGCATGTAGCATGTTGGAACCCAAATGTGTTAGTGTGAGCTTTAAAAGTTAACCCAAGCAGCAGAGATCAAGGTGAAATTGACTGGCTGGTTATTATTATGGCATTCATTACATGCTTATTGTTGTGGGCAAGGAATGTGTCTACCAACTCTGCTGTATCATACTCTTACAACTGATTAATATAGTGCTCTGCACATAGTAAGTGCTCACCATCATCATCATTATGGTATTTATTGAACACCTATTATGTGCAGAGCTCTGTACTAAGCATTTGTGTGAGTCACATGCGACAGATGGCAGGCACGGTCCCTGACTGCAACCAGCTTATAGTTGGAGGGGAAAGCGCTGTTCTAAACAATGAAGTTCTGAGGTATTATACTGTCTTAAGCCAGTAGTGAAACTCCGGATAGTGAAACATGAGTGTGATTTTTCTAAAATTGCTCAGTGAAGCCTGCACTTTGTCCAGATAGATGAGAAGTAAGCGTGGCCTAGAGGATAGACCATGGGCCTGGGAGTCAGAAAGACCTGGATTCTTGTCCCGGCCCTGCGGTGGAAACTTGGGCAAATTACTTCACTTCTCTGTGCCTCAGTTCCCTCATCTGTAAAACGGGAATTAAGATAGTGAGGTGCCTATGGGACATGGACTGTGTCCAACCTGACTGCCTTTCACCTACCCCAGTGCTTAGAACAGTGCCTGGCACTTAGTAAGGGCTTAAGAAATACCGGGCTTTTTTTTAAACATATATATACTTCATTTTGAAAACGATGCAACTGACAGCATCCAGTCATGAGGGAGTGATTGGAAAGTTTGATGAGTAGTCAACAGTATTTTTCAGGCCATGTGGACAAAAACATTTGCAGCACTTGACTCTATTTTCTACTCTTCCTGGGATTCATTCATTCATTCAATTGTATTTATTGAGCACGTACTGTGTGCAGAGCACTGTACTAAGTGCTCAGGAAGTACAAATAGGCAACATATAGACGGTCCCTACCCAACAATGGGCTCACAGTCTAGAAATCGTAATCTTGGTGATGCCAACGGTTATTATGCACGTGAGTGGATGTGATCATATAGTCCTCTAGACTGTAAACTCTTTGTGGGCAGGGAAAATGTCTACCAACTCTGTTATCTTGCACTCTTTCGACTGCTTAGTACTGTGCTCTGCCCACAGTAAATGCTTAATGAATACTATTATGACTGCTACTACTAGCTGTAGCTGACCCTCTAAATGGATATATTGGGGTAGTGCATCCTCTATTAATCAATCAATCATATTTATTGAGCACTTACTGTGTGCAGAGCACTGTATTAAATGCTTGGGAGAGTACAATGTAACTATGTAACAGAGTTGGTAGGCATGTTTCCTGCCCACAGAGAGCTTTCATCCTCTAGACTGTAAGCTCATTTTGGACCGGGACCATGTCTGCTAACTCCATTGTATTGTACTCTCCCAATTCATTCATTCATTCAATTACATTTATTGAGTGCTTACTGTATGCAGAGCACAGTACTAAGTGCTTGGAAAGTACAATTCATCAATAGAGAGAGGCAATCACTGCTCACACCAGGCTTACAGTCTAGAAGGGGAGAGGCAGACACCAAAACAAGTAAACAGGCATCAATATAAATAAATAGAATTATAGATATATACACATCAAAACAAGTAAACAGGCAATAATATAAATGAATACAATTATATATAGAGAAAGATATGGATATGTATATATAGATGATATATATATAGATAATATATAGATATGTACATATACGCACAAGTGCTGTGGGGTGGGGAGGTGGGGTAGAGGAAAAGGAGCAAGTTGGGGTGACAGGGAGAGCTGGGGAAGTTGAAGGAACGTGGGGCTTAGATACCCAAGTGCTTGATAGCTAGCTCTGCATGTAGTAAGGACTCAAGAAATACCACTGACTGATTCTTTTCACATAACCCACCTCCTTTAAGGAGATTTCCCCCATCAGTTTCTCAGCCCCCTGAGCCTTATCATTCCATTGGTCAACTCTCCCAGTTATGAACTTATTGAAACCCTTCTTAGACCTCACATAAATTTGCCCCTTCAACATATTTGTATTGACCGCTCAAGTAAATATTTTTATGCTCCTCTCCCCCATTAGGTTGCAAGTTCTTTGCGGAGAGGGAATGTGTCACTCTGTTAATCTGTACTACCCAAACATGTAGTAACAGTGCACCGCACAAAGTGGGTGCTAAAAATGCTACTTCTTCCACAGCTATCTTGGCAGGTGTGTGTGTACCTTGCAGGAGAATGTGGCCAGGAAGGATTATACCCTGCTGAAGTCCAGGGCTTCAATAATTCGAAGCAGCATGTCGTAGTGGAAAGAGCATGGGCTTGGGAGTCAGAAGGACCTGGGTTCTAATTCTGGCTCCACCACTTGTCTGCTGTGTGACCTTGGGAAAATCACTTCACTTCTCTGTGCCTCAGTTAACTCATCTGTAAAATGGGGATTGAGACTGTGATTCTCCACGTGGGGCAGGTATTGTGCCCAACTCGATTTCCTTGTATCCACCCCAATGCTTAGTACAGTGCTTGACACTTCTTACCTCCTTCCCTTCCCCACAGCACCTGTATATATGTATATATGTTTGTACATATTTTTTTACTCTATTTATTTATTTATTTTATTTGTACATATCTATTCTATTTATTTTATTTTGTTAGTATGTTTGGTTTTGTTCTCTGTCTCCCCCTTTTAGACTGTGAGCCCACTGTTGGGTAGGGACTGTCTCTATATGTTGCCACTTTGTACTTCCCAAGCGCTTAGTACAGTGCTCTGCACATAGTAAGCACTCAATAAATACGATTGATGATGATGATGATTTAATTATTCAGTGAAGATGTACATAAAGATTCACCTAAAGATTTACATAAGGTGTAGTTCGGCCTAGAGGAAAGAGCAAAGGCCTGAGAGTCAGAGGGCCAGGGTTCTAATCTCAGCTCCACCAGTTGCCTACTGTGGACCTTGGGCAAGGTACTTAACTTCTCTGTGCCTCATTTGCCTCATCTGTAGAATGGGGATTCAATGCCTGTTTTCCCTCCTACTTAGGCTGTGAACCCCATATGGAGCAAGGTCTGTATCTGACCTGATTAACATGTACCTAACTCAGTGCTTAGAGTAGTGCTTCACACATAGCAAGGGTTTAGTAAATAATAATGGTAATAAGCCAACTTTTTCACTGTGCCTCACTCTGATATCTCACTGCCAAACTTCTGCTTACAGCTTCTCCCCCACAACCTGTAACTCCTTTCATTTATTCATTCAATCATATTTATTGAGCACTTACTGTGTGCAGAGCACTGTACTAAAACACTTGGAAAGTACAAGTTGGCAACATATTGAGACGGTCCCTACCCAACAACGGGCTCACAGTCTTCTCCCTTCACATCAGACAGACCACTGCTCTCCACAGCTCCAGACAGCCTTTGCCTAGTAATCTCTACTGTCCACACAGAGATCCTACAATGGCTAATTCAGCACTTCTTTGCCATCTTATACCTGATGTTTGCATATTCATCCCTTTAGTACTTATGTACATATCTTCATACTCTATTGCTTCCTCGTTGATATAATTTATTCTAGTGTCTATCTCCCCCACTAGATTGTAAACTTCTTGAAGGAAGGGATCAGGATTACTAGTTTTGTACTACTCTCCAAGCACTTTGGCACAACACGCTCTATTCATTCATTCATTCATTGAATCATATTTATTGAGTGCTTACTGTGTGCAGAGTACAGTACCAAGCGCTTGGAAAGTACAATTTGGCAATAGATAGAGACAATCCCTACTCAACAATGGGCTCACAGTCTAGAAGGAGCTCGGAGACAGCCAACAAAAAAAAACACCCAAGTAGGTAGGCAACAATAGCATCAAAATAAATAAATAAAATTATAAAATGCTACTGACTGATTAATTAAAACTAACTTTCTTTGCTTGCAAGAGCCTCTTTTATTTTGCCTCAGTCTTACTTAGCATTGCTTACCTCTTTACTCTTCTGCTCATTCCTTCCATTCAGCTCTGCTAAATGTCTTTCCTACCTCGTTTCTAGAGTTCTATTGCTCTCCTTTCTCTCCTCTCTCTCTCTCTCTCTCTCTCTCTCTCTCTCTCTCTCTCTCTCTCTCTCTCTCTCTCTCTCTCTCTCTCTCTCAACCATCCAGGAAAGATGGATGTTTCTCCCTCTCCATCCCCCCATCTTTCCTCCTTCCCTTCCCCACAGCACCTGCATATATGTATATATGGTTGTACATATTTATTACTCTGTTTATTTATTTATTTATTTATTTTACTTGTACATTTCTATCCTATTTATTTTATTTTGTTGGTATGTTTGGTTCTGTTCTCTGTCTCCCCCTTTTAGACTGTGAGCCCACTGTTGGGTAGGGACTGTCTCTATGTGTTGCCAATTTGTACTTCCCAAGCGCTTAGTACAGTGCTCTGCACATAGTAAGCGCTCAATAAATACAATTGATTGATTGATTGATTGATTGATTGATGTTTGTCCTTTTCATAGGTATCTCTAAAGACGAAATAGCCTGTTTCAGTGTATTATCATTTTGACAGTCAAGATTTCTTCTCTATGGCTAAATGAGGTTATTCATGGTTTAATTTAATCCCATTTCCTCAGTGGTCCTTTCTGGACACGGAGAATACTTGGTCAGTGGCTTTTTCATAAATCCTTCATGTATTGGAAATAATTATGAAGCTACCCTAAGCCTCCTCTTCTCCAGGCTAAGCAATTCCAAGGTCTTTTAGCCTTTTACACAGGTTTTTTTTCTATTCCTTTATTGGTTTTTGTGGCTGTTTGTCAGAACCGTCTCTGGTTTTCTGTAGGCTCTTTTAAGAAGCAATAACCAAAACTGGTCCTATTCAGTACAGGGTATATATAATGTCAGTATGCATCTCAAACCTTTTATGTCTAATATTATGGTCCTATGGCTTGTTAACTTTTTAAATAACAGTACCATATTATGTACTCAGATTTAGCTTGTGTTACACTCTAATTCCCAGATATTTTCCTGCACTTTATGCATGCATATACACATGTTAATTGCTGCATACACATCTTCGGGTTTTCCTGTGAACTTAAAAGATGTAGAGAGATGTGAAGGTGACTGAGAGGGTGCTAGGGAAATATGGGTAGTATCTATATAAATTTAGCTAACTAACTCGATTGTGTGGCTCAGTTAATGTTAAAACTATTTTCAAAGTAAACTTGTATATAATACTCATAGATATACGTGTGATTATGATTATGACACCGAGTACAGGTGTATTAACAATTGAAAGAATGACAATTCTCAGGGTTCTCAGGGTCCTTTACAAAACCAGTGATGATAGAGTCTCCTGGTGCAAAGGAACCTTGCTCCTGTCACAGAGATTTCAGAACTACCATTTTTTATTTAGCTTTATGGTATTTGGTAAGTACTTGCTATGGGCCAGGCACTATTCTAAGTGCTGGGGTAGATAGAAGGTAATCAGGTTGGACACGGTCCCTGTCCCACATGGGTTTCACGTCTTATCCCCATTTTACAGATGAAGGAACTGAGGCACAGAGAAGTTAAGTGACTTGCCCAAGGTCACCCAGCAGACATGCAGTGAAGTTGGGACTAGAACCCAGGCTCATGCTCTATCCATTAGGCATACAGCTTCTCATTTGCTTGCTGTGTGACCTTGGGCAAGTCATTCAAATGTTCTGTGCCTCAGTTTCTTTACTTGTAAAATGGGGATTAAATACCCACTTTCTCTCTCCCCTTTAGTCTGGGAGCCCCATGGTGGATAGTAACTGTGTAGATCCTCATTATCTTGTATCTACCTCAGTATTCAGCATAATGTTTGACATATATTTAGTGCTTAACAACCACCACAATTATTATTAATTATTCTGAGTTTGTGTGGCACAACTTACAATCTCTCATTCCTGCCAGACATAATAATAATAATAATAATAATAGCATTTATTAAGTGCTTACTATGTGCAAAGCACTGTTCTAAGTGCTGGGGAGGTTACAAGGTGATCAGGTTGTCCCACAGGGGGCTCACAATATTAATCCCCATTTTACAGTAGAGGTAACTGAGGCACAGAGAAGTTAAGTGACTTGCCCAAAGTCACACAGCTGACAATTGGCAGAGCTGGGATTTGAACCCATGACCTCTGACTCCAAAGCCCGGGCTCTTTCCACTGAGCCATGCTGCTTCTCATGTTTCCACTTGGGCAGTGGAGGCAAGAAGTTAGTAGTCTGATAGGAGTGCAAAGATACGTAAGTCTTTTATGTACAATTCACATTTATGCAAAACCAGTAACCAACTAGGGGACAGAAATTTCATCCTTGTTTCAACATTACCTAGGGCAGCCTCCAGGCTCCAAAACCTTTCAGACAAAAGGTTCTTCTGTGGAGAAACATGGACTAATGGAAAGAGCACAGGCTGGGAAGTCAGAGGACCTGAGTTCTAATACCAGCTCTACCACATGTCTGCTGTGTGACCTTGGACAAGCCACTTATCTCCTCTGTACCTCAGTTTCCTCATCTGTAAAATGGGGATTAAAGCTTTGGATTGTATCTGTTGTTGTATTAAACTATCCCAAGCACTTAGTACAGTGCTCTGTACACAGTAAATGCTCAGTAAATATGATTGACTGACTGACTGTGAGCCCCATTTGGGACATGGACCATGTCCAACCTGATTATCTTGTATCTACTCCAATGCTTAGTACAGAGCCTGGCACATAGTAATAATAATTGTGATATTTGCTAAGCACTTACTACGTGCCAAACACTCTACTAAGCCCTCAAGTAGATACAAGATAATCAGGTCCCGCATGGGGCTCACATTCTAAGTAGGAGGGAGTACAGTTATTGAATCCCCATTTTACAGAAAAGGGAACTGAGGCTCAGAGAAGTGAAGTGACTTGTCTAAGGTCACACAGCAGGTAACTGGCAGAGACAGGATTAAAACTCAATTCCTCTGACTCCCAAGCCCGTGCTCCATAGTAATCACTTAAAAATAACATGAAAAAATTCAATTATAACAGTAATGCTAGTGATAAAAAAAGTTAACAGATCTGAATCTTGTTCCTTTAGATGGTCATTCCTAAGTCTTGCAGGTTAAGGTTGGACCTTTGTTGAGTCACTCCCACTGTTCCTGAGCTTTTCCAATCCCTCACATTCTACTCACTCTCCTGGTTTAACAACTCCTCTCTCTCCTCCTCCTGGGCACTCAGACAGGGCCATGCAATGGGTTGTACCACAGTCAGCCCAACCCCCTTTCTCTGGCCATAGAAAGCTAATTTTAGGTCTGCCATGGCATGGGACTGTTCCATTACAGATAGGATCAGATTCTGACCCGTTTTATCTATTTGCCTGTTAGAGTCAGTCAATATCAAACAAGCTAATCTAACGAGAATGATGAAGCATTGATCTATGGAGCCTTATCAAGTGTGCAGGCTAAAGTCAGTCAGGATAGAAAAGCTGTTTGTTTTTTTTAAGATGAGAGAGAGGGTGTGGGGAGAGAAAGAGAGAGAGAGTGCTTTGTTTTGTCCATACACAAAGAATCCAGATGAGGAGCATAGACAATGTTTTTCACATTCTTCCCCTTGTACCTGCCTCCATTTAACTAGAACAGGTTTCAATAGCTACTGCTTAGTGCTTAAGCAGAGCATTTTGAACCTCAGGCACAGAAGCCAGAGAGAGTTCTCTGTGCTCCCTCTGCTAGCCTTTGCCATGGACAGTGATAGGGATAGCTCCAGTACACCCTTTCGCTTCTCTCCTCCCCTGCTGATCCAAGTGTCTCCCTCTGTCCCTTCTTAAATGCCATGCAGAGTTCTCAAATGAGCAGCAATAATGGTGATTATTGAGGAAGAAGTGGAAGTAAGGGAGCATACACTCTTGCCTGCTGCATGCATCTTTCCTGTCTCATTCATTCAATCATATTTATTGAGCGCTTACTGTGTGCAGAGCACTTTACTAAGCGCTTGGGAAGTACAAGTCGGCAACATATAGAGACGGTCCCTACCCAACAACGGGCTCACAGTCTAGAAGGGGGAGGCAGACAACAAAACAAAACATGTAGATAGGTGTCAAAGTCATCAGAATGAATAGAATTAAAGCTATATCATCATCATCATCATCATCATCAATCGTATTTATTGAGCGCTTACTATGTGCAGAGCACTGTACTAAGCGCTTGGGAAGTACAAATTGGCAACATATAGAGACAGTCCCTACCCAACAGTGGGCTCACAGTCTAAAAGGGGGAGACAGAGAACAAAACCAAACATACTAACAAAATAAAAAGAATAGATATGTACAAGTAAAATAAATAAATAAATAGATAGAGTAATAAATATGTACAAACATATACATATATACAGGTGCTGTGGGGAAGGGAAGGAGGTAAGATGGGGGGATGGAGAGGGGGACGAGGGGGAGAGGAAGGAAGGGGCTCAGTCTGGGAAGGCCTCCTGGAGGAGGTGAGCTCTCAGCAGGGCCTTGAAGGGAGGAAGAGAGCTAGCTTGGTGGATGTGTGGAGGGAGGGCATTCCAGGCCAGGGGAAGGATGTGGGCTGGGGGTCGACGGTGGGACAGGTGAGAACGAGGTACAGTGAGGAGGTTAACAGCAGAGGAGCAGACGGTGTGGGCTGGGCTGTAGAAGGAGAGAAGGGAGGTGAGGTAGGAGGGGGCGAGGTGATGGAGAGCCTTGACGCCGAGAGTGTCTCCTTCTCATGCTCTTGTTTTCTCCCTTCTGGCCCCTTTCTCCCCCTCTAGCTTCCTTTCACCCCATCCCCCCTGGTTTCTTTCCCCTTCTCTCCCGCCGCCCCTGTCTGGACTTCTTCACCACCTCTAACCTCCTTCCTCGCCTTCTGGCTCCCTTTCCACCAACCTCTGGCCCCCTTTCTCTCCTCTGCCCCCCTTTCTCCCTTTGGCCCCATTATCCCCCTGAGGTCCCCTATTTCCCCCTCTAGTTCCCTTCTCCAAAACAACCACTGTCCCTCTTTCCCTACTTCTGACCTTCTTTCCCCCTGCTCTCTGGCACTCTTTTCCACTGTCTCAGGCCCTCTTTCATGCTATCTTGGGCCCTCTTTCCCACCATCTTGGGCTGTTTTTCCCACCCTATCAGGCCTCTTTCTTGCCCTCTAGGGCCTTCTCGCCCACTTTCTTGGGCCTCTGTCCTGACTGCTCTTGCGCACTCTCCCACATTCTCTCCTGCCCCCTCAGGCTCTCTCTCTTGCCCTCTCTGGGCCTCTCTCTCATACTCTGTGGCCTGCTCTCCCTCATCTCTGGCACTCCCTCCCTCACCTTCACTGGCCCTCTATCCTTCACTGTTGCTGGCCCTCTCTGCCTCATATTCTTTGGCCCTCCCTCCCTCACCTTCACTGGCCCTTTATCCTTCACTGTTGCTGGCCCTCTCTGCCTCATATTCTTTGGCCCTCTCTCCCGCACCTGGCCTTCTTCCTTGCCTTCTCTGGCCCTTTTCCCCCTTGCCCTCTTTCCCTCCCCCTCACCCCCCCCCCCCAGACTTCTTTCTAATTACTCCCAACTCATGGCCATGCCTCACTTCACAGTAAGAAGCCACCTGTGAGGATGACCCAGGGTTGGTCAAGAGCAACAAAGGGACGGACCATGAGAGAGGCATTAGTGGTGGAGAAAGCAGAGCTGAGGGCATTTGTTTTCATAACAACGGAAGGGAAGAGGACAGATACAGTGCTCTGCACACAGTAAGCACTCAGTAGATACCACTGATGATGACCTGTAAGTCCAGAAGGAGTTTAAGAGCCTGGTATGAGAAAAATGGGTCATGGTAGAGGATGAGACCTGAATTTACATGAATGAAGTGGCAGGTTCAGAGGTCGAGTTTAGAGACTAGTAAGCCAGAGTAAGTCAAGGTTAGTGATGGTGAGTACCTTGAGTTGATTTAAAACTAGCTTATGCCCCCACTGAGGTGGGATGAAGTAGGAGGTCAGTAGAATTGAGAAATGAAAGAAATCAGGTGTCTGGGAGGAGGAGGGATCATCAGCTTGGGGGGTGAAATCCTCTGGGATCAGAGTGGATGAAGGAAGCGGAAGTAGGAAGATGAGAAAGTTGTCCAAGTCAGTCAGAAATGCCGAGGTGGGACCAAGTGGGCGGTAGGTAACCATGATTAGTAGTTGTATAACATAGTAAAGATGGATGATGTGGGAAGCAAGGGAGGGTAAAGAGAAAAGGATGGGGCGAGAGAGTGAAAGCAATATTGTGGTACAAGGAATTAGCCAACTCCTTCCTCGTTCCCTCTGAGTTGCGGATAGTGGGAAAAGATGAGGGAAGTCCCCTAGAGAGAGCGGCAGAAGAGAGAGAGAGTCATTAGGCAAGAACAGAGCCTCACAGATGGTGAGGAGGAGTGCGTGGGCCAGAAACAAGTCAAGGACGAAAGGGAGTTTGCCCACGATGAAATGGGGGTTCCGGGAATGGAATTGTAAGAGGGTGGGGTGGAAAGTAAGGATAATGTGGGGGAAGGGTTAGTGATGTCAGTGATGAATATTGTTTTGTGGAGTGGAAGGTTAGGGGTGTTGTGGGAGGGAAGAACAGGGATTAAAAAAGGAGGAGAGGGAGGGAGAAGTTAGAGGGGGCAGGCTATCTTGTAAAAGATCCTCCTTTCCTGCCAATCCTGGCAGCCTTCTCAATATTTATTTTTATGGGTTTTTTTAAGCGCTTACCATGTGCCAGGCACTGTACTAAGCACTGGGATAGATACAAGCTGATCAGATTGGATATAGTCCATGTCCCATGTGGGGCTCACTGTCTTAATCCCTGTTTTACAGATGAGGTAACAGAGGCATAGAGAAGTGAAGTAACTTTCCCAAAGTCACCCAGCAGGTCAGTGGTGGATCCTGAATTGGAACTCAGATCCTCTGACTCCCAGGCCCATAGTCTCTCCACTGGGCCATGCTGCTTTTGTGATGGCATTGCGTGGCTCAGTGTAAAGAGTGCAGGCTTGGGAGTCAGAGGTCATGGGTTCGAATCCCCGCTCAGCCACTTGTCAGCTGTGTGACCTTGGGCAAGCCACTTAACTTCTCTGCGTCTCAGTTCCCTCACCTGTAAAATGGGGATTAAGACTGTGAGCCCCATATGGGACAACCTGATCACCTTGTATCCTCCCCAATGCTTAGAACAGTGCTTTGCACATAGTAAGCGCTTAACAAATACCAACATTATTATTATTATTGTGACATTCAATCTTCTCTGCTCATTTAAGGAAGGTGAAGGAGTGACTTATCTCCTGGTAGTAACAAGAACTAATAATAAGAACAATAATAATAATGATGATAATTGTGGCATTGGTTAGGTGTATATGTGTCAAGCACTGCGATAGATGCAGTAGAATGAGACCAGGCAAAGTCCCTGTCTATCAGGAAGCAACTTGGCTGATGAAAAGAGCACAGAGCTGGGAGTCAGAGCAGTTCTGCCTCTGCCACTTGCCTGCTGTGTGACCTTGGGCAAGTCACATAACCTCTCAGTATCTGTTTTCTCATCTGTAAAATGGGGGATTCGACTCTTATTCTCCCTTCTCTCTCCTACTTGGACTGTGAACCCCATGTGGGACAGGGACTGTGTCCAACCTAGTAAAGTGTTTGACAACTATTAAGTGCTTTATGAATAACAATTATCATGGGACTTATGATCTAAAGGTGAGGGACAAGAGAAGCAGCATGTCCTAGTGGGTAAGAGCCTGGGCCTGTGTCACCTTAGGCAAGTCACTTAACTTCTCTGTGCCTCAGTTACCTCATCTGTAAAATTCATTCATTCATTCAGTCATATTTATTGAGCGCTTACTGTGTGCAGAGCACTGTAATTACAACTATAAGCCCCAGGTGGGGCATGTACTGTGTCCAACCTGATTTCCTGGTGTATACCCCAGCGTTTTAACTGTGCCTGGCATGTAGTAAGCATTTATGAAATACCATTAAAAGGAGATGTTTAATTGCTGTTTTCAAGAGAAGGAAACACAGGCACAGAGAAGTGAAATGACTTTCCCAGAGTCATACAGCAGGAAAGTAGAGGAGCCAGGCTTAGACCCCACGTCTCCTGACTCCCATTCCTTGGCTCTTTCCACTAGGCCATGCTGTTTCTCAACTTGTTCAGTAGTTATCCCAGGGCCTGTGGCTAGGGGCCCCAGTCTTCAGGCTTAATATGGGTGTGATCCCTGGACAATCTGAGCAGCTTTCAATCTCCTGTCAGAGTTGATTTTGGTAGTTATCAGCTACAAGCAGTGTGTTTTAGTCCCCCTCCCTCAGGGGAAGTTTCTAGCCTGTCCATTAAATAATAATTAACTTTGTTATGCTCCTTCTATGTACCAAGCACTCTACTAAATGCTGGGGTCGATAGAAGATAATCAGGCCAGACCCAGTACCTGTTGAACAGTAGCTCACAGTTTAAATAGGAGGGAGCATAGGTATTGAACCCCGATTTTGAGGAACCTGAGGCACATAGTAGTTAAATGAGTCCCAAGATCACCCAGCAGTCAAGTGGTGGAGGCAGAATTAGAATCCAGGTCTCCTGACTGCAACAGTGAAGAGAAAGACCCCTGCTCCCTAGTTACTGTCCTGTTAATATTCCTTGGGCTGCTGCAGCAGTTCTCATTCTGAGGACCATCATGGCATAATGCTTAGAGCATGGGCCCAGGAGTCAGAAGTTCTAATTCCTACTCTGCCACTTGTCTGGTGGGTGACACTGGGCAAGTCACTTCACTTCTCTGTGCCTCAGTTACCTCATCTGTGAAATGGGGATTGAAACTGGAAGCCCAAGGTGGGACGAGGGACTGTGTCCAACCCGATTTGCCTGTATCCACCCCAGGACTTAGTACACTGCCTAGCACATAGTAAGCGCTTAACAAATACCATAATAATAATAATTATTATTATTCCTTGTTGTGTCTTTTGCCCTCTCACCTTCTGTCTTCCTTGCTACTTCCCTTCTACTCTCTCCTTCTTCTTGAGGCAATCAGGAGACTTCCTGCTTTCCTGGACTGATGTAGCAGAATTACCACACATTTGCTCTCTTCATACTCTTCTCTTTTCTGATTCAATCTGGAGATTTTTTGCCCTGCCCCCTCCTCTTTCCCCTGCTGAGTCTTGACAGCTTATTCACCACTAATCATAGGCTAACAGTTTAAGGACTCTTATCTATATACTTGGGGACATAGTTTCTTTGGTGAGTGTCTTTTACGCATTTTTTCTTCCAAAGTTATGGTTGTTTTATTCGGGTGGTCACCAGCTGATATTTCAATGAACTTATCTTCCCACCTACTTCCATCAGTATTGACAACACCACCATTCTTTCTATTCCACAAGCCTGCAACCTTGGCATTATCCTTGATTCATTTCTCACATTCAGATAGTCACCAAATCCAATCATTTCTGCCTTCACAACATCTCCAAAATCCACCCCTTCATCTCCATCCAAACAGCTACCACTCTGGTCCAAGCACTTATCATATCCCATCTAGACTACCGCATTGGCCTCCTTGCTGACCTTACTGCTTCCTATCTCTCTAGTCCATATTTCGCACTGCTGCCTGGATCATTTTTCTCATACATCATTTTGCACATCTCTTCACTTCTCAGAAATCTCCAGCAGTGCTAGACACATGGTAAGGCCTTAATAAATACCATTATTATTATTACCATTATCATTATTATCATCATCATTCATCTCCTCATGAAGCAAACTCAACTTTGCCTTTTAAGACACTTAACCAGCTCTTTCCCCCATACCTATACTCGTCCCTCTACTACAATCCAGTCAGAGCACTTGCTTCTCCAATACCAACGTACTGGGCTTTTGTCTCATTTCTCTCACTGTCAACCCCTTGCTCTCTCCATCCCTTTTGCTTAGAACTGCCTTTCCCTTCAATCTGACAGACCACCACTCTCTCCATCATCAAAGCCCCACTAAAATTATGTTTCCTGCAGAAAACCTTCCCTGCTAATCCCTCATCTCCCCACCCTATTTTACCACCCGGCTGTATCATGTCTGCAGTCAAATCTGTACTCACAAAATACTCGTATACTCAACCCAGCGCTGCAGTGCTTATGTTCTTATCTTTATATTTGGTTTCTTCCCTTACCTGTAATTTATTTTAATGTCTGTCTCTCCCCCACTCTGGCCCGCAAGATTATAAAATTCTTGAGAGCAGGGGTTGTATCTACTTATGCTCTGCACTCAGTACAGTAAGTGCTCAGCAAATGCCATTGTTTGATTTCTAGGATGTCACAATCCCCACTGATTGCTTGGTGAAGGGTTGTGATGTGATAATCATACTAATTCTGATATCACTAACTGAACTGAATGGAAGAGCTAGCATCTCTGAGCTGTTTGGGTACTATGTCAGTAGAGTTGACTTTCTTTTAAGTAACCTGGGAGAGAGTCATTTCATTTTGAAGTGCAAGAAGGTAGGGTACCTCTATTTACATCAGAAAACTTCCACATTTGGTTTACAAATTCAAGCTGAGGGACCACCAAACCAAAGGGGACTAGGAAATGTTTTTACATCTGTAAATACATGAGGGTATTTCAAGCTGTTATAGCAACTCAAAAAGTTTAATTTTTTGGCAAGTTGTAATTTAACAAAGACTAAGACAGAAAACAATTTTCATTCATCTTCTCAGTCTCAACATGGTTGGAGGATTTGAATCTAAGCATTATCTTTCTTTTCTTCCTGAATTTTGGCCATTTGTTTTCTGGGTTGCAGCTGGAATTAATGCATAAAAAATACTACAGAAGAGTTAATCCAACTATTTCAAAAAATCAGGAATGGCTTGGCTAAGGTTCAGGTAGGCAATGACAGTTTTATCTGATCCCCATTACTGCTTTAACCCTACTTTGTGACCCAGAATTATTTGCATTTAGGACACAATGGGAAATTTGGCCCCTTGTACTCAGGAGCAGGTGAGGCTTACCTCCTTTGCTAGAAGGCTGTAAAGACTAATGACTAAACTGAGTGTAAAATGCTTTGGGTCCTTAGCTGGAAGTAGTTGCAAAAAGCAAAGTGGCATAAGTACCATTTCCCCGTGTTAGCATTGATTTTGTTTCCTGAGTAATGTCTGCCAGCCCAGCTTGATAGCTTTAGAGCCAAATCCTTTGTCTCTTCCAATAGTTGTTTCCCTTGAATTGTTTGATTTTGGTTATCTTTATCCAAAGTGTATTTCTTGCACGGCTTAATGGTTCCGTAAATTACAGTGACAATTTTGTGTCTTTAACAGAATGATAAACTGTGCTGGGTCTTTCACTTGCTCCACACTATATCCCCAAATCTCCATCCTCCTCCAGATTCTTACTCTGATGCCATGAGGACCCTCAGTTGAACATCACTGTCCTGGGATAACACTGCTCTGCTGTGAAGCGATAGGAATGAACTTTGCTGTTTTGTATCTTTTGCCTCATATCTTAGTTTGCTCTCATAGATTTTTCTGGAAAAAAAAAGGTTCTTTCTTGATTGCAGCAATTCAGGATTGTCTGATCGCCCCACTTTGGCTTCTCTGACACACTGATGGTGTCATTAATGTGTGTCCTCTGTCCTAACTGCTTTTGATTGCCCCATTAACTCTCCCCTCCCCCATCTCCCCCATCCCAGAGCACCTGTTTGGGTACCTTTAACATTTGGGTACCAAACAGTGCAGCAAGATAGTATGGTGAAGAGCTGCGTAAACTCCCATCCCATTGGCTAGCCAGTTTGGAAACCAAGTGGTAATGCCCCATGCCCTTTAGACTCGCTCTGTTTCCTACCACAGTTGATTGGTATGGGACATGTTGAACAGTCATTCTGCCTGTGTATTCTCACTTGTTTACTTCTCCAATCTCCCAGAGGATGGAGACCATGGAGCTGGGAAATGGGCAACGGAATCATTTTCATCCTAAGAAAACTTTCTCTGTAGCACCTCCTTCCCCCCATTCTCGACTCTTTCCTTTCCTTGTGAATAGGCTGGCGAATGGTGGTTTAAATAATGATAAAGTGGGATGTTGCTTTCTCCTGTGAGCAGTTTTTTCCCCACACAAAATGGATGTTCTATGGAGAGTGAAATGCAGTTAGAGAGTTAAATAATAGGAGGGCAAGAGTCGTGCAGAGGTCTAGGAGAGGAAGAAGGATCTTTTCAGCAGAGATTTCAAATGAGATGGGGAATGGGTGTGGAGACACAAGCAAACAGAGAAAAATATAAGTTTCAAGTGGAAGTTTCAATAATGATGCTTTTTAAAAAAATGAAGTGGCATGTGTTATGGGAAAGAAGAGGAAGATACTAGGTAGGAGCAAGAGGGTGGTGGTTCATGAGGCAGTGAAAGCTATTGCTGACCATGGGAAGCAGCGTGGCTTAGTGTTTAGAGCACGGATTTGGGAGTCAGAAGGACCTGGGTTCTAATGCTGGTTGGTTGGTTCCGTGATTCAGAGGGATAACTGCTCTGGGCTGCCTACTTGGTGGGAAAAGAAAAACTTCCAGCCACAGCTCTGAGAAGTCAAAATAATAATAATAACTGTGGCATTTGTTAAGCTCTTACTATGTGCCAGATACTTGAATGTGCTGTGTGACCGCTGAATCTGCTTTGTGAAGTCAAATCACTTCACTTCTCTAGGCCTCAGTTACCTCATTAGGAAAATGGAGACTAAGACTGGTGAGCCAATTGTGGAACAGGGACTGCATCCAGTCCAATTACCTTGTACCTACCCTGGTGCTTAGAACATTCATTTATGCATTCAATCATATGTATAGAGTGCTTACTGTGTGCAAAGGACTGTACTAAGCACTTGGGAGAGTACAATATAACAACTGACACATTCCCTGTCCACAGTGAGCTCACAGTCTAGAGATTCAAGTGCATGGCACATAGTAAGTGCTTAACAAATGCCATTATTATTATTATTATTACTTCTCAGCACTGTGGCTGGAACTTTTCCTTTCTCCATCAAGTGAACAGCCCAGAGCAGTCATCCCTCTTAATCATGGAACCAACTTGATATTTATTCGAGGCCTAGAGGTTCCAGATCTATTTAGAGCCATCACTGAACACCTCTGGTATCCCACTCCACATCCCATAGGCCTCAGAGAGCATAGGGATGTTGGTAAGTAAGTGGAGGGAGGCAGAGAGCAGCAGCTGGTCTGAGCTCAAGTGGCCGCTGAAAGCCAGAGACACAATGCAGTAGCAGTAGGCTGTCCACCCTCCCATTTCACCTGACTTTTGTCTGACTCAGCTTGACAATTTCTTAGTGACTCACTCATTCATTCAATCATTCAATCATATTTATTGAGGGCTTACTGTGTGCAGAGCACTGTACTAAGTGCTTGGGAAGTACAAGTCGGCAACATATAGAGATGGTCCCCACCCATCACCAGGCTCACAGTCCAGAAGGGGGAGACAGACAACAAAACAAAACACGTAGACAGGTGTCAAAACCGTCAGAATAAATAGAACTATAGCTAAATGCACATCATTAATAACATAAATAGAGCAGTAAATATGTACTAGCAAAATAAATAGAGTAATAAATCTGTACAAATATATACAAGTGCTGAGGGGAGAGGAAGGAGGTAGGGTGGGGTGGAGCGATGGGGAGGAGGAGAGAAAAAGGGGGCTCAGTCTGGGAAGGCCTCCTGGAGGAGGTGAGCTCTCAGTAGGGCTTTGAAGGGAGGAAGAGAGCTAGTTTGGCAGATGTGTGGAGGGAGGGCATTCCAGGCCAGGGGAAGGATGTGGGCCAGGGGTCGACGGCGGGACAGGCGAGAATGAGGTACAGTGAGGAGGATAGCAGTGGGAGGGTGAGGGTTAGGCTTTAGAAGGAAAGAAGGGAGGTGAAGTAAGAGGGAACGAGGTGATGGAGAGCCTTGAAGCCAAGAGTGAGGAGTTTTTGCTTGATTCATAGGTTGACTGGTAGCCACTAGAGATTTTTGAGGAGGGGTGTAACATGCCCAGAGCGTTTCTGCACAAAGATGATCTGGGCAGCTGCATGAAGTATAGACTGAAGTGGGGAGAGAGAGGAGGATGGGAGATCAGAGAGGAGGCTGATGCAGTAATCCAGTCGGGATAGGATGAGAGATTGAACCAGCAGGGTAGCAGTTTGGATGGAGAGGAAAGGGCAGATCTTGGTGATGTTGTGGAGGTGAGACCGGCAGGTCTTTGTGACAGATTGGATGTGTGAGGTGAATGAAAGAGTGGAGTCGAGGATGACACCAAATTAGCGGGCTTGTGAGATGGGAAGTATGGTAGTGTGTCTACAGTGACGGGAAAGTCAGGGAGAGGACAGGGTTGGGAGGGAAGATAAGGAGCTCAGTCTTGGACATATTGAGTTTTAGATGGTGGGCAGACATCCAGATGGAGATGTCCTGAAGGCAGGAGATACGAGCCTGGAGGAAGGGAGAGAGCAGGAGCAGAGATGTAGATTTGGGTGTCACACATGACAACCCTGAGAGAGTTTCTAGCATCCTGGAGCATGGGTCTCTTGTCCAGAATGATGGATGAGCCTTCGTCCTGAAACATCAGAGCCAAGAATGTGTGTGAAGAAAATGATTGTAAGACCAGTAGTTTGTGGTTAATCAATCAGAGGTATTTATTGAACAGTTACTGTGTGCAGAGCACTATACTAAGTGCTTGGGAAAGTACAGTACAAAAGAGTTGGTAATGTTCCCTGCCCACAATGAGCAGCAGTCACTGGACCTCTCTCATCAGTATCATTTGTGTTCCTGCTATGCTTGTGTTGAGAAATCTTTTGAAAAGGAAATCACCAAGTGAACCATTTGCAGAGAGGAAATATTCTGCAAGCCACTATTTGTGAGCATAACTCAAGGTAGGAACAATGATGGGCCTTCCTGGGGAGGTTTGACACCTAATTTCAGTATCTTTCCTCCAACTGATGAAACTGAGCTTTTTAAGACTTCATCCCCAGAAGGGTTAGGAGGAATTACAGATTCTCCCCTGTTGACATGAAGAGAAAGAGCCCAAAAGGTTCAAGTATCAACTGATAGAAACTGGGTTGATGGGAGTCTCCTTTTATTTTTTAGGATAGTCAGGCAATCATTCAGTAGTGTTTGTTTACTGTGTGCAATACCTCGAAACTAAGCACAGGGGAGAGTACGATGAAATTAGTACAAGAGAAGAAGCAGACAAGGTTCCTGCTCTCAAGAACCTTATGGTGTAGTGAGGGAGATGTACACAAAAATAAATCGAGAAAGATGGAAAAGGGGATATGTACTTGAGCTGATCCTTAACTAATCAGTTATAAAAGATATGGACATAAATGCAATAGAAGATTGTCAACACTTAAGGACTTGTGAGTGGCAGGAGTGTTGAAACAGCATTTGAGGAGTTTAACCTGGAGAGATTAGAAATTTAGTGGGAAAGGCCTCCTGCGGGAGATGTGATTTCAGAAGGTATAGGACATTTCCTTAGTGTTTGGTCTTCTGCAGCATTCATTCATTCAATCAGTCATATTTATTGAGTGCTTACTGGGTGCAGAGCACTGTACTAAGCACTTGGGAAGTACAAGTTGGCAACATATAGAGACGGTCCCTACCCAACAGTGGGCTCACAGTCTAGAAGGGGGAGACAGAGAACAAAGCAAAACATATTAACAAAATAAAATAAATAGAATAGATATGTACAAGTAAAATAAATAAATAGAGTAATAAATATGTACAAACATATATACATATATACAGGTGCTGTGAGGAAGGGAAGGAGGTAAGACGGGGGGATGGAGAGGGGGACAAGGGGGAGAGGAAGGAAGGAGCTTAGTCTGGGAAGGCCTCCTGGAGGAGATGAGCTCTCAGTAGGGCCTTGAAGGGAGGAAGAGAGCGAGCTTGGCGGATGGGCAGAGGGAGGGCATTCCGGGCCAGGGGGAGGATGTGGGCTGGGGAGTCGACAGCGGGACAGGTGAGAACGAGGAAAAGTGAGGAGGTTAGCGGCAGAGGAGCGGAGGGTGCCAGGTGGGTTGTAGAAGGAGAGAAGGAAACTGAGGTAGGAGGGAGCGAGGTGATGGAGAGCCTTGAAGCTGAGGGTGAGGAGTTTCTGCCAGATGCGCAGATTGATTGGTAGCCACTGGAGATTTTTGAGGAGGGGAGTAACATGCCCAGAGCGTTTCTGGACAAAGACAATCCGGGCAGCAGCATGAAGTATGGATTGAAGTGGGGAGAGACAGGAGGATGGGAGATCAGAGAGGAGGCTGATGCAGTAGTCCAGACGGGATAGGATGAGAGCTTGAACGAGCAGGGTAGCGGTTTGGATGGAGAGGAAAGGGCGGATCTTGGCAATGTTGCGGAGCTGAGACCAGCAGGTTTTGGTGACGGCTTGGATGTGAGGGGTGAATGAGAGAGCGGAGTCGAGGATGACACCAAGGTTGCAGGCTTGTGAGACGGGAAGGATGGTAGTGCTGTCAACAGAGATGGGAAAGTCAGGGAGAGGGCAGGGTTTGGGAGGGAAGACAAGGAGTTCAGTCTTGGACATGTTGACTCCCAAGCCCGTGTTCTTTCCATTAAGTGGGACAGAAACTGTGTCCAACCCCATTAGCTTGTATCTACCCAGTGCTTAGTACAGTGCCTGGCCCATAGTAAGCACTTAACGAATATTATTATTTTTTTGAAAATCACCTTCGAAGAGGAGCCCGTGGCCCATAGTAAGCACTTAACGAATATTATTATTTTTTTGAAAATCACCTTCGAAGAGGAGCCCATGGCCCATAGTAAGCACTTTATGAATATTATTATTTATTTGAAAATCACCTTCAAAGAGGAGCCGGTGTCCCATAGTAAGCACTTAACGAATATTATTATTATTTTGAAAATCACCTTCAAAGAGGAGCCGGAGCAGCGTGGCTCAGTGGAAAGAGCCCGGGCTTTGGAGTCAGAGGTCATGGGCTCAAATCCCGACTCCGCCACGTGTCCGCTGTGTGACTTTGGGCAAGTCACTTAACTTCTCTGAGCCTCAGCTACCTCATCTGCAAAATGGGGACTAAGACCGTGAGCCCCACGTGGGACAACTCGATCACCTTGTATCCCCCCCAGCACTTAGAACAGTGCTCTGCAGCAGACTTCAAAGCTTTCCCATCATTATTTATATCACAACTCTTCACATTCTGTCTCTGTCTCTGCTTCCCATCATTCTAGTCCTTTAGCTTGCAGATTTCATCACTGATCAGCTAGCACCAAGGTACAAGCTCAGGATCACAGCTAGAATATTGTATTAACCTCTTCACTGGTCTCCCTCCCTTCGTCCAGCCTCTCCCAGTGCAGAACAGCACACTAAGTGCCTACTTGAGTGTGATAGTAATAATAATAACAATAATAATAATGGCATTTATTAAGCACTGACTATGTGCAGAGCACTGTTCTAAGCGCTAGGGAGATTACAAGGTGATCAGGTTGTCCCACAGAGGTGCTCACAGTGTTAATCCCCATTTTACAGATGAGGTAACTGAGGCCCAGAGAAGTTAAGTGACTTGCCCAAAGTCACACAGCTGACAATTGGCAGAGCTGGAATTTGAACCCCTGACCTCTGACTCCAAAGTCCGTTTTCTTTCCATTGAGCCACGCTGCATCTCTAGGAGACCTACCCTCGAGGATCTAGTGAAGAAGATGGGCACTAAAATAAATTAAAGATAGGAAGAAGAAATAGAGTAGAAAGATAATAATTGTGGTATTTGTTTAGTGCTCACTATGTGTCAAGCACCATTCTAAATGCTGGGCTAGATGAAAGTTTATCAGGTTGGACCCAGTTCCTACCTATATGGGGCTCACAGTCTAAGTAGGGGGTGAACAGGTATTGAATCCCCATTTTGCATTTCATTCAATCGTATTTAGTGAGCGCTTACTGTGTGCAGAGCACTGTACTAAGCGCATTTGAAGGAACTGAGACACAGAGAAGTTGTCACTTGCCGTATGTCACACAGCAAGTAATGGCAGAGCTGGAATTAGAACTTTAGTCCTCTGACTCCCAGGCCTGGGCTCTTTCTGTTTGAGATAGATTTTTCTTAGTAGATTAGTTGAGGACCCCATTGTCCTACAGAAGGCAAATCAGTCTTTTTTATGGGTTTTCGAGTACATATTCCTGTAAGCTCATGTCGGTAGGGAATATTTCTGTTATGGTGTTGTATTGTACTTTCCCAAGTGTCTAGTGTAGTGCTTGCCACACAGTAAGTGCTCAATAACTATGATTGATTGACTGGAGTAAGAACATGGTGAATAGCTACATCAGCCTGATACTCCTATCTAAGCTAATTGAAGGTCTCACAAGGCAGGAACACCACAAACGTTTATGTTTGCTACCAGGATTTATTCCCATTCCTCATAGGAGCAAGCCAAGGCATGAAATTGTAAGTTGATGTCCCTAAAATGACAAAGTCAGTGGTCAAACATCCAGTGAAACCCAGGCCGTCTGACTTTTAAACCTGGGCATTTTCTAGGTAATAAATACTGTCTATAGTTTGGCGAGGAGTAGTTTGCACAATTAAGAGTGTGCTGGGCAGAGAAAAGTGATATTTCCCTAGAGCCCCTGGAGGTAGATCAAGGTGGGGTAAATTGGGGGACTAATGGGGAGCACTGAAGCATCAGATCTTTGCAAAACTCCCTTCCCCCTCTTCCCCTGTACATGCTGGGAGTTGACCTTATGACATGTACCCAGGCTACTGTGGCCACTGGTGGCCCTCACGGACCCATGGGAAGTCATGAGGGTTAGATCAGAAATGTCATAATGGGATCATGTCACATACACCATTTTGCAGACGTTTGCCGATTCAGCCTCAAACTAGACTGTTCCTCTGGGGGACTCCGACACCTCATGACTTGATACAGAGCCCTGTGGACACGGCTGCTTTGTCTCTGTCATGAGGCTCAATGCCAGGAGACTCAACAGAGGGTAACTGGGGCCCGGATGAAAAAATAATCCCGGCCGTAATAGTGTCTGATGCCTTAAGCATCCTTGTCTTATGCTGTCGATACCATAGCGATGCCATGGATACATCTCTCCCGGAACGCCCCCACCTCCATCTGCAGTCATTCTGGTAGCATATCCATAGAGTTTTCTTGGTAAAAATACAGAAGTAGTTTACCATTGCTTCCTTCCACACAGTAAAACTTGAGTCTCCACCCTTGACTCTCTCTTATGTTGCTGCTGCCTAGCAGATGTGAGTTTTGATTTGTAGCAGATTGCCTTCCACTCGCTAGCCACTGCCCAAGCTAGGAATGGAATGGGTATGCCTCTGCTTGACTCTCCCTCCCATAATTGAGACTGGTAGACTACTGGAAACTCTCCAGGTACAACCCTGAGAGAGTTTCTAGCATCCTGGAGCATGGGTCTGGAAGTCAGAAGGACCTGGGTTCTAATCCTGACTCTGTGTGACCTTGGGCAAGTCACTTAACTTCTCCAGGCTTAAGTTACCTCATCTGTAAAATGGGGAATACTATTGTGAGCCCTCTGTAGGACAGGGACTGTTTCCACCTGATTGACTTGTGTCTACCCCAGCACTTAGAGAAGTGTTTGGTATATAATAAGCCCTTAACAAGTTCCATAACTATTCTTCTTATTATTATTATTGGATAGGTGAAGACCAGCTGAAACCTGGACTGTCTGGCATAAAATGAGACCAGTCACCCTAAGCCCAACTGATTCAAACTCCCATGTTCTTCGTCTCACAATATCCCCTCTCTGAGTCTGTGAAGCCTCAGAGAAAGTTGTAGTACAAGTGTGAAGGGGGTGTGCTTCTAAACAAGAAGACAAGCAAAGAAACAGCCTGAATGATTCCTGAGTACACAGAGCGATCATCTAGTTGGCCACTGCTGTGATGTTCCCCAGGACATGTGGCATGAAGCGGTTTCTTTTAAGTAGAAAGGATTTAACCCTGTCTCCTTGGAATAAAAACAATTAGATAAAATCTCTCATCCTTACATGCCTCAATATATGTGAAGTACATTGCCTAGTGGAAAAAGCACAAAACTAGGAGTTAGGAGACTTGAGTTTCAACACCAGTTCTGTCACTGTCTGCTGTGTGACCTTGAACAAGTCTCAACTTCTCTGTGTCTTAGTTTCCTCATCTGTAAATTGGACATTAAATGCTTGTTTTCCCTGCCCCCATCCCCTTTTTATTTAAGCCCAGTGTGGGACAGGGACTGTGTCTGATCTGATTATATTGCACCTAGCACAGTGCTGTGCTAGACACATAAGTATTTTTGAAACACCACAATTATTATTCTTCATATTAACGTTGTGTGCTTCTCTAAGGCTCCAAAAGGATTGTTCCCCTATAAGCTGGGTCCCTAAGCACCTAAGTCTTCTTTTAGCTTATCAAAATGATAGCAGAATCACTCTTCTACAGTGGAGGTTTCTGCCTCAATCTCAATGTTTGGGTGACATCTAATTGTAACAGTCAAGATTACTTTTGCCTCTGGCAGGATGTTCAAATTGTCACAGTGGATCTACTGGATGCTGGTATGAAGAATTGGATATGAAAGCCTCGGGGCAATGGAGAGGGGCTGTCAGTGACTTCACTGCTTCAGGAAGTGACCACTGCTTGTCCTGTCATGCTGTCGAGTTGTCTCAGACCCATAGCTATGCCATGGACACATCTTTCCCAGAATGCCCTACCTCCATCTGCAATCATTTCAGAAGTGTATCCATAGAGTTTTCTTGGTAAAAATATGGAAGTGGTTTACCATTGCCTTCTTCTATGCTGTAAATTGGAGTCTCCGCACTTGCCTCTCTCCAATGCCACTGCTGCCCAGCACAGGTGAGTTTTGATTTGTAGTGGATTGACTTCCACTTGCTATCCACTGCCCAAGCTAGGAATGGAATGGGTATACCTCTGCTTGACTCTCTCTCCCATAATCAAGATTGGTAGACTCCTGAAAACTCTCCAGGAGCAACCCTGAGAGGGTAGTGACCACTGCAACAGGAGCCAAATAGAACCCACTAACTAGTGAGGGATACTAGGAAACACACTTAAGGGAAACTGAGGCTGAAGGCCTATTCATTCACTCAGTCATATTTAGTCAACACTTGCTGTGTGCTGAGCACTGTACTAAGCACTTGGAGGAGTACAACAGAACAATAAACTTATACATTCCCTGCCTCATTCATTCATTCATTCATTCAATCAGTCATATTTATTGAGTGCTTACTGCGTGCAGAGCACTGTACTAAGCACTTGGGAAGTACAAGTCGGCAGCATATAGAGATGGTCCCTACCCAACAAAGAGCTCGTCTGTTCTCACCAGAAGGAACGTACATATGAAATCCTCTAACTCACAGTGGTATTTTGGGGTAAGTCCAAGATAGCCTGGTTTACTTGTCTGCGCCCTAAAGAGGATGAACTGGAAGACTGGGGGACTAGAAAGTAGGAGGTGGGATGCACTTTCAAGGATTTGAATGCACAGGGAGTCTGAATGTTAGGGAGGAGGCTGAGGAGGGGTGAGGACCACTTATTAATAATAATTATAGGCTGTGCTAAGGCTTTACTATGTGCCAAGCCCTATGCCAAGCATTGGGGTAGATAAAGGTCAACAGGTTGACACAGTCCCTCCTTCTGTTAAGCAAGGAGAAGTAGAAGAGAAGAAGGAGGGAGAACGGATATGGAAACCCATTTTACAGAGGGTGAAACTGAAGCCCAGAGGAGTTAAGTGACTTGCTGAAGGTAACACAGCAGGCAAGTGTGAGAGCTGGGATTAGAAGCCAGGTCCTCAAACTCCCAGACCCACGGTCTTTCCGTTAGGCAACCCTGCCTCTCTATCAAAACATCTTGAGCAGCAGGAATGAAGGGTCAGGACTGAGTCTGGCTTTGGACAGGCAGGGTCCAGCCCTGTTAAGTATAACAAGGTAAGGAGCCAGAGCTGATAGCAAACTTCTCTGACAATAAACTTCAATTTCAGACCAGAAAATGAATACCTTTAAAGGATCCCTAGGGCCTCAAGGAGTAGAGAGGTTGGGGAAGACTGAGATGAGAGGGGACAACAGATTCATTCATTCATTCATTCATTCATTCACTCAATTGTATTTATTGAGCACTTATCGTGTGCAGAACACTGTATTAAGCACTTAGGAGAATACAACAGTAAACAGACATATTCCCTGGTCAGCGGAGGAGTTGAGAGGAGGCCCGAGTGGTATCAGAGGATATTAACAATCATCAATTGTGTTTATTGAGCCCTTACTGCATGTCACTGATTGACTGACTGATTGACTGTAAACTTCTCATGGGCAGAGAAAGTATCTGCCAACTCTAATTCTGTACTCTCCCAAATGCTTAGTATAGTGGTCTTCATGCAGTGAGCACTCAGTAAATACAATGGATAGATGGCACAGTACTATACTAAATACTTGGGAGGGTAGAGTATAAGAGTTGGTAGACACGTTCTCTGCCCATGAGGGGTTTACAGACAATCAATCAATCCATCATGTATGCAGAGCACTGTGCTAAACACTTAATAATAATAATCATAATGGCATTTATTAAGCGCTTACTATGTGCAAAGCACTGTTCTAAGCACTGGGGACATACAAGATGATCAGGTTGTTCCAAGGGGGGGCTCACAGTCTTAATCCCCATTTTACAGATGAGGTAACTGAGGCACAGAGAAGTGAAGTGACTTGCCCAAAGTCACACAGCTGACAATTGGCAGAGCCGGGATTTGAACCTATGACCTCTGACTCCAAAGCCCGTGCTCTTTCCACTGAGCCACACTGCTTCTCTACACTTGGTAGAGTACTATGCAACAGAGATGGTAGATGGATTCCCTGAACACAGGGAGCTTACAGTCTAGTCAAGGACACAGGCATTAATGTAAATATGCAAATTACAGATATGTGTACAGATGTGTACAAATATGTACACAAGTGCTGTGCAGGTAAGGGTGATTAAAGTACAAATCCAAGTGCAAGGGCAATGCAGAAGGGAGAGGGTGAAGGAGTCGAGGAAGGCCTCTTGGAGGAGATATGCTTTTAATATCAGAGAAGCAGCATGGCTTAGTGGAAAGAGCACGGGTTTGGGAGTCGGGGTCATGGGTTCTAATGCCGCCTCTGCCACTTGTCAGCTGTGTGACTTTGGGCAAGTCACTTAACTTGAGTCAATGACCTCATCTGTAAAATGGGGATTAAGACTGTGATCCCCACATGGGACAACCTGATTACCTTGCATCTACTCCAGTGCTTAGAATAGTGCTTGGCACACTGTAAGCGCTTAACAAATGCCATTATTATTATTATTATTATTATTATTATTATTAAGGTTTTAAAGGTGGGGAGAGTGATGGTCTCTTGGTTATAAAGGGGCAGGAGTTCCAGGTCAGAGGCAGGACTAGGCAGAGAAGCAGCATGGCTTAATGGATAGAGCACGGGCCTGGGAGTTAGAAGGACCTGGGTTCTAATTCTGGCTCTGCCACTCTGTGCATTGGGCAAGGTGCTTCACTTCTCTGTGCCTCAGTTACCTCATCTGTAAAATGGGGTTAAGAGTGTGGTCCCCTTTTGGGACAGGGACTGTGTCCAACCTAATTAGCTTGTATCTACCCCAGTGCTTAGAACAGTGCTTGGCATGCAGTAAGATCTTAACAAATATTATTATTATTATTATCATTATTATTATTGTTAAGCGGGAAGCTTACATTGTAGAGGAGGCACTGTGGTGCTCTCCCACCAGCCAGTCTCTCTTTCTCCGCTCGCCAGAGTCATGGCCAGGAGATTCAACCGAGCAGGAAGGCAGCTTAGATCTGAGACATTAATGTAATGGTGTTTGGAAGTTAATCTGTTTCCCTTTTAAATGTCTGCATACAAGCTGTCAGTGCCTGCCATTTCTCCCCTAACAGATTTATAGCTTTCTGGGGTTCCTTAGTTTGCTTTCCTATTTGAAGGCTAAACAAGACTTATGAAAGCCCACAGCACCTTTTCTTAGCAGTGGCAAATGTATATCAGTCAATTTAATTTGTCACAAATGGAATCATACATCAGAAATCTTTGATTTCCTTCTGGATTCTTTCTTTTCCTCCTCTCTCCCCCATTTTCCCTTTCCTGGCCTCCTTTCTTTCTGGTTCCTCTTGGCTGCTCCACATTAGAGAGGGCCGTCAGATTGAAACGATTAAACCTTGTTAATGGGCTCTCACTCTTTTGTTCTGGACTCATCTCTCGATGCCTGGGATAACTGGGTATTTGATCATGAATAGGTTTCTTGAAGGGAGCATTTAATTGCCTTGATGGTGCCTTTTAGCTATTTAGTGAGTGCAGGATGAATAATTTGGGAGTCTATTAATAGTCCATGGTTCTTTCTTCCAAATAGCATACTATCACCTCCAGATAGATATGAACTTATTGTGCCATAACAGGGTTTGTTCTTAGCATGGGTGAATGGTAGCCCAGTTTACTCATCTTAAAGTTTAGGGGTTGTTAGGGTCAAAGCTTGGAATAAAGATCTTGAACTCAGGACTTTGTTTTTTTGATAAGCACAGAGAAAGGGAGGGGATGATATTGGGGAGAGGGATCAGACTGCAATTTTTCATCATTAGGGGCTGGGTTACAGTGGCTTGGCCAGAGAATCATATTAAGGAGCTCTATCTAGGGCAGAATTAAGGCTTTGGTGGCTCCTTCTGCAGAGAAGGATAAAGAGGGAGGGAAAGTGGGTAGAGGGGGGAAGAAGATGATGATGAGGAAACAAGTGGAAATGAAAAGGATAGAAGGGGGGCTGGTACTCTCTATTTTGATCCTACCAATGCTGCTGCCATCCCTGCCACCACACAAGGAGCAGCAGTGCCTGGTTTAGGGTGCAAAAAAGTGGCAGGCACTCAAGCTCTGCAAAGGCTCCTGGAACACTAGCCTTGATCCCTGGAGACATGGCAGGCTCTTCAGTGGGGAAGTGGGGAAGATGGTTGAGGAGCCTCTGGAGCCTCTGGCCTAGGCTCAGAGCCCTGTAGGAATGGGCAGGGTCTTGTGGATAGAGCATGGGCCTATGAATCAGAAGGAACTGGGTTCTAATCCTGGCTCCACCACCTGTCTGCATCGTGACCTTGGGCAAGCCACTTCAATTCTCTGTGCCTCAGTTAGTCATCTGTAAAATTGGGATTAAGAATGTGAGCCCCTTGTGGGACAGGGACTCTGTCCAGTCTGATTAACTTGTGTTTATCCCAGTGCTTAGTACAGTGCCTGGCACATAGTAAGTGCCTAACAAATACCATAAGCAAAAAAAGACCCTACCAGCTCCTGGCTTAGTGCCAGCTAAGCATACAATAACAATAGTGGTATTTGTTAAGCATTTACTATGTTCCTAGCACTGTGCTAAGTGCTAAGATAGATACAATCAGATTGCATACAGTCTTTGCCCTACATGGGATTCAGAGATATTTAATTCCCATTTTACAGATCAGCTGATCAATCCAACATATTTATTGAGCCCTTAATATGTGAAGAGCACTGTATTAAATGCTTATGAGAGTACACTATAGCAGAATTAGCAGGCACGTTCCCTGCCCACAACAAGCTACAGTTGAGATAATTGAGGCAAGGGCCATAGCAGGCAAATGAGTAATGGAGATGGGATTAGAACCCAAGTCTCCTGGTTCCTTTCCTGTTCTCTTTCCTCAAGGCCACACTGCTCCCAGACCTCCTGCAAAATGCCTGGAGGTCCTGCATCTGGCTGTATTGGGCCAAGGTCTCTTGGTGGAGGCCAGTGGGACCTTCCCAGTGATGTGGACTGGGTACTTTACCCTTCAGGAAAGATTGTGAGAATACTCTAGTTTGCGTTTCACATCCAACTTCATTTTTCTGACCATTCAATTCCTGGGTGAGTGACAGTTCTAGTTCATCCTAAATTGAGCCCCTGAGTTTTTAAAGTTTTCCCCTGGGAGTTCAGTGCTTCTATGGGTCATTCAGTTGGAGAAAATTGGAGTTAGATTTTGGCTGCCATTTTGTCCACCTTCCACCTGGCCCTACCTTGTGATAGGATACAACTCTTGCCTCTGCTGCAGATCTGCACAGATGTGAAGGTCTCTACTGTCCTGTCTCAAAAGCCAAAGGGGGACTCCCTTCTTCTCTACAAATACAGGAGCCTTAGTGAAAAGCAGTGTGGCCTACAGGAAAGAGCATGAGCCTGGAGTCAGATGACCTGGATTTTAATCCTGGCTCTACCACTTGCCTGCTATGTGACCTTGGATGAGTCATTTAACTTCTATTTGCCTCAGTTTCCTCATCTGCAAAAAGGAGATTAAATACCTGTTCTCCCTTCCCATTAGACTATGAACCCTATGTGAGACAGGGAATGTGTCTGATATGATTATCTTGTATCTACCCCAGTGTTAAATATATGCCAAGCATCGTAGTATGGAATATAACAAGCACTTAAATGTTATTCTTATTATAGACTAGGTGTCCATAATTAGGGGCCTCTCTGTCATCAGGGGAGAAGATGGGTGGGCTCCTGGTATGATTATCCCTTTTGTCTCCCAATTTAATGTCCCACCTTAATGCAGTCCTAAATCTAGCCCTCCATATACTTTCCCTGCCCTGGCTGAGATGATTGAAACCTTCAAGGAAAGGTCTATGGAAGGGAAAGGCCCACAGAAGTGAGATTATTTAACAGGGAGAAGAGAAGGGTGAGGGTAAGTTTATGATAGACGTGTTTGCCTTACACAGAGAAATCAGGTTGGGAATCGTGTCCATTGACAGCAAGCTCACTGTGGGTAGGGAACACGTCTGTTCTATTGTTATATTGTACTCTCCCAAGGGCTTAGTACAGTGCTCTGCACATAGTAAACACTTAATAAATATGATTGATTGATTGCTTGATTGACAGAGTGGTTAAACATAAAATGGGATTTCAGAAAGGTGGTTGTGAGTACAGATTTATCTTTCAGGACCACGTCGAGAGATGAAAATCAAATCTATTTTTAAGACTTCCAGAGAAAGAAATATACAGTCTCCCTTGGAGGCCCATTAGAATGGATTCCTGACCTTATATCTAACTTGAATTTTTGTAATGCACTTAGAGTTATTCCCAAATCTGGGATCCAATTTTCCCTGCTGCTTATAGCTGAGGAGCAGATGAGGCTGTGGATTGGTGGATTTTGAGTCGTCACTGATCTTTATATTTGCTATATTTGCTATCTGATTTGTCTCTTTGGACACCCTTCTTCTTATGCACACTGGAGTTTTTCCTGTCAAAGGTAATAATGCTACAGTATATAACTCCTACCCCCTCTCTTCTCACTAAAGATCAGTGACCTGAACTTAATCTGCCCTGGGAACAAATAAATAATTCTAGAAATAGGCAGAAGGGTGAGGTATTAAGTCACAGGGGAATAATGAAAAGAAGCAGGCAGGGAGACTAAAATCCTAGGTGAGTTGATGTTAGAAATAGAAACAGTGATTTCAATAACTTCTCTTTTCTTTCCTTTTTTTTTTTCTGCATTTTTCAGGTCACTAATCTCCCTCCCTAATCCTCTTAACAGCATCTTTTCTCTCAGAGTTTTATCTGATCTGCCTCTCAAACGATCCCTCCTGAGATTTCCTGAGACTTCTCCTCCTGGTTGGGAAGATCAACCCTATCCTTTAAGTAAATCGATCAGTTAATGGCATTTATTAAGGTCCTAATCTGTGCAGAACAGTGTACTGAGCATTTTGGAGGGTTCAATACAATGGAGTTGGTAGGCATGATCCGTGCCCACACAGAGTTTACAGATTAGTCATAGAGACTGATGTTAAAAATAATTACAGGTCAGAGAAGGAATCAAATATAGATTCATTCAATCATATTTATTGAGTGCTTACTGTGTGCATAGCACTGTACTAAGTGCTATATTGGGAAAGTACAATAGAACAATAAACAGACACATTCCCCGTTCACAGCAAGCTTCTGGTAGGGGTAGGAGAGTTCCTAAGTGCTTAGGGGCTTTTAAGCATGGGTGAAGCAGTGTGGAGGGAGATTAAAGTTAGGATAGTGGTGTGTGTGTGTGTGTGTGTGTGAAAGCTATGCTAATTGATGTTCTTGGGAAGATTTCTCACTGGGTTCTAATCCTGGCTCTGCCAAATGTGTGACTTTGGGCAAATCACTTAAGCTTCTCTGTGCCTCTGTTCTGTTCTCCCTCCTATTTAGACTCTGAGCCTTATAGTAATGGTAATAATAATGATGGTATTTGTTAAGCGCTTACTAATGTGTCAAGCACTGTTCTAAGCACTGTAGTAGATACAAGTTTATCAGGTTAGTCACAGTCCCTGTCCCACATGGGTCTCACAACCTTAATCCCCATTTTACAGATGAGGTAACTGAGGCACAGAGAAGGTAAATGCCTTGCCACAAAGACAATGTCCAACCTAATTAACTTGTATTTATCCCAGTGCTTAGAACAGTGTGTGACACATAGTAAGCACTTAACAAATACCATGAAAAACTGGTAAGCGCTGGGGTAGATACAAGATAATCAGATCCCTCATGGGGTTCACAGTCTTAAGTAGGAGAGAAAACAGGTATGGTATTTCATTTTGCAGATGGGGAAATAGAGGCCCATAGAAGTGAAGTGACTCACCCAAGGTCACACAGCAGACAAGCGGCAGAGCTGGGATAAATCACAGGTCCTCTGACCCCGAAGCCTGGGCTCTTTCCATACGTCCATTTTGCTCCTCCCTGTTCTTCTTCCCTCCAGGCTGGTGTTGTTTCTGGGGTATTTGTTGTGTGACCCCAGGTCTTCCAACATTACATGGCAGTGGAATGCTTGGAGGTGCTGGTCTGTAGCTGATTACCCCTTACCTAGAGGAATGTTGGCACTGAGGTAGGGAGCTGAGCCAAGACTGGGTGACAAGATGAAAATATCCACCATAATCTGGTCTGTTTACCCTATAGACTAAGGTATATACAGCAGGAGCAAACCAATCAATCAGTCAGTGGTATTTATTGAGTGCTTGTTCTGTGAAAAACACCGTACTAAGCACTTGGGAGAGAGAGTACAATATAACAGAGTTGGTAAACAAGTTCGCTGCCCACAGGGTGATTACAGTCCGGAGGGGGAAACCCAACCATAGTAGTTAATCCCACCTTTCTTCTCATACACCTGTGCTGAAGGAATCATTTTGAATACAACTGTTGCATGCAGAATTTTGAGTTTTCTCAAACAATCTTCCATTCAGGAGCAGACATGTAAATTTAAAAATCCCAGAAAGAGAATATGGGTGGGGTGGATAGGTGTTAATTACAAGGCTAGGTAGAAGTGCTGGAGGGGGAACCAGCAGCTGGTCCTTACAAGAACATGTAACAGTTGGTTGATGAGTCATGTGATCCTGAGCATACTTTGTGATCACTGGATTGTTTGGCTGCAACTGTGGTATTTGTTAAGCACTTACCATGTGCCTAGTACTACATTAAGCACTGGGGTAGGTACAAGATAATTAGATCCCACATGAGGCTCACAGTCTAAGTAGAGGGGAGACCAGGTATTGAATCCACATTTTACAGATAAGAAAACTGAGGCCTGGAGAAGTGAAGTGACTTGCCCGAGGTCACACAGCTGGCAAACGGCAACCCGGAATTAGAACCCAGGTCATTTGATTCCCAATAGGGTATGCTGCTTTTCAACAGAGTGAGCAGATAAAGGTCAGCTGACATGGCCTCCTGAAGTTTGTGTGACCCAGAAGCCATCAGGCAATTTCTTTTAGATCTGATATCTGGGGCAAAAAAGTGGTTTTGGAACCACTTTCTCAGGAATTATGAGAGAGAACTGTGGGTTACAACACTTTGAGGGCTTCCAAATGACAGGACTTTTTCTTCCATTTCTCAGATATGCAATATGGGTACCTCCAAGCTGGGGCCACTCAGTGAGCAAGGATAGGGAGGGTAGACCCATTTATGCAAATTTTCCATTAGCCAGACACCTCTGGTAGACATATCCTGGGGGGCTGTCTGACCTTTTCATTTATTTTCTTCCATGAAAAATGGCATTTCCTTTTCTCTCCCATTCTGTTTTAAAAAAAAAACAACAAAGAGAAATGTTACCATTTCTATTTCTTTTCTCTTTTTTTTTTGGATAGTTGGCTCCAAAATTTGAAGTCACCAAACGTAAGCAAGTCACAAAAACCTGATCTCTTTCCAGCATGTTTGAGTTTCTTAATTTAATTAGACTTGCCCTGTATAAATATTGAACTCAATTTAATTTATTTTACATCTCCTTAGGTTTTCAAAGAGGTTGGAGATGCAGATTATCCTTTTTTATTCTTCTGGTTGTTTGAGGTGAAAAAATAGTTCCTAAATTTAAATGAATCACAGGCATTTTTGTATTTTCCCATATAATTCTCCTCCTTTCCCTGCCCCAGCGACAACTACATGTTTATTCACCTTGGCGCATGAACAGGGAGGATTCTTTGGTTTCAGAGTAAATAGCTATAACAGGATGCAATTTAAAACAAGATAGGTTTCAAGGGGCAGATTAAGGGTGCATACAGCATTTGTCACCTCTCCGGGTCACACCTGGAGAGTTTCCAGTAATCTATCAGCCTCGACTATGGGAGGGAGAATCAAGCAGAGGCATATCCCATTCTAGACTGTGAGCCCACTGTTGGGTAAGGACCATCACTATTTGTTGCCAACTTGTACTTCCCAAGCGCTTAGTACAGTGCTGTGCACACAGTAAGCGCTCAATAAATACGATTGAATGAATGAATGAATATCCATTCCGTAACTTGGGCAGCTGCTAGTGAGTGGAAGGTCATCTGCTCCAAGTCAAAACTCACCTGTGCTGGACAGCAGCGACATGAAAGAGAGAGTCAAGGGTGGCGACTCAAGTTTACTGTGTGGAAGGAAGCAATGGTAAATCACGTCTGTAATTTTACTAAGAAAACTCTATGGTTTACCAGAATAATTGCAGATGGAGGTTGGGCATTCTGAGACAGATGTATCCTTTGCATCACTATGGGATGGACATGACTAGACAGCATAAGAAAACAATAGCATTTGTGCTAAATGCTAGGGTGAGTATAATGTCATTAGATCAAATATAGGTAATCCAGTCCCTCTCTGTTGACCACTGTCCTCTAAATTCCAAGAGTATATGTTTTACTTGCCCAAATCCTCCACAGCCCCTGGCAACAAGTGCCTTTCTAGAAGCAGTGTGGCTCAGTGGAAAGAGCATGGGCTTTTGAGTCAGAGGTCATGGGTTCAAATCCCAGCTCCTCCACTTGTCAGCTGTGTGACTTCGGGCAAGTCACTTAACTTCTCTGGGCCTCAGTTACCTCATCTGTAAAATGGGGATTAAGATTGTGAGCCCTACGTGGGACAACCTGATCACCTTGTATCCTCCCCAGCGCTTAGAACAGTGCTTTGCTCATAGTAAACGCTTAATAAATGCCATCATATTATATTATTATATTATTCCTAAAAGGGTCAAAGGATCCAAGGAGCTTGTTAGATAGATTTCTTCTTCCAGTCCACTGGACTGTAGATTCTTTGAGGGCAGGGATCATGTCTACCTATGCTATTGTACTTTCCCAAGAGTTTACTACAGTGTGCTGCTCCATTAAACATTTAATAAATAACACTAACTGATCCTAATCCGAAAATGAGGTCAGGGAAGGTGGTTTCCAGTTGGGATGAGTGATGGGAAAAGAGATTTATAATGGGTGGATCTGATGAGGTACATATGATGGAAGAGGCTTAATAGCTTTATATTTGTCTATGTTGATATGTACCCATGACATGACCAGAAAGGTGAGAGAATTAATCCGAGAAGGCCTCTTGGAGGAGATTGGCCCATAGGAGGGGAGGTTTGTGTTTACTCTAAAATAAGGGTGCAGGCAAGTGTTCCAAGCGTGGGGAAAGCTAAGAATTGCTGATTCAAGACATTAGTGATCACTGTGGTATTGTTAAGCTCTTACCATGTGCCAACCACTGTGCCAAGCATTGGGATAGGACCAATACAATTAGACCAGACATAGTCCCTATCTCATATGGGGCTCAGAATCTAAGACTGTAAACTCCTTGTGGGCAGGGAATGTGTTTGTTATATTATTATTATGTGACTGTTATATATTATTATATTGTACTCTCCCAAGTGCTTACTTCAGTGCTCTATATGCAGTAATTCCTCAATAAATGGATTGACTGACTACCTAAGGGAGAGGATAAATGATAAATAATGATGATGATGATGATAATTGTTGCATTTTTAAGCACTTATTTATTATATGCCAAGTACTATAGTAACGCTGGGGTAGAAACAAGATGATTAGGTTGGACAAATTCCCCATTCCAAATGGGGCTAACAGTCTATGTAGGAACAGGTATTAAGTCCCTATTTCTCGGATGATTAAACTGAGGACCCAAGGTCACAAAGCAGGCAAATGGTGAAGCAGAGAGCCAAGCAATCCTATCTCTTCAATTAATCTAGATTCCATCTGGGTCACCCCATGCTCCTTCTGAGCATGTTTCCCAGAGTTTATTGGTTCTTTTTATCTTCAAACCCAGGAAAGCAGCAGGATAAAGAGGTGCTCAGCTCCAAGCCCCGCCCCCCACTGGTACTGAGGCCCTCAGTCACAATGGTGGAAATTACCCCTTCTGAAAGAGGGACATTCACTCAAGCTTTTTGTTTCCCTTCTTCGCTTGGCAGAGTTGCATTTTCAGCCATCAAAGCATTTACAGTTCCGCAGATTTGGGGGTGGGGGGTGGTGGTTGGGGGATTACCATGGAAACAGACACTTTTTTGAGCACTGAAGCTCTAGGGGATGCCCCAGTGGCCAGTATCCCTGCTGATGGTTGTGAATTGCTTCAGTCCTGAGGATTCTCTAACCAAGAGTAACTAACCAAAGTGAAAGTCTAGGGCCCTACCTGTGGGAACTCTCACCACACAGCTCTGAAAAGCTGGGGTAGGAAAGGGAAAGTCTATGGCATTGAAGTCATTCTTCGGTCCATGGAATGTCTAGCCAGGACTTAGAATTTATGTATGTATTGTATATACATATATGTATTATACATATACTTGTGAAGCATGGGCAGGGATGGTCTCTATTGCTGTATTGTATTTTCCCAAGTGTTTAGTACAGTGCTGTGCACACAGTAAGTGCTCAATAAATACAACTGAATGAATGAATGAATGAAGCAGCATGGCCTAGTGGATAGAGCATGCGCCTGGGAGTCAGAACTACTTGGGTTCTAATCCTGGATCTGCCACATGTCTGCTGTGTGATGTTGGGCAAGTCACTTAACTTCTCTGTCCTTCAGTACCTTCATCTGTAAAATTGAGATTGACTGAGCCCTCTGAGGGAAAGGGACTGTGTTTAACCTGATTATCCTATATCTACCACAGAACTTAGAACAGTGTCTGGAACATAGTAAGCACTTAACAAATACCATAGTAATAATAATAATTATTATTATCATGTGAACCAGAGAAGCAGCTTTGCTCAGTGGAAAGAGCCTGGGCTTTGGAGTCAGAGGTCATGGGTTCATATCCCAGTTCCGCCAATTGTCAGCTGTGTGACTTTGGGCAAGTCACTTAACTTCTCTGTGCCTCAGTTTCCTCATCTTTAAAATGAGGATGAAGACTGTGAGCCCCCTTTGGGACAACCTGATCACCTTGTAACCTCCCCAGCACTTAGAACAGTGCTTTGCACATAGTAAGCACTTAATAAGTGCCATAAAAAAAACATGGGAGATAAAATGTGAGCATGAGTGTGGGATACGGCCATGGGGTGGTGAGTCTCTTGGTTTTGGGGTTGCAGAAAGGGGCTTTCTGTCAGGGAACAGAGATCTGCAGGGACTCAGGCAATAAACTTGCCTTTATACAAATAAGGGTGTCTTCTATCCCCCTGTGGATAGGGAACAGAAGGAGGATTTGCATGGAATCCTGGCTAACAGAGTTAATTTGTAATTAATCTATTTTTGTCCATATGTGTTCATTTCCTCACTCTGTGCCTGCTGTACTCCCCTTTAGATCATCCGCCCCTTGAGGGCAGGGTCTGTCTTTCTCTAGTTTTATGTTTCCCTAAGAGACTGAACAAATATTGCTCTAACTGATAGTGAGCATTTGGAAGGTTAACAATACTATTGACATCTACATAAGATTCCCCTTTTGTCCTCAGAGAGGGTGGTTGTACCAGTATTGTTCAGCAGGAATGTGGTAGAGACGTCTGAATATGCCTCAATTTTCCACTGTAAAATAGGGCTAAAAATACCTGACCCTAACTCACGGGGGTGTTTGGAGAGCTAAATCAAAATATTCCTTCAATCAATTGTATTTATTGAGTGTTTACTGTGTGCAGAACACCATACTATAGTATAGTATAGTATGTACACCATAGTATAGTGCTCTGCACACAGTAAGTGCTCAATAAATATGATTGAATGAATACTAAGTGCTTCGGAGTGTACAGTATAACAGAGCTGGTAGACGTGTTTCCTGCCCAAACTGAGTTTGCAGTTTAGGAGGGTAGACAGACATTAATATAAATGAATAATTTTCAGATGCAATAAATTATTCGTTGATAAACTAAGTAAGGTAAGGTGCTCTGATAATAAAAGCAGAAAATGGAACTAAGGTACAGTGCTCTGCACAAAGTAAGTGCACAATAAATACCATTGAATGATCAATTTAATGTATTTAATGTACTATTTCACTTGTGCATAGACTTTATCTATAAATATACATTTATATCAATCATATTTATTGAGCACCTACTGTGTGCTGATAGCTGCATTAAGCACTTGGGAGAGTACAACTGAGTTGGTACATATGTTCCCTCCCCACTTCGATCTTATATATGTACACATACTATATAGCTATCCATAGTATTCAAAAAAGACATTGCTGATGATCGAGTTCACCTGTGAGTGTGCATGTGGGACTAAAAAGGCCAGTACAGGATCCACAGTCCCAATCGCATTGAGCACACAAAAAGTTGTCTGCTGTAGCATTGTTTTGCTTAAAATTTGCAGCATCTGGCACTGCTTTCTCTTTTGTCTCCTTTTCTCTTTTTACCTTATAAAGGTTTTTCTGGAAGGGATCCACTCACTTGTTGATGGCCGTACCTTGTGCTTCTCTGTCTTCAGCAACTGACTCATTTTCACCCTAGATGCAGCATTGTAACTTTATTTTACCATGTCTTTTAAATGCTTCCTCTGCCCTCCTTGCTTTCAGCCTCCCAACTGTTTCTCTGCCTGATTCCCTTTCGTTTTCCTCCTGTGCCCTAATCCTGTCCCCAGTTCTATTGCAATATTTTCAGGGCACTCTCTTTTTTGGAATAGGTAGAAACTTGTAGTTAAAATAGTGGGGAAGTGGTTAAATCATTTAAGCAACCAGTGCTTGCTATTTAATAATAATAATAACAAGATGGTATTTGTTAAGTGCTTACTATGCGCCAAGCACTTTTCTAAGCAGTGGGATAGATACAAGGTTATCTGTCTGGGTTAACCTGAGATAGCTAGGAGAGTTAGAAGAAATTATGCCCCTGCCCTCTCTCTCTCCCTTCAGGCTCGTGTCTCCTCCTGCCTTCAAGACATCTCCATCTAGATGTCTGCCCGCCATCTAAAACTCAATATGTCCAAGACTGAACTCCTTATCTTCCCTCCCAAACCCTGCCCTCTCCCTGACTTTCCCATCACTGTTGACAATACTACCATCCTTCCCGTCTCACAAGCCCGCAACCTTGGTGTCATCCTCGACTCTGCTCTCTCGTTCACCCATCACATCCAATCCATCACCAAAAACTGCCGCTCTCACCTCCACAACATCGCCAAGATCCGCCCTTTCCTCTCCATCCAAACCGCTACCCTACTGGTTCAATCTCTCATCCTATCCCAACTGGATTACTGCATTAGCTTCCTCTCTGATCTCCCATCCTCCTGTCTCTCCCCACTTCAATCTATACTTCACGTTGCTGCCCGGATCATCTCTGTGCAGAAACGCTCTGGGCGTGTTACTCCCCTCCTCAAAAATCTCCAGTGGCTACTGATCGACCTACGCATCAGGCAAAAACTCCTTACCCTCGGCTTCAAGGCTCTCCATCACCTCGCTCCCTCCTGCCTCTCCTCCCTTCTTTCCTTCTACAGCCCAGCCCGCACCCTCCACTCCTCTGCCGCTAACCTCCTCACTGGGCCTCGTTCTCGCCTGTCCCACCGTCGACCCCCGGCCCACGTCCTCCCCCTGGCCTGGAATGCCCTCCCTCCAAGCCACACATCCTCCAAGCTAGCTCTCTTCCTCCCTTCAAAGCCCTACTGAGAGCTCATCTCCTCCAGGAGGCCTTCCCAGACTGAGCCCCCCCATTCTTCTCCCCCCATCCCTCCTGCCCTACCTCCTCCCCCTCCCTACAGCACCTGTATATATGTTTGTACAGATTTATTACTCTATTTATTTTACTTGTACATATTTACTATTCTATTTATTTTGTTTTGTTAATATGTGTTGTTTTGTTGTCTGTCTCCCACTTCTAGACTGTGTGCCCGCTGTTGGGTAGGGACCATCTCTATATGTTGCCAACTTGTACTTCCCAAGCGCTTAGTACAGTGCTCTGCACACAGTAAACGCTCAATAAATATGATTGAATGAATGAATGACTTGCCCACAGTCACACAGCTGACAAGTGGCGGAGCCGGGATTAGAAGCCACGACCTCTGACTCCCAAGCCTGAGCTCTTTCCACTGAGCCACACTGATTCTCTACAGTCATGCTGCAATTTACGAAGCACTTACTGTGTGTAAGTGCTCATGGTGCTTGAGGAAGTATGATAATAATAATAATGATGATGGTATTCATTAAGTGTTTACTATGTGTCAAGCATTGTTCTAAGCCCTGGGTTAGATACAAGCTAATCAGGTTGGACACAGTCACTGTCTCACCTGAGGCTCAGAGTCTTAATCCCCATTTTACAGATGACGTCACTGAGGCACAGAGAAGTTAAATGACTTGCTCAAGGTCACATGGCAGAGAAGTGGCGGAGCCAGGTTTAGAACCCAGGTCCTGTTGACTTCCAGGGCTGTGTTCTATCCACTAGGTCATAAAACAGTTGGCAGATGCAATCCTTGCCAATAAAGTTGTGTTAGAGAAATGGTCTGTATCTTTGAGGGGATGTGAGCACACATACACAAGGAAACTTGTGAAGAGAAGGATGGGAGTTGGGTCTAGCATTTGTTTGATACAGTGCTACTATTTCCACAAATCCAAGTTTTACCTCAGAGGGAAGAGAAGAGTTCCCTACTCCCCTACTCATCTTACTAAGTCTCTGATTGCTACAATCACAATAGCAGTGATGGCCAGGCTGCGTATTTGCACAGCATAATGACAACTTCTAAAATAAGATTGTATGCTTCAAGGTGGTATTTAATGGGGTTGTAGAATGGAAGTGGGGAGAGCAACCTTTTTACCTCACTCCAAGCTTGGACTTTCACAGGCTATGAGAGGTTCACAGTTACTTAGTGGTGAGAAAGCTGAATTTCTTACAGAAGCTCTCAGCCACAGATCTGCTCAAATCCGCTTTGCCTGGAAATGGTTTTATAACTTCATTGCTGATGCTGCTGGTATCTTTTTAATTTTGAGAGATTCTTGTTGCCTCTCAAATCGAAATGGAGGTCTAATCATTGTCAAGAACTAGAGATTTGTGTTCTTTTCTCTGCCCCAGTGACACAGATAGACCTTGGGGAAATTCAATCTCTCCACAACTCGGTTTATTTGTTTGTGTAATGGATTCAGTCATACTCGCCTCCTCTGTAATTCACAAAAGGGTTGTGAGAATTAATTCTAGGGCTTAGCACTCGTTCAAGATAAGTACTAAGTGAGGATGAAAATGATGAATTTTAGGGAGATCATTTTCTTTCTAAGGGGATTCCTCAAGAGCTCTTCAGGGTTTTACTCTGGTGTTCTGAGAGGAAAGTCTTGGATTGGTGAGGCAGGGACATGGAATAGACCCCCAAAAGTGTGAGAAGAATCCTTTGTTGGAAAAGGAAAGAGCCAGATTTCAGTGGAGAATCATAAAGTCATGCATAGTAGGGATGTGTCGGTTGTTCAAGGTTTCCTATGTTCCAGGCACTGTACTAAGCCCTGGGGGTAGGTCCTAGATTATTTAGACTGTGACCCCGTTGCGGGATAGGGACTATGATTAACTTGTGTCTAGCCCTGTGCTTAGAACAGTGCTTGGTGTCTAGTAGGAACTTAACAAATACTTTTAAAAAAAGATCACCAGGTGAGAAGTTCTCATTCACTCAAATATGTTAGTATACAATGTGGTTCCACATGAGGAAATTCATGGGTCTGCCTCCAAATAATTAATCAATCAATCAATCAATCATATTTATTGAGCGCTTACTATGTGCAGAGCACTGTACTAAGCACTTGGGAAGTACAAATTGGCAACATATAGAGACAGTCCCTACCCAACAGTGGGCTCACAGTCTAAAAGGGGGAGACAGAGAACAAAACCAAACATACTAACAAAATAAAATAAATAGAATAGATATGTACAAGTAAAATAAATAAATAAATAAATAAATAGAGAAATAAATATGTACAAACATATATGCAGGTACTGTGGGGAAGGGAAGGAGGTAAGAAGGAAGGGGCTCAGTCTGGGAAGGCCTCCTGGAGGAGGTGAGCTCTCAGCAGGGCCTTGAAGGGAGGAAGAGAGCTAGCTTGGCGGATGGGCAGAGGGAGGGCGTTCCAGGCCCGGGGGATGACGTGGGCCGGGGGTCGATGGCGGGACAGGTGAGATCAAGGTATGGTGAGGAGATTAGCAGTGGAGGAGCGGAGGGTGTGGGCTGGGCTGTAGAAGGAGAGAAGGGAGGTGAGGTAGGAGGGGGCGAGGTGATGGAGAGCCTTGAAGCCCAGGGTGAGGAGTTTCTGCCTGATGCGCAGATTGATTGGCAGCCACTGGAGATTTTTGAGGAGGGGAGTAATATGCCCAGAGCGTTTCTGGACAAAGATAATCCGGGCAGCAGCATGAAGTATGGATTGAAGTGGAGAGAGACACGAGGATGGGAGATCAGAGAGAAGGCTGATGCAGTAGTCCAGACGGGATAGGATGAAAGCTTGAATGAGCAGGGTAGTGGTATGGATGGAGAGGAAAGGGCGGATTGTACTAATTAATAGTACTAAAGTTGTGGGGCTGGGCTAAAGGGAACATGTTTTTTAATATGTAGTATGGAAGTGAGTTGGGGCAAATCCAAATGAAGGCTAATATGTGGGGTTTTGCATGAATGATTTGTCTGACTTGACCATGTCTCAACCCTGATCAGAAGGACTCGAAGGACTGGGTGGCTTCCAGCAATAATCTGGAGTTCAATTCTACTCCAATTCAAACCTAGCTTTGTCTGACCTTTCTGGAGATAAAGTGGCCAGTGATGGAACTAAGTGTAGTTACTGGCTATCTAGATGTCCAGGATTAATTATTATTATAATTATGGTATTTATTAAGCGCTTACTATGTGCCAAGCACTGTTTTAAATGCTTGGGTAGATACAAGGTAATCAGGCTGCCTACATGGGGCTCACAGTCTTAATCCCCATTTTACAGATGAGTTAACTGAGGCACAGAGAAGTGAAGTGGCTTCTCCAAGGTTACACAGCAGACAAGTGGTGGAAACAGGATTAGTACCCATGACCTCTGATTCCCAAGCCCAGGCTCTTTCCACCAAGGCACGCTGCTTCTCTTTACCCTGGGCATGGGGCCCAATGGAGTGACGTCAAAGGGAACAATTTCCTCGAATCCCCCCGAACCTGTCCAAACACAGAGCATTCCTCCAGGGGGCTCCCTGACCCCAACCCCCTAACTTTTTATGGTATTGTAAAGTGCTTGCTCTATGCTAATAATAATAACTGGTATTTCTCAAGCGCTTGCTAGGTGCCCAACACTGTACTAAATACTGGGGTTATTATTATCAAATGCCATCAAATCATTTCCAATTCATTGCAACTCTATGGATGTATTTTCTCCAGAACAGCCTGTCTTCTGCCATAATCCATAACCTTTCTAATGGTTCTTCCCTTATCTTTGTTATGGTCTCTATCAGTCTACCTACTGGTCTGCCTCTTCCACATTTTCCCTGGACTTTTTCTAGTATTAGTATCTTCTCCAGAGAATTAGTCTTCCTGATTAAGGGTCCAAAATACGATAATCTAATTCGAGTCATTTGGCCTTTCAAAGACCACTTTGGCTTAATTTGCTCAAAAACACATTTATTTTTTGGGCAGTCCATGGTATTCGCAAAAGCCTTCTACAATACCATATTTCAAAATGTGTTTTTGAGTGTTTTTTCACTGACCAGCTTTCAGATCCCTACATCGTCACTGAAAACACCATAGAATTGACAATTTGCTTTTTTGTGGAAATTGTCACATCAGCACATTTTATGACTTTTTCCAGGCTCTTCATAGCAAGTTTTCCTAACATCAATCTTTGGCATATTTCTTGAATACTAGTTCCTTTATTATTGATTATCGATCCCAGGAGAGAAATATTGTCAACTATTTTAATCTTCCTTCCATCCACTACAAATGTTTTAAAACTTCCAGTTGTCATGATCTTCATTTTCTTGGCATTTAAATGTAGGCCCATCCTTTTGCTCTGTTCCTTAACTTTTAATAATAAACTCTTCAAGTCTTCTTTCTGCTAGTAGGATAGTATCATCAGCATAGCCAATGCTGATTCTGCTGATTATGCATAAATGCTGGGGTAGATATAAGCAAATCAGGTTGGACACAGTCCCGACAAGAAGCAACATTTAAAATAGAAATGCCAGCCTTTAAGGTGGGTTCATTTCATTAGCAGACAGAAGACAGATCTGCTGAACCTGGACTGAACGGTATAAAAACAGACCACTTCCTTAGGAGTCTCTCTAAACTCAAAGAGTTCCAGGAGGAGATGTATATGAACCAGAGGAGAAGTTTTTTGCTTCACTGCACTGGATGTCATGTCTGACTTTGAGGATAGGGTGGAAAGCTACAAAGGAAGCATTGGGAATTTTTCCAAGAGCGCAAATGCTCAATGAGCTTAGTTCCCGGAAATCAAGCCAGGCACAGCTTCTGAAGAGTTTCCTGTCATCGCCCGTTCCAAAGAGGGAGTGCTACAGTATAATGTTTGAGTCTTTTACAGCTGGGCTTAGTGAAAAGAGCATGGGCCTGTGACTAATCAGCATCAGTGATATTTATTGAGTGCTTTCTGTGTGCAGAGCACTGTACTAAAAGCTTGGGAGAGAACAATACAACAGAATTGGCAGATACATTCCCTGTCCTCAGTGAGCCAGCTCTGCCTGGTGCCTGCTGTGTGACCTGTGACTTAATCTCCTCTGTGACTTAGTTTCATCTGTCAAATGGGGATCCAATTGCTTTTCTTCCCCTCCTAGATTGTGAGTACTGACAGGGACTGGGTCTAATATGATTATTTAGTATCTACTCCATTGCTTGCGGAAGGAGGCAGGGGTAAACCACTTTTTGATTTTTACCTAGAAAACTCTACGTATATACACTACCACAATGATTGCAGATGGAAGGTGGGGTGTTCTGGGAGAGACGTGTCCATGGAGTCACTATGGGTCAGAGATGACTCGACAGCATAAGACAACAACAACCCCACTGCTTAGTACAGTGTTGGTACATAGTGTGTGCTCAACAAATGCTATCATTTATTATCTGTATTATCATTATTATTATCATTATCGTTATTACTATTATTAAACAGCCTGACTAGTGGAAAGGTCTAGGAGTCAGAGGACCTGGATTCTAATCCCAACTGTGCCACTTGTCTGCTGTGTCACCTTGGGCAAGTCACTTCACTTCTCTGTGCTTTAGTTACCTCATCTGTAAAATGGGATTAAGATTGTGAGCTCCAAGTGGGACAGGGACTGTGTCCAACCTGATGATGTTTTATCTATTCCAGTGCTTAGAACAGTGCCTGGCACATCTTAAGCATTTAACAAATACCATTAAAAAGAAAGTTATCTGAACAGAGCTCAACATCAGCGCTTTGGCTTTCCATCTCTTGATCCTCCTTGTCTGTTTATCAGTCCTACATTACTGAATTCTTTGCAACTGAGATCCATTATGAACTGTAGATCTTTTTCTACTATCTGCATTTGCTTCTCCTCATGCATTGGTACAATGATTCTGGTATGAATCTTTGGCAGGATTATTATATCTACTCTCATCACATCAAGTTATTTTTACCTTATTAGCAGCAGCTTCATTTTTTTATTTGTACCATCCCTTGTATATTTATGTAGAAAATATGAATGCAAACAGGGCAGACCTTATTATTTCTTTGTTATAAGTAAAGACTATCTCATAATTGCATGCACATTTAATAACAGTGTGCAAATGAGTAAATTAGTGATATAATTCTAGGAAATGAGAGCCAATTCCTTGAAACGTTCCAGTCTTATCATTTAATGGAAAATGATTTCTCCCTCACCTAAATAGGGTAATGCAGCCAATGAGTTGTCTTTGGCCTGCCGGAGTTAAGGACCCTGGACATACTGGATCTCCTGTTCTCAGTTTGGAGATGTTGTTTGTGGATGTGTGGGGTGTCTTGACTCTAGGATTTGCTTTTAATATGCTGTATGGTATTGTTTGGAGCAGAGCCAAGTCAAGGTTAACCTATGGGGTTTTACTGTCATCTGGCATAATAATAATAATGAATAATTATGGCATTACCTAAGTGCGTACTATTTGCCAGGCATTATACTAAGCACTGGGGTGGATACAAACAAATCGGGTTGGACACAGTCCCCGTCCCATGTGGGGCTCACAGTGTCAATCTCCATTTTACAGATGAGGTAGCTGGGGCCCAGAGAAGTGAAGTGACTTGCCCAAGGTCACACAGCAGAGTGCAGATCTGGTATTAGAACCCATGACCTTTTGACTGCCAGGCCCATGCTCTAGCTATTACTTCATGCTGCTGCTGCGTGAAATGCGCTGTCTGCCCACATCCTGGTTCATTCCTAATCCAAAAGAAACTAATACCCATAGTATTTATTAAGCACCTATTGTGTGCAAAGCACTGTACTAAAAGCTGGAAAGAAATACCCAGGAGTGAATTGGACCCATTCCCTGGCCCTCAAAGGCCTCACAATAGATTGAATTGGGCTTCCTGGAATCAACAAGGAATTCAGTTCCACTCCTGGGCAGGCCTCAGGCTAGAGTGGCTATTTGCCAGGTTTTAGACTAGAAAGTTGGTTTTTCAGCTGGCCCATCCTCAAACAGGGCTAACAAATAAACTTTCTGTCTGGTATTTCAATTGTTATCACCCAGCTGCTCCTCACTGGAGTTCCTGCCTCAGAATTCTAAGGTTCAAACATGGTGTCCCCATTCATACTGATCTGGGAACAAGAGCTCAACAGCTCTGGAGCAAGTCATGGCCTAATGGACAGAACAAGGGCTAAGGAGTCAGAGAGACCTGGGTTCTAGTACCAGCTCTGCCACTTATCTGCTGTGCAATCTTGAGCAAGCCACTTCACTTCTCCACTTCTCTGTGACTCAGTTGCCTCATCTGTAAAATGGGGATTAAGACTGTGAGCCCCGTGGGAGACAGGGACTGTGTCCAACCAGATTTGCTTAGAAGAGTGCCTGGCACATAGTAAGTGCTTAACAAATACCATTTAAAAAAAAGGAGAACAGAGGACTTCCCAAAGAAATGTTGGAGCCTGGCCTGGAATTTGTCCTGCTTATGCAAAATGACTTGGGTCATGATAATAATAATACCATCTTTGACTTTCAGGATCAGGTGGGAGTCTGTCTAAATTTTGTCATTTTGTTCATTTAGCTGGGCCTCAGTTCCCTCACCTGTAAAATGAGGATTAAGACTGTGAGCCCTGTGTGGGACAGGAACTATGTCCAACATGATTATCTTGTACCTACCCCAGTGCTTAGAACAGTGCCTGGCAGATAGTAAGCTCTTAAAAAATACCATTAAAAGGAGCAAGTAATAATAATAATCATCATAATAATAACAATATTTGTTCAGTGCTTACAGTGTGCTTAGAACTGTGCTAAAGCACTGGGGTAGATACAAGCCAATCAGGTCGAATTATCTCCCATGAGTCTCATAGTCTAAAGGGGAGGGAGAACAGATATTTAATCCCCACTTAGAGTTTACAAAGAGTTTACAATATAGTATGGAGAAAGATTTTTAAAATAAGTTACAGGTAATATAAAGAGATATACATAAATAATGTGGGGATGGGGAATGGGGTCAGTATCTAATTGCTTAGGGGGTCCTGCTGGCTCAAGTCCTTGGGTGATTACTTACGGAAGGTAGGGTCAGGGTGATGAGAGACTAGTCAGGGAAGGCTTTCAGGAGGAGATGTGATTTTATTGGGACTTTGAAGAGTTGTGGCTTGTCAGATGTGAAGGGGGAGAGCATTCCAGGTAGGAGGGAGGACTTGAGCAAAGTTCAGTGGTGAGAGAGACGAGAGTGAAGCCCAGTGAGTAGAACTTTCAGGTCAGTACAGTGACATTACAACTAAGCTGCTGCCCCTTCTTATACATGTGCTATCACTTACAGTACAGTACTCGGGACACTGTACACCCTGTGGATAGACCAGTTGACAAATACAGGAGGGGGAGGTTCAAACCTACTGGCTACCACCCAGAGAGCCCTCTGACTCCCCCTGAATTTCACATTTCTCCCCCCACATTTCTTGGTGGGAGCCAAGATCCAGCGCCTGCTTGGAGCAGGGTGCAGGCAGAAGCTATCCACAAAGCTGCTTAAAATGCTGAGGAAAAATGTCAGATTGCTGAACCTCAGAGCTTCAGCCTGATCATGAAAGGCCTGAAGGTTTGGAAGTTGAATGATGTGTATCAGTTTATTATAGAGTAACATTTTTTGGTGCTTTATAAATTGAACTTTTTAAGTGTGTGATGCTCTTCCCCTTTAATTGAAAGCCTCCTTGAGGGCAGGTACCCCCTTTTAGACTGTGAGCCCACTGTTGGGTAGGGACTGTCTCTATATGTTGCCAATTTTTACTTCCCAAGCGCTTAGTACAGTGCGCTGCACACAGTAAGCGCTCAATAAATATGATTGATGATGATGATGATGAGGTACCACGTCGTCTTTTCATTTCATTATAATTTCCCTAGGGTTGAGTCGGATGCTTTGCACAGTTTTTGTGCTTAATAAATGATGGATCAATCAGTTAAAAGCAGTGAAAACATGTGCCTTTATGACAACAGAATTAAGAGTGTTTAGGGCACCAGGACATTGGTTGAGAGCTATTGTTTTACAAACTGTGTTCTGGTCTGCCACTTGCCTGCAGTGTATTTGTGGGAAAGTCACTTCACTGTGACTCAGTTTTCTTAAATGGAGATTAAATATCTGTTCTCCCACCTTCCTGATCTGTGAGCCCCATAAGGGACAGAGTCTGTGTCTGATCTGATTGTATTGCATATTTCCAGTGCTTAGCACAGTCCTTGGCACTTACAAATAGCACAGTTAATATTCTCACTCCATTTCCCATTCACTGTCTCCTTATGCTCGAGGCCCAAATCAACCCTTTAATTAGCTGTGCTACCCAGATGATAATTTATCAACTCTATGAAGGGATAGGGAGAAAATACACTCAAGGCAGAAAAAAGACTCTAATCCAAATTTTTAAAAGAACACATTAAGGCAAAAAGAGAAGGCCGAGCCTAAGAATGTCAGAGAATATCCTACAGGGAGCAGATTTTCCCAAAGGTAAGTGGGTGGTGTGGAATAAAAATAAACAGGGAATGACCAAGCTGTCTCTCCCCCAGAAATGCTTACATTTAAGGGATGTATGCAAACTGCTAATTTTGCTTGCACATCTTCACCTTCTTCTAATTAATAGAGGACTTCAAGGGAACAGGGATTGGTACAGGGAGGAAATCTACTCTTGAGGTGGAGAAAAGGCAGGGAGATGTTTAACGTATTAGGCTCGGAAGTCACGACTGAATGAGGTGAACGAGCAGTGCCGGTGGGCGAGTATGAGTAGGCGCTTCACACTGGGCGTGTTTTCTTCTGGCTGAATAGACTCTTGCTGCTGATCTCCTGGGCCCATCAGCAGTAAGGAAGAGTCTCTCCAAAGGAGAACTCAGTGCCAAGCCTCAAATTGGCTTTGGTAACCCAGCTGTGCCCTGCTCCCTCCACTCAGCATATTAAAGTTAATTGGGTAAGGGTCAGAGCCACCCCCAAACCCCAGCTTGTTTAGCTCTTTTTTGCCTGCTCTGTCAGTGTAGTTGTCAAAAACATTGCTTTGCTTTCTCCAACCCCCCAGGGCTGTTGCATTGTCAGCTCTTACTGGCTAGGGACTGGTTTATGCTCCTGAGTTCCCCTGCTCAGTACTGCATGTGAAATCAGGATCCACAGCATCCTCCTCTCTACACTGTAAGCTGGTTGTGGGCAGGGAATAATCATTTATTCATTCATTCAATTGTATTTATTGAGCGCTTACTGTGTGCAGAGCACTTTACTCAGTGTTTGGGAGAGTGCAATGCATCTTATAATTTAGAGGAGGAGGTTTGTTATATTGTACTCTCCCAAGTGCTTAGTACAGAGTTCTGCACCCAGTAGGTGTTCAATAAATGATTGATTCTTCCCCCGATCCTGTGCTCTCCTTGGTTTGTTTTAGGGCTGCACTCTGCCATTCTTTTATGCTGAATCAACCCCATAAAGAACAAAGATTAAGACTGTAGACTCAAGACTGTAGACTCACTGTGTTCAGGGAGTGTGTCTGGTATATTGTTACAAGTACTCTCCCAAGTGCTTAATACAGTGCTTTGCACATTTACTATGTGCTATGTGCTCAATAAATGCGATTGACTGACTGACTGTTTGGATGGCAATTGGCCATTTAGATAGCCCTCATTTTTCCACATTTTCAAAGCATAAGAAAACCAAGGATGTGATTTTCCAAAGCTTTCAGCTTTTCAGCACCCACTGGGGCATAGACAGTGGGAGGGAGAAAGTGCAGATGGGGACACTATTGTTAAAAATAAGATGTCCGGAGGAGTCTTACCTTGGTGGGGAGGTGGAGTTTAAAGATAGCAAAGGGTGAGAAGGGGGTGAGAGGCTACTTGATTGTCAAGTGGTGTTCCCAGGGAGAATCGACATGTCCATTTCATCCTGGACAAAGTCCAAGTTGACTACCCTGTCTTGGAGAACCTTTGACTCCATATAGACTACATTCATTTATTCTTAGTCATGTGTAATATAAGGTATATTAGTCATCGATCATTGACTGAGGCTACAATGCTTGGTAATTTTGGTTAAAAAAAATCCTTTGATTCAGGACCAATCTCCTATTTATAGGCATTTTTATATGGTTCTGGCTAACATTTCAACTTTAAATGTGGTTTCCAGAAACTAATTGTGTTGTAAGCCTGAGGACTGCTGTATAGTCAAGGGGTGAGAAATAGGAGAGGAAGGATGAACTCTCTGTCCCTGTGCTCCTAATGGCCCCATTTCAGCATATTATTATTATTATAATATTCTGGGCTATACCCTCCTAGGACATGTTGAAAAATGTAAATACCACCTGAAAAGTTTGTTGTGGGCAGGTAATGTATTATATTGTACTTTCTCAAGCACTTAGTACAGTGTTTTACACACAATAAGTGCTCAATAAAGATGATTGAAGGAATGAATCATCATCATCATCATAACAGTATTTGTTAAGTGCTTACAATGTGTTAAGAACTGTACTAAGCACTGGGACAGATACAAGATAATCAGGTCAAATTATCATTCATGGGACTCATAATACAAAGGGGAGGGAGAACAGGTATTTAATCTCCATTTTACAGGGGCAGAAACGGAGGCTCGGAGAAGTTAAGTGACTTCTTCAAGGTCATCCAACACTTAAATGGACCCCTCATCTGTCTTTAAGGTAGCCTGAACTTTGCTGGTGGCATGGAGAAAGTCCAGCAGAGGGGCCCAAACAGACTCAATCTCATCATCTTTAGATTTTCATATTTGTTGCCCATTAGATTATTTTGCAGTGGAAAACCTGAGGATAGAAAAAAGAGCACATGAGATTCTTAAAAAGTGGAAGCTGTAATTAGCTGAGGGAATTTTGTTAGAAGTGTTATTATGGGCTATTTTTACCACCATTCTCAAGTGATCATCATCAATGAGTTGGATTCCATGTCAGACTCTTGTTGGGCATGAATCCATTCAGCTTTCAAGCCTGTGACCTACAGGGAAAGTTTACCAGTAGAACTGCTATAACTCATGCAAGAGAAAGTCACTTTCTATCTGCTCCCTCCCATCAAACATCTTTTCCTTCCTACTCCATGATTTCTAATTTCTCACCAGCTCTAAGTCTTTTTATAGAGGGTTGTCTCAAGGGAGTTTCAGAACAGGGGTTGTAGCTGGCTGCCAAGTCCAACTCATTTAACTCCAAGCCCCACCGACCACCAAATTTTAAAAGTTCTTTCCTCCCTCTCCCTCCCACTGACTCTGGGATCTCCTCTCCCTTTGCCCAAGATGGTCCCTCTAGACTGTGAACTCACTGTTGGCAGCTTATGTGTCTGTTTATTGTATTGTACTCTCTCCAGTACTTAGTACAGTGCTCTGCACACAGTAAGTGCTCAATAAATATGATTGACTGATTGCTGGAAACCAAACCATCTTCCAGAACTCCCCAATTTCATAGTGTTGGTGTGTCTTATTTAATAAAAAATATTAGCAATAATAATAATAGTGATAATGATAATACTGATGATATTAGTTGAGCGCTTACTCTGTGCCCAGAACTGTACCAAGTTAGATCTACCAAGGGTAGATCCAAAATAATCAGGTCTGACAGAGTCCCTGTCCCACACAGGACTTTAAGTCTAACTCCCAGCCCCACCAACAACAAATTTCAAAAATTATTTCCTCCCCATTCCTAGCCCACAGATTCTGGGATCAAAATGTTACAGATAAGGAAACTGAGGCATGAGCAAGTCAAGTGATTTTCCCAAGGTCATACAGTAGGCAAGTGGCAAAACCAGGGTTAGAATCTAAGTTCTCTTACACCCCCGCCTGTGCTCTTTCCACTAGGCAACGTTGCCTCTTTCCATTAGATCACCAAGATTTGACAGTGGGTGGTAGAGCCAAGAATGCAAAGCTGTTAATGATGCACATTCTTAAATTGCAAGTCCTCTGTGGGTACTGGGCCACATCTAAATCTCATCCATGTATTCTCTCCCAGCTCTTAGTGCAGTGCTCTGCACACCATAAGTGCTTAATAAATGCTATTACTACTACTACTACATATGAGAGCTGAATGAATATCCAGACCATTGTTTGGGCTGGCTTTAATAGGGTCTTGCTTCTGGGTACTGGGAACTTCATGATGCTAAGAAAGTTGGAGCCATTGGAAGTGACTGATCGGATCAGGATAACTGAGAAGGGACTGGTTGAGTCTTTTTTTTAGGATTCCAGGTCTCAGTGCCACACCCTTCCCTTTCTGCTATGTGACTTTCTTTGCTCCCCTATCCAGAAACTCCAGTCCTTGGAACACGACACTGGGGATTTCACAAATGGCCCTCTGTTATTCCACCCCAAAAGAGAATTTTTACCTTCTGTCAAATGGGAAAATAAATGTCTCTGGTTAGTATTGTCTTTGGGCAACAAAAACAGGTAACTGAATGACTAGACCCATTTCTGTCTCTGCTCTCTACTCCACACCTTCCCATACAGTGCAGAGAGCAACAACTGTGGCTTTAATAATGCATTGATGTTTATTTAACGCACAGCAGCTTCTAATTAGACACTTGTTTCCGACAGATGAGGGTAACCTTTATATTCATTCTTTCATCCTGTCAGGGCTGCTCTAGCTTCTGCTCTTCCACTCAAATGCTCTTTCTCAACTCCTACAGATCCTTATGAACGTGGTTGAAGAAAAACATAGATTTTAGAGCACGGCAGAGTGTGCTAGATAAATTAGGACATTCCTTAAGGACTTGGAAGAAAGAGCCTCGAGGTGAGTGAGATGTCTAACAGAGACAGTCTTCACTCAGATGGATCTCTTCCTGGCAGGTATCTGACTTTGTGGTACCCTCAGGACTGGATTGTTTCTGATCTAATAGTACAGTGCTAAGCGCTTAGTACAGTGCTCTGCACGTAGTAAGCGCTCAATAAATACGATTGATGATGATCTAATAGAAGAGGACTCACAGATTACCTTCCGGTAGCTATGGTCCTGTCCGGGTCCGTGAAACTTAAGTAAGGGGTCTGAGAAGCAACATAGCCTAGTGTCAAGAGCACAGAAGTAGGTGTCAGGAGACCTGAGTTCTAAATCTAGCTCCTCCACTTCCCTGTTGCATGATCTCAGGCAAATTACTTAAATTCCCTGTGCCAGTTTTCTCACCTGTAAAATGGGAATTAAAATATCTGTTCTCTCCCACTTAAACTGTGAGCCCCATGGAGGAACAGGAACTGTGTCTGATCTGATGGTATTTATTCCATGGCTTAGCATGGTGCTCAGCATACAGTAAGCACTTAAAAATATCAAAAACATTATTATCATTATTATTACTATTATTATCAATAATAATGATAAGCTCCTTCTTGACAGGGCAGCAGCAGTTTTGTGGAAAATCAGATGGTTGAGGATTGTTTCGTCCCAAGATCTGAAGTGTTCATCACCCAATATATAAAGGCATTGAACATCCCAGACCCACTCCCCATCCAGGATGAATGGGCAGAATGAGAAAGGAGTTGATGAAGGGAAGAGGCTCCAAGTAGAACAAAGATAAAAGCACAAAAGATCAATGCAATGGTGACGACAGAGCCACCTCCTTCTCTGATACTGGGGTTGCTTCTGCTTCTGAGAGTGCTTAGGGTCTTAGACCTGACTCTTGAAGAGACACCAGTAACTTCGCCATAAATTTATTTACTGCTGAAGTCCCTCAGTAACTGAACCACTCACTCATAGTCATTCAGATTTAACATTTTCCCAACCATGTGCCCCTTCATTTTTAATTCTGTCATTTTAAATAATTCAATAAAATTGCTATTTATTATCAAAAGAGTACATTAACACATTACATTATGGAAGTATGTTGAAATTTACATGGGGTAAATTCCTTTAAGGAAAGGAATTGATATTGTCATAGCAGAGGGAGGAGAATATTTCCACGACTTCTCCGACTTTGTCTCACTTTTTATGTTTGTTGCTTTTTTATGGAAATACACTCAACCCCTTCTTCCTACACTCATCATATTCTTAAAGAGTATTTGCAACTGAGAATATAGTGGTTTCACATGCATATTAAGTTGCTACTGAAGAGAGCTGACTTTTGTGCCACAGTGGCCAAATAAAGGTTCCTTCTGAAATGTGCTCATAGAGTTTGTCAAATGCAAATTCCAGTTGGCAAACATGTTTGCAGGATTTTGAATGAATATAAAAGTTGTTTGTCTTTTTCCCTCCATCCCTACCACTGCCCCCACCCCCAACCTTAGTTTGCCACTCTATAGAGCCTGTTGGGAAATCCATCAATGCTCTGATTCCATGGAGCCTCAGTTTTGGAGAAGCAAGAGTGTTACACTCAAGATATATTGTGTTTCAGTTCGGGAGTCAGGACCTAGACTCTTACCCTAGCCCTATCACCAAATCAAATCCATGGCAGGCTTTCCCCATAGCCTGATTTTTGATGGCTTTTTAGCTGGGCCACCTGGCTATGCCAAGTTGCTTTTGAAATGGATGAATGTATTTCAAAAGCAACTTGGCATAATTGGACTGCCATAGGGCATGGATTTCTCACTGACTGCCCTGACCTGTCTCCCCTGAGCATTTTGCCTTTCCTTTCCCATCCTGAGGAAGATGGGACTCTAGGGTAAAGGAATCAATAAGCTTCTTCTGGGCAGGGATCATGTCTACTTACTCTCTTGTATTCTCCTGAAGGCTAAGTACAATACTCTGTACACAGTAAGTGCACAATAAATACCATTGATTGATTGGTGAGGAACTTAGGGAGATGTGCCACATTTCAGTATAAAAGAATTTCAGTAGGGCCATCTTTTTTTTATGGTACTGGTTAAGCCCTTACTCTGTGCCAAGCACTGTACTAAGTGTTGGATTACATGCAAGATAATCACTTTTGACATGGGCTCACGTTCTAAGTAGGAGGGAGTAGGATTTAATCCCCATTTTACAAATGAGGAAATTGAGGCCCAGAGAAGTTAAGTGACTTGTCTAAGATCACAAAACAGATAAATGGCAGAGCTGGGTTAACAACCCAGGTCCTCTGACTCTCAGGCTCTTTCCACTAGACCACACTGCTTCTGGCTCGAGTTTCCAATGGAGGCTGAGTCCTAACAACCCCAATCAGGGGAAAGATAAAGGACATAATAGTCCAAAAGTATTAGGGTGAAAATGCTGACAAAACAATTAAATAAGTAAATTATATATATGCATATATAATAAAGATATTTTATATACTTACATGTACATATATACACATATAGAACAAGCATAGTATATATAAATATTAACATATTATAATATATTATATTTACATATAAATACATACATTTAAATATATATAATATGTAGCCCTAAGTGCAGAAGATAGGAATAAAATTCATAAGAGCTATGAATGGGTGCTGGGCCAGTGAAATTGGGTGTTGGGAATCCTTTGAGGGGAGGCTTCTTGGTGGAAATGGGGTTTTAGGAAGGTTTTAAAGATTGGGAAAATTCCTCACCTCCTCTGTTCACTGCCACACTCCACAGCTCCCCAGACCTACCTTAAACCCTGAAATGAGGCTAGGAGCTTTTATGTGAAAGAGAAGTAGCTTGGCCTAATGGAAAGAGCAAAGGCCTGGGAGTCAGATGACCTGGGTTTTAATCTCCGCTCTGCCATTTACCTCCTGTGTGACTCTGGGCAAGTCACTTAACTTCTCTGTGCCCTGGTTTCCTCGGCTTTAAAATCGGTATTCAGTACCTGTTCTTTCTCATACTGAGAATGTGAACCCTGGTTGGGACAGGGATTGTGTCTGATCTGAGTATCTTGAATCTACCTCAGTGCTTAGTACAGCACTTGCCACCTAGTAAGCACTTAATAAATGTCACTCTTTATTGTTAGTACTATTATTATTATTTTATCATTATGAAAGTTAAACTAGGACCACTGTCTTCTGGCAGGCCCATTGTTCTCCACAGGGCAATAATGGGAAGTAGAAAGAGGAGGAAGGATCTGGAAGGGGGCAGGGGAGATTTCCTTGTATTCACCCAAATGCTTACTACAGTGCCTGACACAAAGTTAACACTTAACAAATACCATCATCATCATCATCATTTTAAGCAGTGTATCCCTAATAGTTGCAATTTCATTGACAAAGTGTGCGGGTTCATCTCAATATTGGCTTCAAAGCTCTATCACCTTGCCCCCTCCTACGTCACCTCCCTTCTCTCCTTCTGCTTCCTCACAGAGAAGCAGCCGTGGCTCAGTGGAAAGAGCACCGGCTTTGGAGTCAGAAGTCATGGGCTCAAATCCTGGCTCCACCAATTGTCAGCTGTGTGACTTTGGGCAAGTCACTTAACTTCTCCATGCCTCAGTTACCTCATTTGCAAAATGGGGATTAATACTGTGAGCCCTCTGTGGGATAACCTGATCACCTTGAAACCTCCCCAGTGCTTAGAACAGTGCTTTGCACATAGTAAGCACTTAATAAATGCCATTATTATTATTATTATTCTACAGCCCAGCCTGCATGCTCCATTCCTCCGCCACTAGCCTCCTCACTGTGCCTCGTTCTCACCTGTCCCGCCATCGACCCCTGGCCCACGTCCTACCTCTGGCCTGGAATGCCCTTCCTCCTCACATCCACCAAACTAGCTCACTTCTCCCCTTCAAAGCCCTACTGAAAGCTCATCTCCTCCAGGAGGCCTTCCCAAACTGAGCCCCTCTTTTACTCTGCTCCTCCTACCCTTCCCATTGCCCCTACTCCTTCCCTCCGCTCTACCCCTCTCCCCACCCCACAGCACTTGTGTACATATGTACATATTTATTATTCTATTTATTTTATTAATGATGTGTATATATCTATAATTTTATTTGTTTATTTTGATGCTATTGATCCCTGTCTACTTGTTTAGTTTTGTTGGCTGTCTCCCCCCTTCTAGACTGTGAGGCCATAGTTGGGTCAGGATTGTCTCTATCTGTGGCCAAATTGTACTTTCCAAGCGCTTGGTACAATGCTCTGCACACAGTAAGCACTCAATAAATATGATAGAATGAATGAATGAATGTCCTAGGATTGTCACTTAGGAAGCTGAAGAGGAAATGGGAAGGGGTGGGGCAAGAAGAGGAGGCAGAATTGGAGACTGTTTCTATCCTGCCAAAGTGGCTTTGAGGTGGCAGCAGTGATATTTCATGTCTTCTGTGGTGTCTCCTACCTTTAAATGTCAGTCTCTGCAGCCAGTCTTATCTCCTGTAGCACATTTCAATTAAGTATTCCAAATCACACTCTCTTCTTCCAGGACAAATATGCCAGAGGTGATATTTACTCTTGCAGCGGCATTTTAAATACTCTGCTATTTTTTTAAACCTTGCAAATGGCAGACAGTCCCTCATAATAATAATAAAATACAATAATAATGGAGAGGAGAGGAGAGGAGAGGAGTTTTCTGGACCCAGCTAGTCGATGGTTTATATTTATGAGGGACTTCTGCCATGCTCCAAATCCCTCCTCTGTGCAAAAGTTCTAAAACTGAATCTTCCACCTGCTCTTTCTATGACACTAAAGCCTGTATTTAATTTGGATACAGTGGAACACCAACGTTATCCACTTTTGAATGTCCTCTTTCTGCCATTGGTTCTAGAAACGTTTGCATGAAAATAGTATCTTGATTTCAGATTTTCATTCTTCACCTGATGCAATCCTTAAATTTTTCTCCTCTCTTTTTTCTCTCTCTCATCTCTCTCTCTCTCTCTCTCTCTCTCTCTCTCTCTCTCTCTCTCCTTTTTGATCCTTCTTTTCCTCAATTTTACTGATGCTGTCTTCCCTAAAAAAAGCCAATGACAGGAACCTTGGAAGGAGATATACCATATATTGTTAGTTTTATATGTGACTGGCTGAATTTTTGGAAATTAGGAACTAGCCTGAGGAGCCTACTGGTTTAGTTTCAGAACCTTGGAAGTCTAAGGCAAAAAGCAGTATCTTGTACCTTCTGAATGTATAGATTTCCAGGCTGTAACCAGCAATCCAGGTTGGATGGGCTCGCTTTACCCTCAGTCCTTAATGGAGAGAAGACCATGCCTCCAAACCATGCTTGTTTGGATCTTAGAGTAGGGTGATTCTGGTTCTTAGGGAAAGATGGTTTTTGAAAAAGTCCCGGGATTCAAATTTTGTCCTAGTGCTGAAATGATTTTGACACCCAGTGTAGAATAGGGTTCTTGGCATGACTTGATCTCGGCATCTGATTTTTCCTGGTAGGAAGGGTGCTGTTTTGGCACAGTTGAAGTCTTGTCAGTCAGTCAGTTAATTGTATTTATTGAATGCTTACCATGTGCCAGAGCACTGTACTAACCACTTGAGAGAGTACAGTATAACAATAAACAGACACATTCCCTGCCCACACTGAGCTTACTGTCTAGAGGGAGAGACAGACATTGATATAAATTAATAAATTACAGATATTAATAAATTACGGATATATACGTAAGTACTGTGTGACTGAAACAGGTGAGAATGAAGTCAGGGTGATGCAGAAGGGAGTGGAAGAAGAGAAAAAAGGAGGGCTTAGTCAGGGAAGGCCTCTTGGAGGAGGCATGCCTTCAATTAAGGCTTTGAAGGTGGAGAGTGTAATTGTCTGCCTGATATGAGAAAGGAGGGCATGACAGGCCAGAAGGAAGTTGTGGGCAAGGGGTCTGCGGCAAGAGAGATGAGATCTGCACAAAGTAAGCACTCAATAAATATGATTGAATGAATTGATGTACAGTGAGTAAGTTAGCATTAGAGGAGCAAACTGTGCAGCCTGGGTTGAAGTAGGAAAGTGGTGAGGTAGGAGGATACAAGTGACACTGAATATCCTCTGGGTGCACACATCATTGTTAAAGAGATATATGTGACTGTGGGGTAGCCTTAAGTTCATTACATTATAAATGTCCAGCTGAGAATGTTGTTGAGGGATTCAGGCTTTAAGGTGGCAAGGCCTTATTTGTAATGTTGTATTTGTTAAAAACTTGTCAAATACTGCTCTAAGTGCTGGAATAGATACTAGAAAATACGATTCCACATGAGGCTCACAGTCTAGGAGGGAGAACAGATATTGAATCCCCACGTTGCAGATGAGGCAACTGAGGCAGAGGAATTAAGTGATTTGCCCAAGGTCATACAGCAGACAAATGCCGGAGCTGGGTTTAGAATTTAGGTCATCTGACCTAATTCTAATTAGAGAAGCAGCGTGGCTTAGTGGAAAGAGCACAGGCTTTGGAGTCAGAGGTCATGGGTTCAAATCCAGGCTCTGCCAATTGTCAGCTGTATGACTTTGGGCAAGTCACTTCACTTCTCTGTGCCTCAGTTACCTCATCTGTAAAATGGGAATTAAGATTGTGAGCCCCCCGTGGGACAACCTTATCACCTTGTAACCTTCCCAGCGCTTAGAACAGTGGTTTGCACATAGTAAGCGCTTAACAAATACCATCATTAATTAATCTGACACCCAGGCCTGTGCTCTTTCCACCAGGCCACACTGCTTCTCGTATTTATAATAATGCTACTAGCAATACTGTTATATGTAAAGCACTTACTATGTGCCAAGCACTGGGCTAAATGTAAGATTATCAGATCAGATGCAGGGGTCATATTCTAGTTCATTCCATCTGACAGAAGAGGAAACTGTCACCCTCAAAGGCTAAGAGAGTACAGTTTATGGTCTACAGGGGGAAACAGCTTGTTGTGGGCAGGGACTATGTCTACCAACTCTGTCATATCGTAACCTCCCAAGCATTTGGTACAGTGCTCTGCACACCGTAAGCACTCAATAAATATGATTGTATGATTGGTTCATATAGCCTCCCATGGCAGCCTTGAGCCTCAGAGACTGTGGGCCCAGCAACATTTGAGCCAGGGCCACTGTCCTCCACAGTTGTCACTCAAATGAAGATGGCAACAGTTCCAGCTCAACTGGAACTGTTATTGGTTGGTTGTGGCAACTGCAGACCATTTGGTTGGTCAATGTAGAGACAGAAGACAATAGAAGAGGCAATGACTGCAGTCAATCAATCAGCACTTATTGTTTATTGATAAGCAGTGGGTGCAAAGAACTGTATTAAGTGCTTGGGAGAGTACAGTAATGTTAATATACATGATCCCTGCCCTCAAGGAGCCTATAGTGTAGCAGGGGCAACAAGCATAAAAGGGACAGGAAAAATGGCAGATAGATTTAGTAACTAAGGAACAGTGTCTGGTACATTGTAAGTGCTTGAGAAATATCATAAAATGTACATGAATGCAGTATAAGATTGTGAGTATGTTGGTTCATAGTGAAATGCTGATGTGGTGTTTGGGGGGATATAAAGTTGGGAGATTAAAAATGTACTGTAGAAGGCTTCCTGGAGGAGAAATTATTTAAGAAAGGCTTTGAAAATTGGAAGAGCTGTGGTCTACCTGATATGATGAGGGGTATGGGTGAGTTCCAGGAAGAGAGAGTTCTGGAAGGGTATGAGAAATAGCTACGCATTGGGACAGATAAGGGCAGACACAATGAGTAGGTTAATTTGAGAACAGTGAAAAATTTGAGCTGGGGTGTGGTGGAAAAGAAAGTACATAAGTAAAAGGAAGAGTGTGATTAAATGTCTTTAAGTCAATGATCAGAAGCTTTTGCTTTGTGCTGAGAGGAATGGGTAGCTTTTGGAAGATTTTGAGGAGGGGGAGGTGGGTGGAATTAATTTTTAGATAAATGATTCAGGCAGAAGAGTGAAATATGGACTGGAAAGGGGAGGAAGTGGAGGTGGGAGACCAATGAGGAAGCTGTTGAAGTAGCCAAGCTGAGAATTCACAAGTGCCTGGACCAGCCTGATGGCCATTTGGACAAAGAGAACTAGAAATTAAATGCTGTGTACGAAGAACCCAGAATAATTTGGCAACAGATTGAATATGGGGATTTTTTAAAATTGTATTTGTTAAGCATTCACTAGATGGCAAGGACTGTACTAACCGATGGGGTAGACACAAGGAAATAAGGTTGGACAGTCCCTGCCCAACATTAGTCAGTGGGAAGATTTAATCACCATTTTACAGATGAGATAACCTAAGCACATAGAAGTTAAGTGACTTGCCCACGGTCACACAGCAGACAAGTGGTCGGAATTAGAACTCAGGTCTTCTTACCTCCAGGCCTTTACTCTTTCCACTGGGCCGTGCTGGTTCTCTAATTGAATGGGAGGGATGAGTCAAGGATCGTGCCAAGATTGTGAACTTCAGAAATGGGGAGGTTGGCCATGGTATCAACTATGATGGGAAAGTTTGGTGGAGAGAAGATAAAAAGTTCAGTTTTGGACATCCTGAGCTCGAGGTGTAGTCAGGACATCCATATTGAAATGCATGAATCCCTTCTTTTCCTCCCCTACTCCCTGTTTTCCTCTCTCCATTTTCCTTCTTCTCTCTCTCTCTCTCTCTCTCTCTCTCTCTCTCTCTCTCTCTCTCTCTCTCTCTCTCTCTCTCTCTCTCTCCTCCCTTGTATTTTTATGGTGGTAAGATTTGTTAAGTACTTACTGTGGGCCAAGCACTGGGGTAGATACAAGGTAATCAGGTCGGACACAGTCCGTGTCCCACATGGGGCTCACAGTCTTTTTCTCCTTTGGCCTTCTTACTGCTTCCTGTCTTTCTTTCTCTGCAGTCCTCTTTGTTCCCACCGAAGGTGGCTAGAATTCTAGTTACCCTCACCCAAAGTTGTTGGGGGGGGGGGGGGGAAGAGGGGCAGTTAACAGTCTACAGTGCTGTGCACACAATAAGCGCTCAATAAATACGATTGAATGAATTAAAAGGCCAGTGTTCTGTGACTGACATTCCCTAGTTTTAGACTCCCACTGGAGGATGCAAAACACTACTTTAAGCCAAATGGCATCAGAATCCAAATCCTGTTTTCATGTAAGTGTTCCTACTGATGAAAGGAAAAGGAAACTCCAAAAACATCTGCTGAGGAAGCAGGATTGCCTGTGACTAGAATGAGTGATTTTTTTTTTCAGGAGGCATCAATAGCTGACTAAGGAAAAGCTAGGATCCTTTGGCTCTAGGGGACTGAGGTTGATAAACCAAAACCTTTTGGTCCCTGTAGTAGAAGCCAGTGACTTAAATTGTGCAGTGGCCCTGTTTAGAAACAGGGACCCTCCAAACTCCTGAATAGGCACAGTAAAAGATAAAAAAAGAAATCAATTCACCTCTTTCTTCCTCTTCCCTCCTTTCCCACCTTTTCTATGCCCCCCACGCTACTCTTCCCCTTCCCTTTCTTCATTGCACTTGAATGTATAATTGGATAAAGCTCTCCAATACCGGTGTCTTCTAGTTCTAAACATTGTTGCCCTCTGCTGGGAACAAAATGCCTTGGCCTAGTTTGAATCTGTATCAGGATCTGCTACTATTTTATCTATCTCTAGGAGTACACTATTCATTCATTCAATCGTATTTATTGAGCGCTTACTGTGTGCAGAGCACTGTACTAAGCGCTTGGGAAGTACAAGTCGGCAACATATAGAGCCGGTCCCTATCCAACAACGGGCTCACATTATTTTAGTTGTGGAATGCTGAGTTGAATTCTGTTCTCCCAAGGGGTGGTGTCTTGGAATCCTCAACCTGAATAACTCGATAGCCCAACATGAGTGGATGCCTAATTCTTCAGCATCTCCTCTGGAGGAAATTTATTTTTCTCTGGACTTCCATTTGGATTCCTGTTGCCAAAACTTTCTGTGTGAGATGACAGAGCTGCCACTGACTCATATTTACTGGGATGCTGGAACACTTTGTGTTGAGAAAGTGTGTTTTCCCCTGCCCGAGAGCCAGTTTGATAGTCTTCTTGATTGGTGTGTTAATGGCATTGATAATAATAAATAATGATGGCATGTATTAAGCACTTACTACGTGCAAAGCACTGTTCTAAGCACTGGGGAGGTTACAAGGTGATAAGGTTGTCCCACGGGGGGCTCACAATCTTAATCCCCATTTTACAGATGAGGTAACAGGCACAGAGAAGTGAAGTGGCTTGCCCAAAGTCACACAGCTGACAATTGGCAGAGCCTGGATTTGAACCCATGACCTCTGACTCCAAAGCCCGTGCTCTTTCCATTGAGCCACGCTGCTTCTCTATGCATTAGCATAGAGGCATCCCTTACCTGCTCTCTTTCTGGACTTAGCATGAATCTTTTTCCAAGCAGTGGCAGAGTACTTTGTGGGAGCAGATCTGGGGAGACCTGTGTAGCCTAAGACACCATTCACTTGGAGCTTTCCTCAACTACAGCCTTTCCCTCACTAACCAGTTCCCTCACTAGAAGCATCGTGGCTCAGTGGAAAGAGCACAGGCTTTGGAGTCAGAGGTCATGGGTTCAAATCCAGGCTCTGCCAATTGTCAGCTGTGTGACTTCGGACAAGTCACTTAACTTCCCTGTGCCTCAGTTACCTCATCTGTAAAATGGGGATTGAGACTGTGAGCCCCCCATGGGACAACCTGATCACCATGGAACCTCCCCAGCACTTAGAACAGTGCTTTGCACACAGTTAGCGCTTAATAAATGCCATCATTAATATTATTATTAATCAGGCACCTCACCCCCCCCAAAAGAAAAAAAAAGAAAAAAAAACCTAGCCAGATCCAAGCCTGGTGGCCTTAACTCCCCTCCTTCCCAGGGCAGTGTATCCAAAAGACCCAGGCCTGATTAAGACAGAAAGGACTCTGGAAACTGGGTCTGAGCTGCTTTGGGCATGAATGGTCCAGACTGGTTAGGTTGTCCTGTCAATTCCTCCCTCCATCCCCTCCTCCTGTCACTGAATGTCCTGTTTCACCTGCTGAAACTGATTCATGCTCTGATTTTTGACTTGGGACAGCTATTTTGGCAAGCTAAAGTTCAGGAGAAGTGATTTCAATATTGATTTAAATATCCCAACAAGCTACTCCTTAACTTGCTCCTGGCTAGCTGGATGCTGCCTAGCTGCTTTGAGCAGAATGCAGAAGGAAGGAAGAGCAAGATTACAGAATGTCTTGTATTCTATCCTCTGAGGGTAACCCATGATCCAAGTAGAAGTTGCAAAGAATTTCTGAGTCAAGACCATCTGAAGGAATTTCATCCTCCTTCTCCCCCCTTATAATAATGAGCATGGCTTAGTGGAAAGAGCACAGGCTTGGGAGTCAGAGGTTGTGGGTTCCAATCCCGGCTCCACCACTTGTCAGCTGTGTGACAACTTCTCTGTGCCTCAGTTCCCTCATCTGTAAAATAAGGATTAAGACTGTGAGCCCCACGTGGGACAAGCTGATTACCTTGTATCTCCCCCAGCCCTTAGAACAGTGCTTGGCACATAGTAAGCACTTAACAAATACCATTATTATTATATCTTATCTTTCCATCATAACCTGCTGTTGATCCAACAGTGAACTGGCAACAAGACACCTGGGTCTAGTCCCAGCACTACCTGTATCTGGGTAACACAGAGACCACATAGACATTTGACATAATATTGCACTCTTACCCAGCAGGAACAGGACTGGCAGAGTTGAGATAGTGCAAATGGAGTGGCACAAGCCATTAGAGCTATAATCAATTCCTCTTTGTAGGTTCTTGGCCCTGAATTCTCACCCATTCTTGATGCGAGACTACCTTTCTTCTGCCATCTTAGCAGGATGAAATAGAGTGTATCTGGGTGGCACCTCCTTCCCAGTTTCTCACACCTAGCTACTTTGTAGTGGGAGAATGGGTACAGAATTTTGATCTTTAATTTCTCATGCTTCTCAGTTCTCAGTTTTGAAGGCACCCTAAAGAAAAGAGGGGATAAAGGTAATGATAGGAATGAGTAGTGACTTCTCTCTGTGCTAGACATCACGGTGTCTAAGTTCAGCCCTGATTTTAGCCCTCTCTTATAGTACTGTGGTGTCCCAAGTGGCAAGATCATTAAATAGAAAGATATTGCAATGAAAGTGCAATGAAATTTTGGCCGTTTTTGAATCCCACTGTTCCATGTTGTCAGGATTTAGGGTTGAAAGGGCTAGAAGGAAATGGTTTGTGTCTTCGTATTTTTGTGTTCACGCATCACCAGCCCAGTTGCTAAAGTTTGCCTCTAAGGTAGACTATTGGCTGCTTTCTTTAAAAGGCACATGCATGTTCTATTCTAGAGCAGTGTGTGGTACTGCCTCTTATAGGAACTCTGTGACTTTAAGTGGTCAAACAAAAATAGAAAGAGAAAACATCATCAGCTTCATGGATCCAGCTTTGATATAGAAGTCCCTCATGCTGAACGGACATATAAATACATGAGCACACATGCATGCTCCTATATTTGAAATTAAAAACTCCCTCCTCGACTGCCCACCTACCCTTCTGTGGTTTTAGAAAAAGGTAATTGAACAGGGAACACGATAAAACAAAAATGCCAGTTATTTGCATAGCTTCTGCTGGCTTTTTTTAGACTCTTTGTTCAAGTGTCAGTACTGGTTTGTAAAACACGAACAGAGTTTGGGAAAAAAAAAAGTAATTACACTTCACATCTGGTGTTTCTCCCGACCACTGTGCTGAGCTGCCTGACTGCACGCTTTTCCTCCCTCATCTTGCATATTTTTCTTGGGTGAGTTTTTCATATTAGTGTGTGCATTTTGTGTGTGTGTGTGTGAGCGTGGGCATGTGCATGTGCGTTGACTCCCCTGTGATTTGCTGCCAGAAAGATCAACTGGACTCAAGAGTTGCCATTCATCCCTGTAAGATGATAGGCTTCCCCTGACAATTTAGGCCACGACCACTAGCTCCCTACCTGATATTGGGATGGTGTCCGTGAACCTATTCCAAAGACAGCTTCCATTGCCTTATCCTAGGCACCACAAAGTTTGCCAGGAACGCTTCTGGACGTGGAGTGCTTCCCTGAGCCTGAGGCCAATCTAAATCAGAAGAGCACCCTACTAAGTACTTGAGAGACTAAAATACGACAAAGTTGGTAAACCCTTAACAAATACTTTGCCTTGTCTTATGCTGTCGAGTCATCTCTGACCCATAACAACTCCAAGGACACATCTCTCCCAAAACATACTACCTCCATTTGTAGTTGTTCTGGTAGTGTATCCAATAGCGTTTTCTTGGTAAAGATATAGGAGTGGTTTACCAGGTTTACCATTGCCTTCTTCCATGCAGTAAGCTTGAGTCTCTGCCCTCAACTCTCTTCCATGCTGCTGCTGCCCGGCACAGGTGACTTGTAGCAAATTGTCTTCTACTTCCTAGCCACTGCCCAAACTATGAATGCAATAGGTATGCCTTCGCTTGACTCTCCCTCCCATAACCGAGACTGGTAGAGTACTCTCCAGGTGTTATCCTGAGAGGGGATAACAAATGCCACTGGAAAAAAAAAAGAGAAGAACTGCCCCTTTTATGCATGGAATAATAATAATAATTGTGGTATTTGCCAAGTGCTTACTTTGTGCCAAGCACTGTTCTATGCATTGGAGTAGATACAAGGTAATCAGGTTGGACACATGAGGATTACAGTATTAATCCCCATTTTACAGATGAGGTAACAGAAACCCCAGGGAAGTGAAGTGACTTGTCCCAAGTCACACAGCACACATGTCAGAGCCAGAATTAGAACCCACATCCTCTGATTCCCGGGCCCATGCACTTTCCACCAGAACACACAGTTTAATGTGACTATATGTCCCTCCAAGGGTACTGGCATGAAGTGGGTGGGAGTGTAGTGTCCTGAGGGTGGCCATTTACCCAGGTGGAGTTCCTCCCACTTCCAGGAGTTACTCGAGAGGACAGGTTGTTTCTGGCTTCAGGGCCGGTCTCTCCTCGACCCAGATAGAATCCTTACTAAAGAAGAGAAAGCAGAAAAAGCTGTTTCCTCTCTTGTGCCTGAAAAGGCCTGGAACTCTTGGCCACAGGTGTGGGAAGTGGGAAACTGAGCCTATTAAATTTCCATCGAACATCAAGTACGATGCAGAATCTGCTGAAGCCAGGAGCCTGCCCTTCCGGTGTTTGTAAAGAGAAGCTAAACCATCATGGCTCATTTTCTTTTAATGTTTCTACTTTTTCTTTCTTCCTCTTCCCTTTTCTTGTTTTTTTCTCCTGTGCTCTCCTTGGCAAGGATGGGAGTTAGTGCTATTTGAGAATGAGAGAGAGGAAGGTTGGAGCTGCAGCTCTTCAGCTATTGCAGACCCACTCGACTGTAAGCTCCTTGTGAGCAGGGGGCATATCTACCTAGTCTTTTTTATTGTACACTTAGTACAGTGCTCCACACACAGTGAGTGCTCAACAAATGCCATTAATTGATTGATTCAGCAGGTTGACTTTGATAATTTACCAATATGGTATGAAGCCACTTAATCTTGACTAGATCTGCCTACCCAGCAGGTGCATGTAGCACATCTTGCTTTCCCCATAGAATTGCCCTCTACCAAAGCGTGGGCAGAGTGTGTGGTTCCTATGAATCATGGGTATCATGGCCTCTGGTGAGTTTCAGTATTTGTGGTCAGTGGAGCATCTACTCAGTCAAAAGAGGTTTTGTAGGGGAGCTGGGTTCTGAAGTGAAGTTTGAAGATAGGAAAGAGCGTGGCAGGTATGCAGTGGGGATGATTTATGCAGGCAGAAGCAGAAACGAAAGAAATGCATCAAGGGGCTAAGTGTGGGTGTTTGTATTCATATAGGTGTAGCCCTTATACCATTCCTTTCCTTTCTGTTTCTGTATGAGTTCTATGAGCCCTAGGGTCACCCTCTGCCTGATTTATCCCCGTTGCATATCTACCAAGATATTTCTATACACATTCACACACACAGGCCACATCTATATCTTGTAGTGTCGGATGTTGGGTTAACGATGCAATATTTTTAAGAAAAAAGACTGCAGATCCCTCTTTTCCCACAATGGTAACTAAGGTGTAAAAGAAGTTCATTGCTTTTGTGCCTCTTTTCTTTGCTTTCCCAGTAATTTTCTGGACCAACCTCCAAGTTTTAGGCTTCATGTGCTTTAGTCATGGGATGGAGCCAAATTGTTGAAAAGTGCCCAGGAAAATATATAGATATTGAAGTTTAAGCATACTTCAACCTCCCCACCTAGCAAAATCTCTCTTGGGGCTTTGAAGTTGAAAGTTGAGGGTTGGTATGGCTTAAGACCATCCACAAGATTCTAAAACTATCTCAATTTCTCTTGAGAATTTGGTGCTAAACTGGGGAGCAGGAAAGAGAGCTCATTGTGGACAGGGAATGAGTTTGTTTATTGTTGCATTGTACTCTCCCAAGTGCTTAGTATAGTGCTCGGCACAAAGTAAGCACTCAATAAATAAGATTGAATGAAAGGATGAATGAGTGACCAATGGCAGGAAGAGCCGTGGATCCAAGTTTGCACAAAGCATCACATTCATCCTGTGAATATGCCAACAAGTGACCAGAGCAATTTAGCCATAAAACAAAGTGGGCCAGCCCACCCGTGATCAATCATTCAATCATATTTATTGAGTGCTTACTGTGTGCACAGCACTGTACCAAGGACTTGAAAGAGTACAATACAACAGAGTTGGTAGACACATTCCCTGCCCACAAGGAGCTTACAGTCTAGAGAATATTAAAGCAGAATATACTCTCCAACAGTGAAAGGAGAACAGGGAATGAGGCGTTATAACATTTTGCCGAGCTGTCGGTATGGCTGCCACTTTCCTTTAACATAGCAAGTAAAGTGGAAGGAAAGCAAATGCGCCATAGTTGACCTGACATTCACTTTTGCCAGTTTGGGAGCGTACACCAAATGTCACAGATGGAGCAATATTCATGAGGTAAAAATGTCAGTTTTCAATTTGGCATGAAGATGGTTTGACATGTATTCATTTCACGTAGGCTATTATCATAATTAATGCATTAATGCAGCCATCCTTTCTCTTCCCAAGTGAAGAAGGAGGAGAGGGAAAGAGCAGCTTTGTCCCTTTTCAGACCTCTTTTACTGGCCTTTTATCTTTTCCTGTCCTTACTTCTTGTAGCCTTGGTTCATTCCCTTTGTTCAGCCCCTGTTTACCCAGTTCAGTCCCTGCTCCAGTGTTTCATGTAACCTCCTCTGTGGGTGTGCATTCCTGCATTCCTAAGAATTCAGTTTTGTAGAACATTCCCAGTGCTTTGAGCCAAATCTGCAGCATTCCACTTCAAAGAGAGAGTGGGTTGTTTGATCCCAATAGACTAATACAGTATTTATGGATGCATTTTTTTCAGTGGTACTTTTTAGGCACTTGCTCTTTTACAGGCACAGTACTAAGTGCATATGTGCATATGTGTAGTGCATAAGAGTACAAGTGCATATGTGTAGTAGATACATGCTATTCAGGTTGGACTCAGTTCATGTCCCACTTGGGCTGACAGTATCCGTCCCCGTTCTACAGATGAGGTAACTGAGGCACAGGTAATTTAGTGACTTGCCCAAGGTCACACTGCAGACATGTGGCAGAGCCAGGATTAGGGCCCAGGTCCTCTGACTCCCAGGTGCCTCCCCTTTCCACTAAACATTGCTGCTTCTCCCTCTCTCTCTCTCTCTCTCTCTCTCAATCTCTCTCTCTCTCTCTCTCTCTCTCTGCATTTCTGGGCTCTAATAATAACAATAATGATGGCATTTATTAAGTGCTTACTATATGCAAAGCACTGTTCTAAGCTCTGGGGAGGTTACAAGGTGATCAGGTTGTCCCATGGGAGGCTCACAGTCTTAATTCCCACTTTACAGATGAGGTAACTGAGGACCAGAGAAGTGAAGTGACTTGCCCAAAGTCACACAGCTGACAAGTGGCAGAGCCAGGATTTGAATCCATGACCTCTGACTCCAAAGCCCGGGCTCTTTCCACTGTGCCACGCTGCTTCTCTAAGTTCTAATATGGTGACTGCTCACCAATAATACTGTCCGTGTCCTTTTCTTGGGCTTTAACCTGGGCTATTTTCACAAACTTTTGCCAGAATGAATTTTTATGGTACTTCTTATTCCTTTAATTCATTATTTCTCTCTTTCTGAGAGAAATACTTCTTCTTCTTTCCGAGAAGTAGAGTGCAGATTAAGAGAAATTTGCTTTAGACAGAGGCCATAGAACCTAATTTCATTGGAACACTCACCTCTCTGTCTTCTACTTCTTGGCTTGAAAGGTTGATTTCCTCTGAATCATCACTAGTATTTCCTTAGCACTTACTCTATGCAGAGCACTATGCTAAGCACTAGGGAGAGTACAATGCAAAAGAGTAAACATGTTTCCTGCACAATTACCTTACAGTCTAGAGGGATGAAGTGAAAATGGAACACACACTTGGCTGGCGTAGCCTAATGGAAAGCACACAGGCCTGGGTAATAATAATAATAATAATAGTAATAATAATAATAATAATAATAATAATGGCATTTGTTAAGCGCTTACTATGTGCAAAGCATTGTTCTAAGCACTGGGGGGATACAAGGTGATCAGGTTGCCCCACGTGGGGCTCACAGACTTAATCCTCATTTTACAGATGAGATAACTGAGGCTCGGAGAATTTAAGTGACTTGCCCAAGGTCACACAGCAGACATGTGGGATTAGAACCCATGCCCTCTGACTCCCAAGCCCGTGCTCTTTCCACTGAGCCATGCTGGGTATTAGGAGACTTGGGTCCTAATCACAATTCTGCCATTTGCCAATTCTTTGACACTGGGCAACTCACTTAGCTTCTCCAGGCCTCAGTTTCTTCATCAGTAAAATGGGGGTGAAATACCTGTTCTCCCCTTCTATTTAGAATGTGAGCTTTGCGTGGGACAGGAATGGGGTCTGATTTGATTGTATTGTGCCTACCATAGTGCTTTGCACCTAATTGGTTTTTAATAAATGCCACCATGTTCTGAAACAAATCTCCACCTGTTCACTCTTTGATCCCAGGCCCTCAGGGAGACAAAAATTGCCACTATGCTCTATTTATCTTTCCCTGTGTTGGGAAGTTAATCAAAAAAAGTTCAAGAGGCCTAATCCTATCCCTTCCACTTTAGCCTGCCAGTCCAGTAATAATGATATAAACATTTCACTTTATAAATATAAGCAAAGCAGGCAGATAAGAGAGTGTGGTTGATTATGTACTGAAAGTCACCACTGCTGTAAAAGATCTGAACAGTTCGATGGATGAGGGCCTTCCAGAATGGGAAATACCAATTCAGAATGGTGACTTCAAACACACAGAATAGTGTTATATGGGAAGCTCATTTGTAAGGTTTGTTCTTTATGAAGGAAATTATTTTTCTGTCCTTCTTTCTCCCACATTCGTTATATTGAGAATCTCTTAACTGAAGTAAAGCCATTTAATCATTCAGCACAATTTACATTTCTAAAACCCATTGCATAGGGCATTCAGGAAGCCAAGTGCAAATGTTGGCAAAATTTCAAGATATGAAATCTTGCCAATGGATCATGAGGTTGATCAAAGAGCCAGAATCAGGTTGCAAGAAAGAAGGAACATCCAAAATGAATTCATAGGTTCTCTAAGATGTTTCGCAGATGTAGTGAAACTCAGGAAATGCATTTGCTTTCTAAGCAAATGAAGCCATCTGGTTAGGGAGGAATCAATGGTTTAGAGAAACAGGAGATAGCTTTTGTGCCTATGTAAGTATGTGATATGTTGTAGTAAATGAGCCATTGCAATGCCTGGTTTATGTACATGACAGTTGAGGTAGGTTTTTCTGAGTCTAATCCTTGAATAAATTATCCAGTTAATCCTAGATTCAGAATCTGGACCATCCAAAAGTGGAAGGTCAAATCCTACCACTACTTTAGGTAGCTCACAGGTTTATCTTTTCGAGCTTCCAGTGAAGCTGCATATTGATCTGATTGCCCTTAACTAATATTTAATAATGATGCTCTGTCCTTTCTCTAGTGCCATTTCATTATTTCTAAACATCTAATCAACACTCACCTCTCTGTCTTCTACTTCTTGGCTTGAAAGGTTGTTATCCTCTGAATCATCACTAGTATTTCCTGAACACTTACTCTATGCAGAGCACTATACTAAGCACTAGGGAGAGTACAATGAAAAAGAGTAAACATGTTTCCTGCCATAATTACCTCACAGTCTAGAGGGATGAAGCGAAAATGGAATGCACACTTGGCTGGCGTAGCCTAATGGAAAGCACACAGGCCTGGGTAATAATAATGATAATAATAATAATAATAATAATGGCATTTGGTAAGCACTTACTATGTGCAAAGCATTGTTCTAAGTGCTGGGGGGATACAACGTGATCAACACAGTGAAGGAAAGGTGAAAAATTTCACCTCCCTTTGTCTCAAAATTCAACTTCTGAGAGTCAAAGCCACATGGTCAAAGGTGATAGATCAATCATTCAATTAATGGGACATATTGAAAACTTGCTGTATGCAGAGCACTTTGCTAAGCATTTGAGAGAGAACGATTCAGTACAGTTGGTAGTCACGATTCCTGCCCAGAAGGAGCTGACAGTCTGTAAAACTGTATCACAGAGGGACTAATTTGCGGAGTTGGGAATGAAACTTAGATGTTATGGCTTACAAAGTTGTAAGGACCGTGGAATTTGGCTATTGTTTTTACTTCCCTATTCGAAGTGAAAACTTATCCTGTGATGGATTTCTGCTGATATCTAATGCTAGGTATTCATTCATTCAATCATATTTATTGAGCATTTACTGTGTGCAGAGCACTGTACTAAGCACTTGGGAAGTACAAATTGTCAACATATAGAGACAGTCCTTACCCAACAACAAGCTCACAGTCTCAGTGTCACCAGTAGAAAGAGAGCAATAGTTTAAGGAACAAGCACCAAAAGTAACTCAATAGCTGGAAAATGGGCCTGTGAGTGAAGGAGAAGAAGCTGGAATTATTTGGTCCAAAGGAGAGGAGATTGAAAGTTGGCCTAGTAAAAACCGCTTCAAGTGTGTGACACAATATCATGATTTTCACTCAGCAAGAGGAAATGAACTTATATTTTAGTAGAAGACATTTAGTGAAAATTATGGACTATAAAGATTATAGGATAATAGTCATCATAAAGGGATGTTGTAGAAATTCTCTTTCTGAGAGACTTTGAGTAAAAGGTAGACAGGTGACTGGAGAGAATGATTTGCCTGGAGGCAGGATGCTGTACCAAACAGTCCCTGGAGGTCCTCTCTAGACTTAGGATTCTTAGCGTATTTTCTATTTAAACATTCCCCTCCCTTTATATCCACAACATATCAGCTCATTTATCTCACAACAGACCAGTCAAGTAGACTGAGGATGTAAAATTGAGCTGGGAAAGAAATCAATCAATGGTGGTTATTAAGCGCTTTCTGTGTGCAGAGTACTGAACTAAGCGTTTAGGAGAAAACAGTTCCATAGAGTTGAAAGACAAGATCCCTGATCACAAGTAGTTTACAGTGTTCAAGGGAGTGAAGGTTTAGATACAGGACAATAATCAACTGAATCTTTGCCATCCAAGTATGTCATGTGAAAGAGGGAGTGTTTTCAGAGGACCCTGAAGATACAGCTTTCCTTCACCTACCACAGGTTCTTGAGTAACCATGGTTAATATTCTGTAGAGAGTTCTAGCTTTTGTAGAATCCAGCCTTGATTAACTACTATTTTCTATGGCTAGGCATCACACTCTCTGTCATTTCAGCCTGGTTGCATTCTCACTCCCTCCCCCTCCTCTCAACACGCCCATTCCACTGTGCTTCCTGTTGCTCCTGTATTGTTATTGTTATACAAGGAACTTGAAACAATCATCGAATACACCACTGGGCTTATAGCACAACAAATTTTAGCCAGTTACTGTAGCGAGACAGTGACATTACTGTGATATTTCTTTGTATGTGAATGGCTTTCTATCAGCTGTATTTTAAAGGAAAGCAAAAATGGTTTTCACATACTATGTATTCTCTCTTATTCAGGCCTAGAATACTTAATGTGATTGTCTCAAAGCTTCTTGAATTCTTTTAGTGGTATTTGTTAAATGCTTACTGTGTCAAACACTGTTCTAAGAGCTGGGGTAGATATAAGTTAATTAATTTGGACCAAGTCCCTGTCCTGCAAGAAGGAAGAAAAGGAGAACTGAGGCACAGAGAAGTTAAGTGACTTGCCCAAGGTCAAACAGCAAGCAAGTAATTGGCAGTTGGAATTAGAATCCAGGTCTTCAGATTCCTAGATGGTGGTCTTTCCACTAGGCCATGATGCATCTCAAATTTTACCCACTGGAACTGTAGCCCTGGACTTCTTTAAGCCCCCTTGTGCCAAGAGCCTTTGTTCTTTGGTGACCTTGGATCAACCTCCACATTTGTCTAGGGGCACCTGTTTACAAACTAGGCGTGTAATATTCCCTGGAACTATTATTTAACCTGCATGGACTTCAGGCCCTTAAGCCCCCTGGGTGAAACAAGGACAGTGTCTAATTCCCACTGTATATTCTTTCCAAGCACCTATTACAGTACTCTCCACACAGTAAGCATTTACTCAATATTCTTATTAAATAAGCCCAACAGCTCTGTACCTTAGTTTCCCACTTAGAGAAATGTGAATGTTAATACAACCATGTGAATGCCAAAACTCCTGTTAAGCCTTTTGTGTTCCTTAGGAACCCTAAAGTATCTCATCATTGTGTTGTTTTATCATTATCACCATCACCAGCCTTACTGTTAGTAATAGTGAGGCTAGTAATGACATTTATTGAGTCTACACTGAGTAGAGTACACCGTCCTAAGAACTTGGGAAAGTACAAAATAAAGCCAAGTCACATTTCTGCTCATTATCATAAACATCACCTTTGGGATTGGCTTTTTGGGGAGTTTCAGGGTGTTTTGTTTTTCAACATCTACACTTTGCTCCATCTGGTGTCCCATAATGCAAGAGCAAGAAGGAGCTATGGAGTTAGAGAGAAAGAGAGAGATGAAAATGATGGATTCATCTGAGTGGGCTCTACGAACATATACAAGTCTTTGCATAATTTAACGTGGCTTCCAAATTTGATGAATGTTTTAAAATAGTAAAGGGCCTTTATCTGTTAAAACACATTAGGGGTTCTAAACAGATGGGAGCCAGAGGCCTGGGCAAATAATTTATTTCTGGCGTTCGATGGGTAGTACATAATTGTATTCATTATTTAGCACTTACAGGTGTAAATGCTGGGAAAATATTTTTGGCTTTAAGGTATATTTTAGGGAAAGGGGAAATATTATTTTCAAGCTTTTCTTGCCCTGGGCCACAGTGGAATGCCAGTCACCACAGGGACTACAGTGGCTATTGGTCCTTGGGTCACCGGTCCTTGGGCAATTTTCCTCTCCATCTGTCTGTCTTCTCTTTCTCTGTGCTTTCCTTCTCCCCAAATGGAAAGATTGTGTTTCCAAGCAATGCCCAGAGGACCAGGGAGTTGGGGGACCCAGAAGAGGTAATGCAAATCATTGAAGAGGCCCAAGGGATCTTTGATGTCTTTGTTCCCACACCAGATAGGGAAACTGTATGGAAAACATCTGGTGATGGCAACCTGATTATCTTAACAGTTACAAATTACAGATGGCTCAAAGCTGTCACCATGGAGGCCCAATTTTCATGGGGCCGCAGCCCAGAGCACAGCCTGGGAGAGGAGAAAGGAGGGGCTCATGCCACAATCTGGGAAAACCATGACTGACCCAAGTGTCGTCTTGTGGCCTCCTAGGTGAGAAGGAGGTAGTAAAATGAAAAAAACTCCTAACCTGTTGTGACGCAGAAGGGATTCGGGTTTCAGACCAGGTGAACTCTGAAGGTTTATCTGTCAATCGTTCTGACCCTGAAACTGGATTTATGAAGAGAAAGCCCATTCTTTGGAACTCAGTTGTTTCAGGGATACTGAGAGCTGCCAGATGGATATTGTGCTAGTATCCAGAGTATGATGAAATCAGTGCTTGTCTACAGTGTTAGTGTTTTGCTTGGGTTAATAGGTTTTTTGGATTCCAGGTAATCATTTTAAGAAAAACGGATGTGAAACAGATGATAGACTGCTTGCTATCTGATTATTTCATTTGTATTTGATGTCTCCCTGTCCCTTTTCCTTTTTCTCCTTCACCTTCCCTCTCCACCTTCTCACTTCTTCCTCTCCCTCTTTTCCTCCTTCCCTTCCATCTTTTTAGCTTCCTCTTTTCCTGCTCCCTCCTTTTCCCCTCCTTCCCCTTTCCCATTTCTCCCTGCTCTCCCCATCCTATTTTCTCACATAGACATTGCCCCAGGCTGACTTTTAGATTTACTGTAGTAGTTTAAGTATCTCATGTCTGAAAACAAGTAACACACATGAAGTATTTAAACTGTGCAGATATAGACAACCCCAAATTGGTTGTCCGTCTTTGCATTTGCTGCATTGCCTGTTTCAACCAGGCTGCAAGTAGTTCACTGATTTGGAGCATGTGAATTATTCCATCTAGTTCACTCTACTTCTATTAACAAGTCTGAAGGACCTGTGGTCAGGGATCATGTCCACCAACTCTATTGTATAGTACTTTCCCAAATGTTTGGTGCAGTATTCTCTGCACAATAAGCACTCAAAAAGAGAAGCAGCATGGCCTATTGGATAGAGCATGGACCTGGTGATCAGAAGAACCTGGGTTCTAGTCCCAGCTCCGCCACTTTTCTCCTGTGTGACCCTGGGCACTTAACATATCTGTGTCAGTTATCTCACCTGTAAAATGGGGATTAAGACTGTGAGCCCCAAATAGAACATGGGTTGTGTCCAACTTGGTCATCTTGCATTTACACCAGTGCTTAGTACCAGTGCCTGGCACATAGTGAGCACTTAACAAATGCCATTAAAAAAGTAAATACCATTGATTGATTTATCTTTTTTAAAAAATTTTCTTGAAGTTACTCCAGTGAAGATCTGTCCTGGGATGCAGGGCAGTTTTCTCCAGCTAAGTGATACTTAGGAAATCAGAACTTTGGCCCAACTCAACATGACCAGATCAGTCTAGCCTAGATTAAAAAAACTCCCCTTTTTCCACCTGCTGGAGTTATCTGGGTGTGCTTTTCCTCTTTCATAAGGGGGATTGAGGCTGGGAACAGCATGTTAAATATTGGAAGAAGGTGGGTATTAATCGGTCAGCTATAGTTATTGAGACCCCACTGGATGCAGGGCATGAATCAGTGGTATTTACTGAGCACTTCGGAAGAGTACTATCTTTCACTTGGAAGAGTACTAGCAGGTTAACTGACATGGTTCTGTGCCCTCAAGGAGCTTACAATCTACTGAGAAGCCGTAGAAGGATAGAGAAGCAGCGTGGCTCAGTGGAAAAGAGCATGGGCTTTGGAGTCAGAGGTCATGCGTTCAAATCCCGGCTCCACCAATTGTCAGCTGTGTGACTTTGGGCAAGTCACTTCACTTCTCTGGGCCTCAGTTCCCTCATCGGTAAAATGGGGGTGAAGCCTGTGAGCCCCCCGTGGGATAACCTGATCACCTTGTAATCTCCCCACTGCTTACAACAGTGCTTTGCACATAGTAAGTGCTTAATAAATGCCATCATCATTATTATTATTATTACTGCGTGCACAGCACTGTACTGAGCACTTGGGAGAGTACAACAGTTAGCAGATCTACTCCTTGGCCTTAAGGAGCTTACAGGCTACTGGATAAGGGGGTAGCTCAGGCTGAAATTCAGAGGGTAGAATGCTGGAGACAGGAAGCATCTATCCATCATGACTCTCATCACTATGGAAGCAGAGCCCAGTGGGAGCCCCTGCATTAGTGCTCCCGCTGGCTGGAATGGAAGGTGATCCTGGCTGGGAGCCAGTACAGTAGCTCCCAGGATAAGTGGTCATTCCTGAGGCTTTGGGGGCAAGGGAAGCATTGACCCTTTGGTCATAGGTAGCGTGCATCTCTGCCTCCCAACAGTCAAGGACAATGCCAGAACATTAATAGTAATAATAATACAATTTGTTAAGTGCTTACTATGTGTCAAGCACTGTTCTGAGTGCTGGGGTAGATTCAAGTTAGTCAGGTTGGACACAGTCCCTGTCCCTCATGGGGCTCACAGTCTTCACCCCCATTTTAGAGATGATGCCCAAAGAAGTGAAGTGACTTGGCCAAGGTCCCACAGCAGACAGGTGTCTGTAGAACCCAGCACTATTCTGCCACTTCACCCCTGTCACCAAGCTCCTGGCTGCCCTGGTGAACTGTCCACTGCAGGAAGCCAAATGAACAATGGAGGAAAAATGAGTCTCTGAAGAGGAGCAGTCAGAGAAACAGGCACCAGTTGCCCTTGGAGCCGGCCCAGAGCCTGGTTTCTTAGTTTGTCTTTGCAAGGCTTTCGGGCAAAGTCCCCTCGTTGTCTAAATGGAATGATGTTGAACATTCTCTCTTTATCTATAAAAAGGAGGACACAAGAGTCATTCTTCATTTTTCTACATTGACCCATTCTCTCACATCCTTTTCTCCACATTGGACCATCCTTAGATATTCATACAGCAGTTCTTGTATAACTACGGATTTGTAGTTATTTGTAGTTTGTACAGATTTATGGTTGTACAGACTTATTACTCTATTTTACTTGTGCATATTTACTATTCTATTTATTTTGTTAATGATGTCCATTTAGCTTTAATTCTATTTGTTCTGATGACTTGACACCTGGCCATATGTTTTGTTTTGTTGTCTGTCTCCCCCGTCTAGACTGTGAGCCTGTTGTTGGGTGGGGGCTGTCTCTATATGTGGCCAACTTGTACTTCCCAAGTGCTTAGTACAGTGTTCTGCACACAATAAGCGCTCAGTAAATATGATTGAATGAATGAATGAACTCCCTGGGCTTTAGTAGGCCCACTGGCTCACTAATGCACAGATTTCCTCACACTCTTACTGGTTCTTCTCCCTCTGTCTTTCTCTATCTGCCTATGCATGCTTCCTTAGCTTTAGAGAAGCAGTATGGTGCAGTGGATAAAGCACAGGCCTTAGAGTAAAAAAGTCATGGGTTCTAATCCTGGCTCTGTCACTTGTCTGCCGTGTGACCTTGGACAAGTCACTTCACTTCCTTGGGCCTCAGTTACCTCACCTGTAAAATGGGAATCTAGACTGTGAGCCAGGGACAGGGACAGGGATTGTTTCCAACCCAATTTTCCTATATCCATCCCAGCGCCTAGTACTGTGCCTAGTACTAGCACATAGTAAATGCTTAACAAATGTCATAATTATTATTATTTACTATAACATGTGTACACAGGTATATGCACGCTGTCATTTCTTGGTCCTCTGTCTCTGTTCTCCCCCTTCAGTGGATATGCCTAGGCACACGTGCACACGCGCGCGCACACACACAAACACACACACACACACACACACAACATTATCATTCAGGAAACTTGGCTGCTTTGTAATGATGGTGTGAGGAAGGTCAGGACCAGTCCCAACTTCAAAGGGGGACACAATTTCCACACGCCTAGTTGAAATTCAGACCAACCCCTTCACCTCTGGAGAAAAATCTAGTGGGAATGGGAAGGAGATGTCATTAGCATCTTCTTGTTAAGGTCTGTCTGCTACTCTCTTTGATCCAACATCTGTTCTCCGAAAGGGGCTTATTAATTTTATCACATCATCCTGCTTGATATTATTATGTTCATTATCTGTCAGGGCAAGAATAGAGGAAGTAATTGTTCTCCTGCCAGAGAAGGATGATTTAGGGCATTTGTATGTGTGTGTGGTGTGTGTGTGTGCATCTGTGAGGGCTGATACAGCTCTTCCATAACAATTATAATTGTGGAAATTGTTAAGCACTACTATGTTCCAAGCACTGTGCTAAGAGCTAGGGTAGATTCAGGACAATCAGGTCATACACAGTCTCTGTCCCATACAGGCTCACAGTATGAGTGGGAGGAGGGATAACAGGTATTGAATTCCAGTTTTACAAATTCATTCAATAATATTTATTGAGCACTTACTGAGTGCAGGGCACTGTACTAAGTGCTTGGGGAAGTACAGCGTAAAAATAAACAGAAAAATTCCCTGCCCACAGTAAACTTACAGACGTGTAAACAGGGGTCCAGAGAAGTGAAGTGACTAATTCAATTATTCTGGCAACTAGATACAGTAGTGGGTCCCCCAAACTGTCAATCATTTCAAAGAGATCTTTAAGAAGCAGCGTGGCTCAGTGGAAAGAGCATGGGCTTGGTAGTAAGAGGTCATGGGTTCTAATCCCAGCTCCCCCACATGTCTGCCGTGTGACCTTGGGCAAGTCACTTAACTTCTCTGAGCCTCAGTTACCTCATCTGTAAAATGGGGATTAAGACTGTGAGCCCCACTTGGGACAACCTGATCACCTTATATCCCCCAGCACTTAGAACAGTTCTTTGCACACAGTAAGTGCTTAACAAATGCCATTATCATTATTATTATTATTATTAAATCTGTTTTACAGATTTATTTGTTTTTGAATGGTAAGTCACTGCTCCTGCAAGGGGCCATGACCATGGACTTCCTTTTCTCCACTTCCTGCTGGGGGCCATCTTGTCTTCCTGCCAGAAATTCACTTGGAACTATCACTGCTGATCATTCTGAAAAGTAAGCAATGTTTCTTGCCCTGAGTTGGGAAAGTTAGTCCCAGCAGGTAGGAAAACACCTGTTCTCCAACCTGCCAGCAGTTCCCACTTGGTCTGCTTCACAGTAACATCTTGGATTGAGGGTGGCCTAATTTAGGGCATCAATTTCTTCCCCAGGCTCTTGGGAACATCTCTAAGGGCAAAGTTTAATGGCCAGGGCACAGGGTTTTGAACTACTCTTCCTTTCTAATTGCTTGTCCATTTTCCATTCACTCGCAACACTAAAAAAGAAATGCCCAGGTTTCCTACAAACCAACTATTTCTCTCTTCTTAGAGTCTCTGTGGGCTACAACTTCAGCCATTGGCAGTTCCTGGCAACAGGTACTGGAAGCGTGTTTTTCCTAGGATCTGCAGGTTATTGTCCTGTTGAGAAAATTCTCTGTTTCTGGAGTAGGCTTTGCCACCTGGGACCAGGGTGAGCAGAGGGAGATATATATATCCATATAGATATAGATATAGATAGATAGATAGATAGATAGATATAGATGTAGATATAGAGATATGGAGAGAGAGAGAAAGAGAGGGAGAGAGAGGGAGAGAGAGAGAGAGAGAGAGAGAGAGAGAGAGAGAGAGAGAGAGAGAGAGAGAGGAGAGAGGGAGGGTGGCTTGAATTGGCACCCTTTAAATCAGGAGCCCATAGATTTTCTGGGAATGAAGCTTCTCTTTTTCACTATGTTCGACAAATATTTTGAACTAAAAGCTCTTCAGCAAACATTATATCCATCTTTTATGAGATTACCAAATGTCAACATGTTCCATGTTGCCTGATACTATGAGTTCCTGGGAGAGCCCCGTCACCCCACCGCTCCAGCCCCCACAACCCAGGATGCTAGTGGCCTGTGGTACCAGATGCAACCTTTATAGAAATCCGGCAGGATTAATCATTCAACAGTATGCACAAGTAATGTCGGACTAATCATAGGAACAGCCTGCTTGGGGACCAGGACCAGCCAGGATTCTCCTTTCAGAAAGACCCTGAAACGTTAAGTTCCAATAGAATAGATGGTGTGAAGAGGCTCTGAGCTGACAGTCTTTACCAGTAAACTCCCTCAGCCTCCACAAGCATTTTTCCAGCCATTCATTCAATCATATTTATTGAACGCTTACTGTGTGCAGAGCACTGTACTAAGCACTTGGAAAGTACAATTTGGCAACAAATAGAGACAATCCCTACCCAACAACGGGCTCACTGCCTAGGAGGGGGTAATAATAATACTAATGATGGTATTTGTTAAGCACTCACTATGTGTCAGGCACTGTTCTGAGTGCTGGGGTAGATACAAGGTAATCAGGTTGTCCTACATGAGGCTCACAGTCTTAATCCCCATTATACAGATGAGGTAGCTGAGGCACAGAGAAGTTAAGCCACTTGCTCAAAGTCACACAGCTGACAAGTGGCAGAGCTGGGATTAGAACCCTCAACCTCTGATTCCCAAGTCCATGCTCTTTCCACTAAGCCACTCTGCTTCTCTCAAAGGCTGTCAGGAGTGGGATTCAAACCTACACCTCCAGAGGAGACTGTGACCTGAACACAGCACCTTAGACTGCTCTGCCATTCTGACCTCAAAATAGCTATCAAAGGGACTTCACTGCATGTTGATCTGGGCTGTGAGAATCACAGGAGTGTTAGTTGTCTATTTTGTGGGGGAACAGTGATGCTGGCCTTGTTCTTTCTCTGACCATGGATGGGGTTGAATGTGTCAAAACGAGCATAGACCGTCACACGAGAGAGCCTTGTTAAGGATGTCTTAGTCATAATAGCAATGACACATTCGGCTGACGTACTGAGACAGGTTATGATGAAGATCAATCCATCAGTGGTATTTATTGAGCGCTGCCTGTGTGCAGAGCACTGTACTATGTGCTTGGAAGTAAAGAGCCTGGAAAAACTAATATGCTAGTTGAGGCATCTGCCTTCTTGTTCTCTGACTTTTTGAAATCCCGTCCAGCCCTTGTAAGCTCATTGTGGACAAGGAACATGCCTACCAAGTCTGTTATATTATAATCTCCCAAGCACTTAGTACAGTCTTCTGTATACAGTAAGTGCTCAATAAAAATGATTGATGGATCAAGTTTATACTATAATCTTTCTACTGTCCTTCTAGCCAGTCAGTCAGTCAATCATATTTATTGAGCACTAACTGTGTGCTGAGCACTGTACTAAGCACTTGGGAGAGTACTATATAACAATATACATTCCCAACTCACAGTGAGCTCGCAGTCTAGAGGGAGAGAAACTTAGAGAGCCTCAAGCTATTCCATTTCTCCCAATTTGTTGGCTCCCAAAGGACCAAAAGATTTTCTCAGGATAAGGTGACATCTTTCCAACCTGAGATTGGAGGAGGGACTGTGATTTGATAGGCCTTGGGGTCTTAACATCCAAAGGCATATTATCCTTTTGTAGGGTCTTGTATTTTGGCTGTCAAGGCAACTTCCATGCCCACCCTCGAGCAGCTGGTTTCTTGGGGGGCCAAGGTGCCTAGTGGGATTCTTGCTCAAGTGGGTGCAACTTTCCACCTCTAGGAACTAAAGACAGGAGATGTTGGGATTTGGGAAGCTACAGTTTACCATGGGCCCCTCATTCCCTCACACTCTGAGACAGAAAGCTCAGAGGCTTTTTGGCACTGTGAGTGCCCAACAAATAAAATGCCATTTCTTCAATTCCCCAAACCCACCTCCCATCCAGATGTCTTGGCTTGGAGGCTTTAGGACTCAATTCATTTATCTTGCTCAGTAGTCTGTGTCGCCAAACTAGGCATCACAAAATAAAACAGAAAGATCAAGGTGATATCTCTTTCAGAAAAAGCACCCATCCAACAAACTTCACTTTGCTATGGCTGCGGAAGACACAACAGTGTGTGTAATATAACATATTGACTGTATTCTCAGCTAGGAAAGCTGATGCATGTGGAGAATAAGCAGATGCTACAATTGTTTGGCCATCATGCCCACTTGGCACATGCTGTGTTACTTTAAGAGACTTGAAACAAAGCATATAGCATGGAATATAAGCTCCTTTATGTGTATGAATGATTAGATCTTTCCCCCAAACCAGTTTGGTCCGCTGAGAATTCCAAATGTCTGGGGGACTCTCAAAGGATTGCTTGAAAAAGGGGATCAAATAATTGTCTTTCTGGAACTGATAATTACAGGATATCTGTTGGAGTTTCCACATTAAATTGTAAGCTCTTAAAGAGAAGGGACTGTGTCTAACTTGAGCCTCAAGTCCTCAGCAACAATAAATGCTTATTAACTGATATAGCAAGAGAAGCAGTGTGGCACAGGCTTGGGAGTCAGAAGGACCTGGGTTCAATCCCCAATTCTGCCACTTCTCTGCTGTGTGACATTGGGAAAATCATTTAAATTCTCTGTGCCGCAGTTCCCTCATCTGTAAGATGGGGATTAAGACTGGGTGTCCCATGTAGGACAGGGACTGAACCCAAACTGATTTGCCTGCATCCACCCCTTCATTTAATACTGTGCCTGGCACATAGAAAGCACAAATACCACAATTATTAGTTTCCATCAGTTAAATAGAGAGTAAATACTATTTCCTCTTGTGTAGAATATGTAGGACAGGAACTCTGTCCAACTTGATAAACCTTGTATTTACCCCAACACTTAGAATAGGCCTTGGTACATAGTAAGTGCTTAACAAATACAATAATTATTATTTCAACAGAGTGAGGTGGAAAGGGGATCCCAAATTGGATCTCTTACCCTTTACAGTCCCAGAAAGGTCAGGGACTATGCTGTCTGATTATCCTACATTTACCTCAACTTTCAGTACAGTGTTTGACACACTTAAAAGTTCCATAATTATTATTGAGCACCTAGTGTAGGCAGAGCACTTTATTAGGCAGCTGGGATCAAACAAAAGTGAAAGCAATGATAATAGTTAAAATAATAACAATAATTGTATTTGTTATGCACTTTCTAAATGTCAGGTACTATTCTGAGTGTTGAGGTAAATGCAAGTTAGTCAGGTTGGACAAAGTCCCTGTCTCACATAGGGCTCCCAGTCTAAGGAGGAGGGACAGCAGACATTGAATCCCCATTTTGCCATTGGGAAACTGAGGCACAGAGAAATTGAGTGATATGCTCAAGGTCATTCAGCAGGCGACCAGCAGGTGACAGAGGTGGAATTAGAACCCAGGCGCTCTTTCCATTAGGCCAAGTTGCTTCCCATTTTGGTCCCTTTCATTAAGGAGCACTCAGTCTAAAAGATAACAAGAGTAGGCAAAAATTGTATATATATAATGGAAACAGGAGGAAGAACATAGCTACAACTGGTACCAATAAAAGTAAGCCAAAGACTAATAAACAAATGGAATAACTAAGCTAATGTGCACATCAGTGCATGAGATGCAGTGTGGAATAGTGGATAAAGCACAGGCCTGGGAATCAGAAGGACCTGGGTTCTAAGCCCGGATCTACTATTTGTCTTCTGTGTGACCTTGGGCAAGTCACTCAACTTCTCTGTGCCTCAGTTACCTCATCTGTAAAATGGGGATTAAGACTATGAGCCCTATGTGGAATATGGACTGTTTCTAATCAGATTATCTTGTATCTATTCCAGTGCTTAGTACAGTGCCTGGCACATAGTAAGGGCTTAAAAAAAACATAAAACATATCCGACATATTGGTGGCTAATGGGATCACATAATGAGGAAAGGAAAGGGCTAAGGTGAGGTGTGCATTCAGTGGGAGGCCTTTCAAGAGGCTTTGGTTCTGTGGAAAAGCACACTACAGCAGATTTGAAGAGCTGACAGAGCAGTGGATCAGATAGTGGAAGAGTCAAAAGCAAGGTGCAGTTAAAAGGTGGATTTTTCAGAGTAGTGAAGAATATTATTTGGAGTGAAGAGGGTGAAGAGAGTGGAGCAGTAAGAAGCAAAAAGCTGGTGCAGAGCACTGAAGTCAATGAACAGGAATTTCTGTTTGTGTGGAAATGCAAAGCCATTGAGGTTTTGAAGGAATCCAGAGGTGAGTTCAGAATAATGTTTTAGGAAGGTGATCTGCCCAGATTAATATAGGGCTATAGAGGGGAAAAATTGGAAACAGGAAGAACAGTCAGGAGATGGCAAGAACATGAACCAGAAATGTGGAGAAGAAGGGCTGAATATAGGAAATGTTGCGAAGGAAAAACTGGAAGAGTTTAGAAGGCCCTGTGGGAGTAAAGGTGGGAAGTAAATGAGGCAGAAGGGTGTCATCTTTAGTTTAGGAGGGAATGCGAGGAGCTCAGTTTTTGCATTGTTGATTTTAAAGGGTTGGCAGGATGAAAAATGAAATAGTTATGAAAAAAATGATCATATGATTTCCATATCTGTTGAAAATGTTATTAGTGACCATGGCAGGGCCCCATTATGGAAACCTGGTTGGTAAAGTCTCAGTTGGCCAAGCACCACACTAAGCACTGGAGTAGATAAAATTGGGTCAAAGGGCAGGCAAGCAGGTAGGTGCCTCTCTGGGAGCCTTCATGCCCCAGAGCCTGGGGTTGGTCACCTATTAAGCTACTGACCACTGCATTATGGCAAAGTAAAATCGACCTCTGTGGGTTGATGTCAAGTGCCTTCTGGAAGTACATTTCAGCCAGGCTGAATTTTTCTTGCTTGTAATAAATCACGTCCAAGCATGGGGAATGGAGAATAAGATTCTGAGCCCCATCTGGGACGTGGATTGTGTTCAACCTGATTATCTTGTAACTACCTCAGCGCTTAGTGCAGTGTATGGCACAGAGAATGCGCTTCTCAAGTACTGTTTTTTTTAAAAAAAGACAGATGGGACGTATGCTCATTTCAAACAATCAGTCAATCAGTGGTGTTTATTAAGTGTTTATTGTGGTCAGGGCACTGTACTAAGCTCATGGGAGAGCCTAATAGAATTGTTGTTGCCCCTGCTTTTGGTGAATTGCTTCCCTCTTTCTAGTCAAGTCCCCAGTTTGTTGATTTGCCCAGATACGAGAGGAGGAAAGGGTCACAAATAAACATTTTCTAATGAACAAATCTGATTGAAAGAGCATGTGCTTCCAACTTCTGAGAAAAGGGATGGAGATTGTAAACTCCATCCAAGGGCCAGGATTGTATCAACTAACTTTACTGTATTTTATTCTCCCAAGTGTTTAGTACCATGTTGTGCACACAGTAAGCATTATGTATGCCATTAATTGATTATTGACTTCTAAATCACCTGCCATGCACCTTCCCATAAGTGTGGCAGGAAACCCCAACCTAGTGGAATTGAGATTTATCCTCATTTATCTGTGCTCTCCTTCCCAAGAAGAAGCATTTTGTCCTTCCTCATATATCAAGGTCATCAACTACAAATTGTGTTACTAGTATTTATTAAGCATCAATTGGGTGCAAAAACTGTGCTGACCTTGGAAATGTTGAGACAATAACATGCTGCTGCTGAATGAGCCGTTTCCGAGCTGGAGCAGGGGTAAAGGGATTGGGAGAGTACAATCGAATAAGTGGACACATACCTGTGATCAAGGAATTTACACTCCTAGCCAAGGAGTTCACGATTGGCCGATATTCTGTGCCCTCTCTGGACTGGAGTTTTAGTTTATTCATTTTCATTTTATATAAGCCAACCAAATTTTGGCTGATTCATTCATTCATTCATTCAATTGTATTTATTGAGAGCTTACTGTGTGCAGAGCACTGTACTAAGCACTTGGGAAATACAAATTGGCAACATATAGAGATGGTCCCTACCCAACAACGGGCTCACAGTCTAGAAGGGGGAGACAGACAACAAAACAAAACATGTAGACAGGTGTCAATACCATCTGAATAAATAGAATTAGATTGAACGGGTTCATTTTGGACAAGAGACTTCATTCTTAGGCCTTCTCAGATTAAAATCTGTTTATGTCCCAGGGTTTTTTTTTAGCTTCTGTGGACAAAATCTCCAGCTTTTGGGCATAGCTTGTGTTAACTCAGGGGCAAAGTGTCAGGGGAGACCATAAGCAGAGAGTGAGGTCTAGAGGGGAGGCAAAAATAGAAAAGCAGTGTGACCTAGTGGATAGACCACAGGTCTGGGAGTCAAAGGATATGGGTTCTAATCCCAACTCTTTTACTTCTCTGCTCGTGACCTTGGGCAAGTCACTTCACTTCTCTATGCCTCAATTTCCTCACCTGTAAAATAGGGATTAAGACTGTGAGCTCTATGTAAGCTAAGCAAGCTGATTATCTTGCTTCTCCTCCAGGGTTCAGTGCAGTGCCTGGCACATTGCAAGTGCTTAACAAATACCAAAATTATTATTATTATCGTTATTATTATCAATTACTCTAACATAGTTGTGTTGCTGCAGCTAAGGCTCTTCTTCAGGACCTGAGGATTTTGTTCTGGAGGTAAGAACTCATGGATTTAAAAAGGATCTTCCCCACTGGCAAACCCAGATCGTTCATGAAGCTCAGCTCTGGAGAGCTGAAGCTTAGTTACCCCTTAGCTAGAGTTGGATCCTTCCACCCTTTCAAAACTTGCCCAGTTGAAAGAGGAGGAAGTTTCTCTCCTCATTAATATTTCTCTCATGCATTGCCTAGCCATGTATCCCTCTTAGGTGCCTGGAAAACTATTAACCATACATTTACCTGGTGCAACTGTGGAATCATTATTATGGTTAGATGGCTGTGTTTGGGTAAAATATTGAATGCCCCATGAAGATTTATAGGGTGTTTTCCCCTCCCGCAACCTTCCCTTCTTTTAAAAGAAATACTCTAGCCATTTCTGGCTTTGCCTTGAGCAAAAACTCTTCCATGCGAGAGACCATCAAGATAAAACACCCACTGCAGAGACTGTCTCTCCAGAGTGATGCATGGACATCTCCTAATCGGGAACTGCTCCGGTTGGGTAGGAGAGCTGCTGCATGAAGGACTGTCTACTGCAAACAGCCCTGGGGGTTCGCTTCATGCAGACTTTGTCTTCCTGCTCCCTCATGGCCCCTCGACCCCTCCCTGTTGGACTGCTGTCTGTGTCGTGAGTAGGGAAGTCTTACATCGATCACTGAATGTTCATTCATTCATTTAATTGTATTTATTGACTGCTTACTGGGTGCAGATCACTGTACTAAGTGCTGAGGAGAATATATAACAATATATCATTATGCAACAGTATGCACTGTTATACAACAATAAGTCAACGTATTCCCTGCCCACATCGAGCTTAAAGTCTAGAATGAAAGACAAACATTAATATAAATAAATAAGTTACAGATATGCACTTAAGTACTCTGGGGCTCTGAGGGGGAATGAATAAAGGGAACAAGTCAGGACTACGCAAAAGGGAGTGGGAGAAATTCTGGATTTCCATCAGAAGTACAGTGTGGCTCATTTACAGGAGTGAAGAAAGTGGACTGTGGAGGTGATCCAGGGCTGTGGGTTAGTGGTATGAGATTGGCAGAGGGATAGCAGAGCAAGTGAGCTGAGTTCAGTAGAGAGGGGGGTTGCTGAAGGTGTCCATTTGCTCATCAAGGGAAGGTAGTTTGGGTGTGGAGACTAAATGGGGCATGATGACTTGAGAGCATTGGATGGGGTCAAAAGATCGGAGGTCTCTGTGGGGAGAACAGGACGAATTTGGGGAAGGAGGTGTGTGGGGAAGAAGGCAGGTGAGGAGGTTGTTGTTGGTTAGAGGGATTTCAGAGTTCATTGACTAGAGATGATGAGTTTGAGTGTGTATCCTCATTTGAATTAGAAGCTTGAATTGGGCAGGCACTGCGTGTACACATAGAAGAGAAAGATGGAAAGAGGTTATAATATCCTAAGAAATAGACTTATGGCAACCAACTTTTGTCATGGTGCTCGGGCTAACACCTTTTTAGGACCCCAATCAGGGGGCTAAACACAAAAGCCCACAGTGGAAAGCTTATGATTCACTATATCTACCCCACCCATGGATAAATCACTTCTTCCAACATTGTGATGCTCCTTTTCCAAACCAACTTGCATTGTTGCATGAATGTTTTTCACCTCCCCAAAAAATGTTCTGGTCAAAATGTACCATGAGAACATGCAATCCGTAAGACCTAGGTAAAATAAGATTGAGGGATGCCTTTGTGTTCTGCCATGGGGAGCTGCGTTCCAATTTCTGATGGTTTTCATTTTCTATCCCTCTGGATGAATGCAGCAGAAATTTTGCTGCTAGCCATGAAAGGGAATTGAAGATCTCAAAACCATCTACTTTAATTTACTAAACCGTTAAAGCTTAATACACTATTGGCTCATCCAAACACGGAGCAGTAAGAGCCTTCCAGCATCATCGGAAAAGAAGTAGTTAGGGATGCATCGTGGAGATGCGCCAGGACTTTGTCACTCATATATCCTTAGTTCCCAGCTACCTTTATCCCTACTAGCTTAGCAGTAATACACTAAGTTAATTAATAAAGCTTCCGTTCTTCTCCCTCAATACCTAAGCATGTGTTATATGTTGTAAAAAGATCATGAATGATTACTATAAAAACAAAAAGAGAAAACCCTCTAGAAAAGTCAAATAATAATAATGACGGCATTTATTAAGTGCTTACTATGTGCAAAGCACGGTTCATTTGCAAAGCAAATTACTTTTGAGCAATGCGAGGGACATTGTGCGAAGCACTGAGCCAAATGTTCATGGTTGGGGAGCTAGATTGGGGGTGTCAGAAGGGTTGCTCGGCAAATCTCTGGAAAAGCAGCAGGACTTCCATTCAATTACTGAGATCATCTCCTCCATTGTGTGGTTCAGTGCCATCAGTGTTTACTTGGCACCAATAGCAGGCACCATCATCCTCTTCTCTCTAGCCTTTAAGGTCGCTGTGGGTGGAGATTATGTCTGTTGTATTGTCATATCATACTCTCCCAAGGGCTTAGTACAGTGCTCTGCACACAGTAAGTGCTCAAATCATACGATTGACTGATTATCACTAGGAATTTCTCAGGTGCATGCAACCCTGTTGCCCGCTAGTGACTAGAGCTTGGGAGCCTAGAACGCCTCCCTCCCTCCAGTGCCGGAGCTTCCCAGAAAGGTTCAGAGGCTCTCAATGCCATCTAATTGACTCTAACATCAATATTACAATATATAGTAATGGTTCTTTAGCTCTGTGGTAAAGCTCTCTTTTCACTGAGTCTTTCCTCAAGGCCCTTAAATATACACTGCAGACACTAGCTCATCAATCCTCATAGCCCTGCTGAGACACCATTCTGTATCAACACTATCTCTCCTACTTTCCAGATACAGTAAAAAGGTGAAATGACAGGCCCAAGTTAGTGGAAGAACTTAGGTTGTCTGGTCTATGTTTGTAGTGATAAATAATAATAATGATATTGGCATTTATTAAACTTTTTGTGCCGAGCACTGTGCTAATTGATGGGGGTAGATGCAAGATGCAGTTCTTTTTCCCACACAGGGCTCACAGTCTGGGAAGAAGGGAGGACAGGTATTTTATCCCCAACTTATGGGTGAGGAAACTGAGGTTCTGAGAAGTTAACTGATGTACCCAAGGACACAAAGCAGGCAAATAGTAGTGTTGGCCTACTTATGAGACAGGAAGATAATAATATACTGTTATACTCTAAACATACACAAGTTTCTATCGTGCTTTATATATATGAATCTACATATGACTTAAATTATGCCATGATGTTTAAATTCTTACAAATCCCCCACAGAACCTAAGACAGGCCTAATGACACAGTGGATCCATAAATGTTGTTCACTGTCTAGGAAGGCACAAATGAGATTTGTAGGTGCTGGAGAAGGACAGTGCTGTTGTGAGAGGTACTCTTCTCAGTTCCCTCTTCATTGAGAAAGCTTGGGGATGTTCTGTATGAGTGAGCAAATTCCAATTCCCTGAGCCCCTGGGATGGACTGAACTGGGAAATCATGGCTGTTTCATGAATCCTGCTGGCCAATAACTCATGTGACAAAGCATTCATGAACCTAAATAATTACAGAGAGGTGAGAATTGTCTATAATAGCTGCCATAATGGCTTCATAATGGACCTGAAAAAACTGCATTAAGAGGTTGTGTGAAGGAGAAAAGAAGGGAAAGATTTTACATGGACAAAACCTATTCATGTCTGTCTCAGGCAATGTGGGCTCTTTTGAAGAGAGTGTCTAGTGAGCTGCTAAGGAGGGCACCATGGGCAAGAGTAGAGCTCAGAAGTACCTAGAAGGATCGTCGTCTGCCAGCAATCTCCCCAGTAGCGAGTTTGATAGCCTACTGAAATGAATTGCTAGAGCCTGGTATAGCAGGCATTTGGGCAAACAACGATCACACAGAAAATTGGTAGAGAACTACAAAGAAGCTGGCTTAAAACCCCAGGGCCCTGTAGGAATTCTTCCCAGAGATAGTCAAATGGAAACTTGTGGAGAATAGATCTGGAAAATGCGTTGAGTAATTGCATGACTGCTGTGTTAATTGAACCGAAGCCTTTCCGGTTTTGAAGGGTGTGTAAATTCAGCTCTATAGGGCTATAGGAGCAGTATGGCCTTGTGGAAAGAGCATGGACTTGGGAGTCAGAGGACCTGGGTTTTAGTCCCAGCTCTGCCACTTGCCTTCTATGGAACCTTGGGCAAATCACTTCACTTCTCTGTGACTCAGTTTCCTCATCTGTAGTGGGGATTCTATATCTGTTTGTGACTTGGAGCCCCTTGCAGACTAGGGACTGTGTATGACCTGTGTAATTTTTATTTACCTGAGAACTTAGAACAGTGATTGATACATAGTATGTGCTTCACAAATACCATAATGATAATTATTATTTATAATAATAACGATAATAGTTATATAAAAAGTATAGAGAGTCTTGTAAAGATCCCAAAATCACCTCTGATCTTCACTGACAACCTCTTTGCCCCAACCAGACCTACATCCCAGAACTTGCACACTAAAAATGTGGAAGATTGGAGCTAAAAGTATCAGCTCTGGGCTCAAAAGAAATCAGTCTGTCACAAAAGAAATCAACTTTAGTGATTCCGAATTTGAATTAAA